>NC_135334.1:124801074-125101328 GCF_023851605.1 Tamandua tetradactyla | reverse complement strand
AGAGTTATTAGCAATAATACAAGTGTAATAATATGCCTGGCTATAGGCTTAATAAAAACATTGAATTCTATGTGCCAACATTTAGAAAATGGCATTTTTTGAAAGATGCTATGTATAATAGCAGCAACCAGAAGCATCCTAAGAGTCAATTTAATTAAAGGACCCGGACACAGAAATTTATCAGCTTTATTCAGAGCCATTAAAGAACAGAAGAGTAAGTGGGGGGCTTAGCAGTGAGCTCCCACCCCTGCCCGGTGCCCTTGGATCCCCTCTTGCATCTTTGCTTTCCCCTTGAACTTCACGTGCTCTCTCTTCCAGCAGCTGGCACCTGTCTGTATTGGACAGACTAAATGCCGGGGAATTTATACTCCCACTCCCGCCCAGAGAAGTCATGACTCAATCTAAAAGGCGTTGGGGGGAAGTCTCCGCTTCTTCCCCTCGCAGCCCCAGGTGAGCCCCCAAGTCCCTGCAAGAGCAGGCGGAGTCTACTGTCGAGAGCTGCAGCCGTCCCCGCTCGCGCCTCTCCTCTGTCCCCTGCACCCTCTCCCCTCCTGGTTTCTCCCAGGAATGTCTCTTTAATAAGTTCCTCGCACGGAAATCTGTGCCTCCAGATTTTCAGAGGACTTTACTACCCATTAAACGCCTGGCCAAGAAAGTTATTCTAAACTCACAAACATGATGATCAGTACCATAAAATGTAAGATTTTCCCAAATTGATTATTGATTCAATGCAATTCCAGATAAAATCAAATAGATTATTCAACAAGTTAATGTTTTTAGTTTACGTCTTTTGTTTCTTCTTTGTATTTTTAATACAATTTATTAAGCTATATTTACACACCATATAATCCATCAATGTATACAATTGGCAGCCCATCACATGTTGTGCATTCATCACCATAATCAACTTTAGAGCATTTTAATTACAACAGAACAGAAGTAAAAATTATAAGGAGAGCTCGAAACATACCATACTCCTTATCCCTCCCCTGCTATTTTTTAACAGCTTTATTCACACCATACAAACTGTCCTGAGTTACAATCACTGGCTCCTGGTAGAATCACAGAGTTATGCATTCACCACTGCAGTTAATATGAGACATTCTCACTTCTTCTGGAGAAAAAATCCAAGGCCTCTTATACTCCCTATTATTGACATTTAGGTTGGTTCAGTGCCTCTGTCACATAGAGCGCAAGAATATTACAACGTTACTGTTAACTACAGACATTACTTTACATTAATTGTATTTTTCCTGTCTACCCCCTGCTATTAACACCTTATAACAGTGACATATGCTTGTTCTAGGTCAGGTAATTCCTTTCTTACATTTACACAATTAACCATCATCATTGTCCACTCAGGTTTCACTAAGTTATTCCGTCCCTGGTTTCATCCTCTAGCTTTCCTTCTAGTGATAAACACACCACCAGCCCTCCTCTTTCCGCCATACTCACACTCAGCTTTAACCACACTTACAGTATTGTGCTATCCATTTCCAAACCTTCACAATCGACCTTATTGAGCAATTTTGTTCCTTACACGTTGATTGCCTAATCTCTGCCCTTCTTCTGTCTCCTGACCTGTGTTCTCTAATTTTACTCTGAGAATTTGTGCATTATAGTTAGCTTAGTACAGTCAGTTAGTGAGACAATACAGCATTTGTCCTTCTGTTTCTGTCTTATTTCACTCCACACAATGTCCTCAGAGTTCATCCACGTTGCTGCATGTGCCTCACAACTTTATCCTGTCTTACAGCTGCGTAGTGTCCCACTGTCTGTATATGCCACAGTTTCTTTATCCACTCATCAGTAGGTGGATGTTTCAGCTGTCTCTATCTTTTGGTAATCATGAATAAGGCCACTATAAACATTGATGTGCAAGCATCTGTTTCTGTCTCTGCCTCCAGTTCTCCCAAGTATTACCTAGGAATAGGATTGCTGGATCATGTGGCAGCTGTACACTTGGCTTCCTTAAGGAATTGCCAACCTTCCTTCCAGAGCAGCTGCACCATTCTAAATTCCCACCAACAGTGAGTAAATGTGACCATTTCTCCACATCCTCTCCAGTGCTTGTAGTTTTCTGGGGTTTTTTGGAAATGGTCATTCTAGGAGGTATGAGATGGTATCTCATTGTGGTTTTGATTTACATTTCCCTAATAGCAAGCTTAAGTTGAGAATTTTTCCATACTCTTTTAAGCCACTTGTATTTCCTCTTTGGAAAACTGTCTATGCTTGTCTTTTGCCCATTTTTAAACTGGGTCATTTGTATTTTTGTCATTGAATTGTAGGATCTCTTTATATTTTTTGGATATTAAGCCGTTACCAGATATCTGATTTCCAAATGTTGTCTCCCATTGTGTAAGCTGCCTACTACTTTCTTGACAAAGTCCTTTGATGCACAAAAGCCATGCAAATTTGAGAATCCATTTATTGATTTCTCCTTTCACTGCTTGCACTTTGGGTGTAAGGTCTAGGAAACCATCTCCTATCACAGGATCTTTAAGGTACTACTCTACCTTTTCTTCTAAGTGTTTTATTATCCTCACTCTAATGTTTAGTTCTTTGATCCATTTTGATTTAAGTTTTGCATAGGTGTGAGATAAGAGTTCTCTTTCATTTTTTGGTTGCGGATATCCAGTTCTCCCAGCACCATTTGTTGAAAAACCTGTTCTGTTACAGTTGAATGAACTTGGCGACCTTGTCAAAAATCAATTATCTGTAGATGAGAAGGCCTATTTCTGGCCTTTCAATTTGATTCCACTGGTTGGTATATCTATCTTTATGCCAGTACCATGCTGTTGTTTTTAAAACTTTAACAATTTATTCATCTTATTTTCCAGTAGAATATTCGCATAATGTTGGAAGAATGGAATAATAAAAATGTAGCTGACTACCTTTAATTAATTTCACATAAATATTTAAACTCTAAAAATCTCGATTTAGAGACTGAGTAGAAATGTGATTCTTCAAAGCAAGTTTTGCTTTACTGCTGTCCTTCACCCCGCCAACAGTATGTTGCCTTGTCCTGGGAAGCAGAACGCTTTGCTAAGTTGTTGCTTTGAAAGATCAGTGAGTCACTTATCGTTCAATCCAAGAAGAATGTCACTGAACTTTGCTGCACGAAGTTTCTTTACCTCTTCATTTACTTCAATCAGGTTTGTGTTTTTTTGTTCATAATAGCGTATAGCTTCTGCTGATCAGACATTTTTTTCCCCAATAATCCCTCATTGCTTTCACGGGGATTTCTTCATCTTCATCCACTCTGGTAAAGTCACTGTTGTTGTCACCCAGAATCGTCATTAAATCCGGACGAACAGATGTAAGTGATATACTGGGGTTTTCCTCATGTATATTGCACTTTTTTATGCTAAATCCATGTGGCTGAAGTAGATAAACTTAACCTGGGATTCTTTTTCAGAACCAGATATTTTTTGTTGCTGTTAAATTGCTCACAAATATCAAATGCTGCGAGTTCTGGGTAGAGGCCCAGCAATGCTGTCCAGCCTTCGGCAAAATCCCACAGAGGCTGCAGCGAGGCAGCGACCCTACAGCACACAGCTGCACTCGTGGCCAGAGGAGTTGATCGTTACAGAGAAAGGCAATGCATTTGACTATATCCGAGCTTTCGTCCACCCTATAATAAAGGACGCTCAAAGAAGTCATCTTGTCCAATGCGACGAAGCAGATTGATTCCATCAAAAATGTCGAGTGGGTCACATGACTGCAAATGCAGTGTTTGCAAATGCTGTTAGAAGAATTTCTCTAGTCTTTCTTTTAGGAGTTTCACACCTCCACCTTCCATGGCTTTCAGAAATGTACCATTAAAAAGCTTGTACATGCTTTAGCATTGTTGTGGTACTGACCTATAAACCTTGTCCAACAAGTCTTCCTGGCACTCAGCAATTGGCTTTCCATCTTTACTTTGCTTTTCTAGACAATCATGATCACCCAGAAATTTCCTTCTGTTCATTGAAAAACTGTCTATTCTTCTGTGAATGCAAAGATTTTGTAGGTTTTGATGGGCTAAATGGTCTCAAATTGCACAATAGCATCACAAAAACCAACATTTCTAATTTTTTCATTCTTCTTTACTTCATTTAGATGATAAAACAAAATTTTGTTTTCCTCCTCTCCTTTGTGCAGCCTGGAAGCACGGGTTGTAAATGAAGAAGCTCAGCAGGGCCAGTGGGATCTGCTTCTCTCGGGCCCCCCAGGCCCAGTTTCAGCCCACACCCAGGCCTGGCCCCACCTCGGGCACCATGCTGTGTGACCACCGTAGCTTTGCAATGTGCCTAACAACGACCAGGGACAGCATCTGCTTCACGGGTCTCTACTTCTCCAGCAGCGCCCAGCCCACCCCCACCGCTCACACAGGAGGAAGCCGCTGGGGGCGCCCAGCTGCCCAAGGTCAAGTGGAAATGGACTAGGGCCTTTGCCCCCAGACAGAGCATCGTGGGCCTCCCTGGGGGGTCAGAGTCACACTCAGTGCTCCTCTCTCAGGAGTGTCTGAGTAAGTGGGAGGCCGGAGACGGTAGGCCTGGGGGTGGGGCGGGAAAGAGCGTTGGTTTTGTAATCAGGTTTATTTTAATTCTCACTGTGGCGATAGCTGTGCTCTTGAGCTGGCCAATTAAGTCTCCAACTTTTTGAGCTTGCTTTTCCTTCTCTGTAAGGTGAGGATATTAACAGATATCTACAAGGTTTGTGTCTCTATGACCTGCGGGAGGAAAAGTGTTCCATAAGCCTGGGCAAAAGTCCCTGGAGAGACAGTCATTCCCTGACGCTGCCTCTGGACTCCAGTGCTTGCTGCTCTCCTAGTGCCCTGGCAACAATTCGGAAAGCCTGTCTCACCCTACCCCATGCCAGTCCGTGCCCCTTCACCCTCCTTCAGTTCCTTCAGCCTCCAGCACTGCCCTCCTGCGATAACCCGGGAGGACTCCTCAGCCTCCACCCTCCAGCAGACGCATTTTTGCATAATCTCCCCTTACTTGCTATCCGCCTTCCAGCATGTACAGCCTGCGCGCCTAAGGCAGGTAAACTTTACCCTTGGAAAGCTGCCAGCTCCTAACTTAGCCCCGGTTTCTGAAAGCTAGCCAGTAGAGACCTGCCTAACCCTTGCCCCCAGCTCCCTAATCCCAAGCCATAAACCCCAACTCCCTGCACCTCAGGGCAGCCGTACCTCCCTCTGGAAATGCTGCCCAGGCAGCAGTTTCTGCCTGAAACAAAGGCTTTGCCTGAACTCCTTTGTCCTGCCTTGTTCCTGGTGAGTTTCCTAAGTTTGTTTTTCGGTAATCATTCTTGCTGATTTTAAAAATAATTAGAAAGCAAGTAAGTGGCTTTAACTCTTTAGTAATTCCTTTGCTCCTTTGCCTAAGAACCTGTGGTATGTTACGGTTCCCGCTGCACCTATGGCAAACCTTACGCGGAATCTGATCTTTCACCAGACTTCAGATAGATTCCTCCTCTTAAAGGAGAAAGGACATTGGCAATGCAGCTTAGAAACATTTCTACCTGAAAAGATTGACATGTAAAAAGGTCTTGAGAGGAGTCTAGGGTGAACCTTGAAAGTATCCTGAGGAGTCATTTCCCAGGAAGCAGCATCTTGCCACGTGGGGAAGGTTCCCAGGCTGCTGGGTCGAATTCCCCCAACGCTTGGAAGGTGTCAGCCTTGGGGCGCTCAGCCCACTCTGGACTCCGGGAGCAACTCCCTGCTCCCCGGCTCTCCTGCAGCACCACGCTTGGTCTGAACGTCCGCCTGGCAAGCCTCCAAATAATAAACGGTTTTATTACCTCCAGATTAGTGGGGATATTGACCAGGGTAGAACAACGCAATTAGCAGGCATTTACTGACCCCTTGCTGATGCCACGCCTCATGCAAAGCCTTTTAAATGCATCATCCCACTTAACCCATACATCAGAATCACTCTGGGGAAGGCACTATGACTGTTGCCACTTTTCAGACAAGAGAGAATGAGTGACTTGGGGACATTCTCATGGCAAGTAAGGGCCCGAGCCGGAACAGCCCCAGTGCAGACAGCTTTGGAGCTGTCCTCTTGGTCACTCTACAGCACTCCAGACCAGAGGAGCGGGAGACTCTGGTCACCTGGACAGGACATGCTCTCAGCAGCCAATGGGTGAGCAAGACGATGCCTGAGGAGCCCTAGAAACAGTCACTCTGTGCAGCAGGACGTTCACCTGGGGTCAGGAACAAACGGAAAGAGCAGAGCGAGTGGGACATCTGTTTCCTATAAGGTCCTGGTCCAGTTCAGGTTTATTCTAGCCAGACAGTCCCAGAAAGACGGAGCCCCATGAGCGCTGACCTGCGCGAGCTCCACCCTTCTCAGTCAGTGCAGCCAGAGCACCAAGTGCTGCAGTCGGTTTTTCAGCATCCAGGTAGGTCCAGGGAAGCTCATGTGACGTCGTCCAACCGCAACCATCCCACGGCCTGAGCACCTGCATTTTCAGCAAAGGGAGCTTGCGGCTGGCTAATGAGACCCCAGGGGCACTGAATGCCAATTGGAGGAGGGGGCCATGGAGACAGCCACACCCTTGTCACGCTACCTTAAAGGTTCCTACAAACTTCAAAGGTGTTTTTACCTTTGCTTGAGACCCCTTTGCTGAGTCATTCAAGTTCATCCACTCAACAGGTTGCGCAGTGGCTGTGTGCAGGTGTTAAACGTGAATATAAAGTGATGTTTCTTCCATAGCAGGACACCCTTGAACTGAACCAGCCCCCGACTTCACAAATGCTCCCACAGCGCCCTGACCAGGGCTGCACCTTCAGGCAGGTTCAGCCCAGGAGGAGGGACCCACCTGCCTCAGTGAAGGCTGACCTGCCTCCGAGACCTCTGACCGTGGCCTCTTCTCTCAGAGGTGCCATGTCTCCTTCTGCAATTTTCTTTCTCAGGTTTGAAGAAATAAACATACAGCTGAGCAATCAGAATTGAGGCTGTTAACACCGCCACCCGCTCAGCCACTGGCCATGCGATTAGAAAGACCATCTGCAGATACTTGGGCCTGAAAACCGCAGGCACCCCCTTGACCTCGCTGACCATCGCAGAGCATCACACGGCAAAGCAGGAGATGCACGTTTTCCATGCACATAGCACATTCACCAGTGGTGACCCCACGCTGGGACATAAAGCAAGTTTCAGTAAATGTAAAAGGAACGGCATCATTCAGATTATGTTCTCTGTATAATGGAATTAAATTAGAAATCAATCACAATAAAATATCACAAAGAATCCCAAATATTTGGAAATTAAAAAACATATTTAAATAATCCATTGGTCAAAGAAGGAAGTCATTTTTAAAATTAGAATATATATTTATTTGAATATTGAAGAAAATATAATCTAATTTTTCATGTGATGCAGCTAAATCATTGCTTAGAAGAAATTTACAGCTTTAAATTCTTATATTAGAGAGGAAGAATGTTCTAAAATCAGCTACCTAAGTTTATAGTTTAAGTCTAGAAAAAAAGAACAAAGTCTAAATAGAAGGAAGGAAAAAGAAACGATAAGAATAGAAATTAATCACATAGATAACAAACAGAGAGCAAAACTTTAGACAAAAGCTAAACAATGATTCTTTGAAAGATCAGTAAAACTAACAATCCCTAGGTAGACTGATAAAGAAAAAAAGAGAATGAGAGATGAAGCACAAATTTTTAATATTGGGAAGGAAAGAGGATATCAATACATCTTACAGAAAATTAAGGATGATTAGAGAATACTATAAACAACTTTACGTTATCAAGTTCTACAATTTAGGTGAAATATGTAAATTCTTAGAAAAATACAACTTATCCAACTTAACCTAAATTATTGTCCTATATGTGTTAGAGAAATGGAACTCAGTTTATAGCTTTATACACACACAAAAGGAGAAAAAAGAAAATTCCAGGCCAAGTGCTGTCACTGGTGAATCCCAGCAAATATCCAAAGAAAGAATAATAGAAAATTTATACAATTATTACCAGAAAAAAGAAGGGGAAAAAACTCCCCAGTCATTTTATAAGACCAGCATAATGATAGTGTCACCAAACTTGACATTTAAAAAAACAACTTATAGACCAATATCCCCCATGCACATGGATGCAATAAATCCTTATGAAAAGATTTTTAAATCAAATTCAGCGATGATGCCATCATGACCAACTGAGGTTCACCCCGGAAATGCCAGGTGAGTTTAACGTTCAAGAATCAGCCAGCGAAGGGCACATGTTAACACCCAGACTCTCTCGGATTTGAATTTTAGAAAAACGTTTGGGTCTACTGCCCTTCCTCAGAATGGAGACCGTTCCATGACCAAAGTGTGGTAATTTCCTAGGCTGCAGAAATCAATATACCATGAAATGACCAATAAGAAATTTTGATGAAAGAGTTTATGATAAAAATAGCTTGGGCACAACTGCTCCTCAGAATGCAAACACCAATTTAACCACTATCCTTTGTACGGAAAAAAAACACAAGAAAGAAAGTTAACGAATAGTTATATAAATCCTCCAAAGATTTAAGTAAAATCTACATTTAGTCTGTAACATGTCGTCATAAAGTTGAATTTCTGTGAATGTCTTTCAGTCAGAATAATTTCTATATAGAAATTTTTGTATTAATAAATTTAAGGATGATTGGTTTTTAAACTTGAAAAAAAATATTTGTTAGGTCAGTGGGGGGCCAAGATGGTGGCGTAGTAAGGTGCGCGTGTCTTAGTTCCTCCTCCAGAGCAACTACTAGGTGACCAGAAACAGTGAAGAACAGCTCCCAGGGCCACAGCAGGGACCAGACACACAGCGTACCCCAGTCTGGACTGGCTGGACCGTCTGAGAGACTCCGCTGTGGTGAGCTCCCCGAGCGGCACGCGCTTCCCCGGGCCGCGGCGGTTGGCGGCCGGCGCCCCTCCCTCCCTCCTTCCCGGACCGGCTGAGAGACTTGGAGAGGCAAGTTTCCCAAGCCGCGGTGGCCGGCGCCCCTCTTTCACGGGTGGCTTCCCGGACCGGCTACGAGTCTTGGATCAGCGGGCTCCCCAAGCCACAGCGGCCGGTAACCGGTGCCCGTCCCCCGTGGGCAGCTTCCCAATCCGGCAGTGGGTCTCGGATCAGCGAGATCCCCAGGCCGCAGCAGCCGGCGACTGGTGCCCCTGCCCCACAGGCAGCTGCCTGGAGGGAGAAGAGGGAGTTTCCGACAGTGGCAGGGACTGGGTCCAACCAAACACCAATAGTGGCATTAATAAAGGAGCCACAACATCTTTTGCTGATGAGAACCGCAGACAGACAAGTGCCACATACTGGGCAGGATAAACAAAACAGAGCCCAGAGACTTCACAGGAAAATCTTTCAAACTGCTGGGTCTCACACTCAGGGAAATATGATTAAATGTCCAGACGCCAGCAAAAAATAACAAATCACACCAGGAAAATTGAAGATACTGCCCACTCAAAGTAACAAACCAATAGTTCAAATGAGATACAGGAGCTGAGACAACTAATGCGAATATACGAACAGAAATGGAAAACCTCTTCAAAAACCAAATCAATAAATTGAGGGAGGACATGAAGAAGCCAAGGGATGAACAAAAAGAAGAAATGGAAAGTCTGAAAAAACAAATCACAGAACTTATGGGAATGAAAGATACAGTAGAAGAGATGAAAAAAACAATGGAAACCTACAATGGTAGATTTCAAGAGACAGAGGTTAGAATTAGTGAACTGGAGGGTGGAACATCTGAAATCCAAAAAGAAACAGAAACTATAGGGAAAAGAATGGAAAAATTTGAGCAGGGGCTCAGGGAATTGAATGATAATATGAAGCGCACAAATATACGTGTTGTGGGTGCCCCAGAAGGAGAAGAGAAGGGAAAAGGAGGAGAAAAACTAATGGAAGAAATTATCACTGAAAATTTCCCAACTCTTATGAAAGACCTAAAATTACAGATCCAAGAAGTGCAGCACACCCCAAAGAGAATAGATCCAAATAGGCATTCTCCAAGACACTTACTAGTTCGAATGTCAGAGGTCAAAGAGAAAGAGAGGATCTTAAAAGCAGCAAGAGAAAAACAATCCATCACATACAAGGGAAATCCAATAAGACTATGTGTAGATTTCTCAGCAGAAACCATGGAGGCAAGAAGACAGTAGGATGATATATTTAAATTACTAAAAGAGAAAAACTGCCAGCCAAGAATTCTATATCCAGCAAAATTGTCCTTCAAAAATGAGGGAGAAATTAAAACATTTTCAGACAAAAAGTCACTGAGAGAATTTGTGACCAAGAGACCAGCTCTGCAAGAAATACTAAAGGGAGCACTAGAGTCAGATACAAAAAGGCAGAAGAGAGAGGTGTGGAGAAGAGTGTAGAAAGAAGGAAAATTAGATATGATATATATAATACAAAAGGCAAAATGGTAGAGGAAAGTATTACCCAAACAGTAATAACACTAAATGTTAATGGACTGAATTCCCCAATCAAAAGACATCAACTGGCAGAATAGATTAAAAAACAGGATCCTTCTATATGCTGTCTACAGGAAACACATCTTAGACCCAAGTTAAACATAGGTTGAAAGTGAAAGGTTGGGAAAAGATATTTCATGCAAATAACAACCAGAAAAGAGCAGGAGTAGCTATACTAATATCCAACAAATTAGACTTCAAATGTAAAACAGTTACAAGAGACAAAGAAGGATACTATCTACTAATAAAAGGAACAATTAAACAAGAAAACATAACAATCATAAATATTTATGCACCGAATCAGAATGCTCCAAAATATGTGAGGAATACATTACAAATACTGAAAAGGGAAATAGACACATCTACCATAATAGTTGGAGACTTCAATTCCCCACTCTCATCAATGGACAGAACATCTAGACAGAGGATCAATAAAAAAACAGAGAATTTGAATATTAAAATAAATGAGCTAGACTTAACAGACATTTATAGGACATTACACCCCACAACAGCAGGATACACCTTTTTCTCAAGTTCTCATGGATCATTCTCAAAGATAGACCATATGCTGGGTCACAAAGCAAGTCTCAACAAATGTAAAAAGATTGAAATCATGCACAACACTTTCTCAGATCGTAAAGGAATGAAGTTGGAAATCAATAATAGGCAGAGTGCCAGAAAATTCACAAATACGTGGAGGCTCAACAACACACTCTTAAACAACCAGTGGGTCAAGGAAGAAATTACAAGAGAAATCAGTAAATATCTCGAGGCAAATGAAAATGAAAACACAACATATCAAAACCTATGGACGCAACAAAGGCAGTGCTAAAAGGGAAATTTATTGACCTAAATGCCTATATCAAAAAAGAAGAAAGGGCAAAAATTCGGGAATTAACTGTCCACTTGGAAGAACTGGAGAAAGAACAGCAAACTAACCCCAAAGCAAGCAAAAGGAAAGAAATAACAAAGATTAGAGCAGAAATAAATGAAATTGAGAACATGAAAACAATAGAGAAAATCAATAAGACCAGAAGTTGGTTCTATGAGAAAATCAACAAGATTGATGGGCCCTTAGCAAGACTGACAAAAAGAAGAAGTTACAGGATGCAAATAAATAGGATCAGAAATGGAAGAGGAGACATAATCACTGACCCCACAGAAATAAAGGAGGTAATAACAGGATACTATGAACAACTTTATGCTAATAAATACAACAATGTAGATGAAATGGACAAGTTCCTAGAAAGGTATGAACAACCAACTTTGACTCAAGAAGAAATAGATGACCTCAACAAATCAATCACAAGTAAAGAAATTGAATCAGTCATTAAAAAGCTTCCCAAAAAGAAAAGTCCAGGACTAGACGGCTTCACATGTGAATTCTACCAAACATTTCAGAAAGAAATAGTACCAATCCTACTCAAACTCTTCAAAAAAATTGAAGTGGAGGGAAAGTTACCTAATTCATTCTATGAAGCCAATATCACCCTCATACCAAAACCAGGCAAAGATATTACAAAAAAGAAAACTACAGACCAATCTCTCTAATGAATATAGATGCAAAAATCTTCAACAAAATTCTAGCAAATCGAATCCAGCAATACATTAAAAGAATTATACATCATGACCAAGTAGGATTCATCCCAGGTATGCAAGGATGGTTCAACATAAGAAAATCAATTAATGTAATACACCATATCAACAAATCAAAGCAGAAAAATCACATGAGCATCTCAATTGATGCAGAGAAGGCATTTGACAAGATTCAACATCCTTTCCTGTTGAAAACACTTCAAAGGATAGGAATACAAGGGAACTTCCTTAAAATGATAGAGGGAATATATGAAAAACCCACAGCTAATATCATCCTCAATGGGGAAAAATTGAAAACCTTCCCCCTAAGATCAGGAACAAGACAAGGATGTCCATTATCACCACTGTTATTCAACATCGTGTTGGAGGTTCTAGCCAGAGCAATTAGACAAGAAAAAGAAATACAAGGCATCAAAATTGGAAAGGAAGAAGTAAAACTATCACTGTTTGCAGATGATATGATACTATACGTCGAAAACCCTGAAGAATCGACAGCAAAACTACAAAAGCTAATAAATGAGTACAGCAAAGTAGCTGGTTACAAGATCAACATTCAAAAATCTGTAGTGTTTCTATACACTAGCAATGAACAAGCTGAGGGGGAAATCAAGAAACGAATTCCATTTACAATTGCAACTAAAAGAATAAAATACTTAGGAATAAATTTAACTAAAGAGACAAAAGACCTATACAAAGAAAACTACAAAAAACTGCTAAAAGAAATCACAGAAGACCTAAACAGATGGAAAGACATACCGTGTTCATGGATTGGAAGACTAAATATAGTTAAGATATCAATTCTACCTAAATTGATTTACAGATTCAGCGCAATACCAATCAAAATACCAACAACTTACTTTTCAGAAATAGAAAAACCAATAAGCAAATTTATCTGGAAGGGCACGGTGCCCCAAATTGCTAAAAGTATCTTGAGGGAAAAAAACGAAGCTGGAGGTCTCATGCTGCCTGACTTTAAGGCATATTATGAAGCTACAGTGGTCAAAACAGCATGGTACTGGCATAAAGATAGATACATCGACCAATGGAATCGAATAGAGTGCTCAGATATAGACCCTCTCATATATGGACATTTGATCTTTGATATGGCAGTCAAGCCAACTCACCTGGGACAGAACAGTCTCTTCAATAAATGGTGCCTAGAGAACTGGATATCCATATGCGAAAGAATGAAAGAAGACCCATATCTCACACCTTATACAAAAGTTAACTCAAAATGGATCAAAGATCTAAACATTAGGTCTGAGACCATAAAACAGTTAGAGGAAAATGTAGGGAGATATCTTATGAATCTTACAATTGGAGGCTGTTTTATGGACCTTAAACCTAAAGCAAGAGCACTGAAGAAATAAATAAAAAATGGGAGCTCCTCAAAATTAAACACTTTCATGCATCAGAGAACTTCATCAAGAAAGTAGGAAGACAGCCTACACAATGGGAGACAATATTTGGAAATGACACATCAGATAAAGGTCTAGTATCCAGAATTTATAAAGAGATTTTTCAACTCAACAACAAAAAGACAGCCAATCCAATTACAAAATGGGAAAAAGACTTGAACAGACATTTCTCAGAAGAGGAAATACAAATGCCCAAAAGGCACATGAAGAGATGCTCAATGTCCCTGGCCATTACAGAAATGTAAATCAAAACCACAATGAGATATCATCTCACATCCACCAGAATGGCCATTATCAACAAAACAGAAAATGACAAGTGCTGGAGAGGATGTGGAGAAAGAGGCACACTTATCCACTGTTGGTGGGAATGTCAAATGGTGCAACCACTGTGGAAGGCAGTTTGGCGGTTCCTCAAAAAGCTGAATATAGAATTGCCATATGACCCAGCAATACCATTGCTAGGTATCTACTCAAAGGACTTAAGGGCAAAGACACAAACGGACATTTGCACACCAATGTTTATAGCAGCGTTATTTACAATTGCAAAGAGATGGAAACAGCCAAAATGTCCATCAACAAACGAGTGGCTAAACAAACTGTGGTATATACATACGATGGAATATTATGCAGCTTTAAGACAGAATAAACTTATGAAGCATGTAATAACATGGATGGACCTAGAGAACATTATGCTGAGTGAGACTAGTCAAAAACTAAAGGACAAATACTGTATGGTCCCACTGATGTGAACCGACATTAGTGAATAAACTTGGAATATGTCATTGGTAACAGAGAACATCAGGAGATAGAAATAGGGTAAGATAATGGGTAATTGGAGCTGAAGGGATACAGACTGTGCAACAAGACTGGATACAAAAACTCAGAAATGGACAGCACAATACTATCTAATTGTAATGTAATTATGTTAAAACACTGAATGAAGCTGTATCTGAGGTATAGTTGTTTTTTTTTTCTTTTTTTCCTTTTTTTATTTTTTATTTTTTTATTTTTTTTATTTTTTCTCTCTATTATCGTTTTATTTCTTTTTCTGTTGTCTTTCTATTTCTTCTTCTAAATCGATGCAAATGTATTAAGAAACGATGAATATGCATCTATGTGATGATATTAAGAATTACTGATTGTATATGTAAAATGGAATGATTTCTAAATGCTGTGTTAGTTAATTTTTAAAATATATATATATATTTGTTATATGAAACTGTATCTCTTCAAATATTATGATAGGAAACTGTGTTTGTCCACCTAAAGATATAAATTCAATCAGTCATAAGAGGTTGATTTTATTTCCTAAGCATGTATCTTAGTTTGTAAGCTGCTGGACTGCAATATACCAGAACAGCTTCTAAAAAGGAAAAGTTAGTAAGTTACAGGTTTACAGTTCTAAGCCAATAAAAATGTCCAAACTAAAGCATCCAGGGAAAGATACCTTAACTCAAGGAAGGCGGATGGGTCAGGAACCCCTCTGTCAGCTGGGAAGGCACACGGCTGGCATCTGCTGGTCCCTTGCTCCTGAGCTCCGTTGCTTTCAATCTCTGTTCCTGTGGGACTTCCTCACTTTGCTTCTGAGGCTGGCTTCCCTTGGCTCTCCCCAGGTTCTGGCTTACATAATATCTCATGACAACATCTGCTGGGCTCCAAGCATCTCCAAACATCCCTGTCTCTCTTCTCCAACTGTTGATATCTGTGTCATCTCAGCTGTCTCCAAAATGTTTCTTCTCTTTGGAAGAGTCTAAAGAACTCCAGTAAACTAATCAAGACCCATTAGTCTTGATTAGTTCCTGACCAATTGTCCTTTCCCTGGATGCCTTAATTTGGACACTTTCACTTTCTTAGAATTATAAACTTGTACTTTATAAAATTCCCTTTTTAAAAGCGTTCCATTTCTTGTATATCTCACTCCAGCAGCTTGCAAACTAAAGCATGAAGACATAAAATAATTACACTGAATTATTAATTCACCAAGCACGTACTTCCACTTTCAGTCTAGCTTATTGCTTTTCCTCTTAAATAAGAAACCCTGAAAAAACATGAATTGTGAAACACGAGAAATTGATGTTTAATAGATTTAATGGAAAGGCCACAAAACATGAAAAGAGCAATTGAGTTATACTAATGTGGCCAAAATTTGCAGGTACCATTTCCAGACAGTTCCAGTCAAGGGTGTTCTACTTTGCAAGCTGCTGGAACGCAACATGCAAGAAATGGAGCAGCTTTACAAAGGGGAATTCATTAAGTTAGGAATTTCCAGTTCTAAGGCCATGAAAATGTCCAAATTAAAGCAAGGCTATAAGAATGCGCAATCTAAGGCATCCAGGGAAAAGGTTCAAGACGACCGGTTCCTTTCAGGGTTTCTCCCTCAGCTGGAAAGGCACGTGGTAAACATGGCCATGTCTGCTAGATTTCTCTCCAAGTTTCTTGTTTCATGAAGCTCCCTGGGGGTCTTTTCCTTCTTGGCTGCATGGACTCGGGCTTTTTCCAAAATGGCTCCCCCTTAAAGGGCTCCAGTGAGCACCCCCACCTTGAATGGGTGGGTCACATCTCCCTGGGAACAATCAAAAAGCTCCCACCCAGCAATACTGAATGAGAAGAAAGGACACGGTTTTTCTGGGGTCCACAAGAGATTCAAACTGGCACAAAGGGTAAAATGTTAGGCATCAGGAAGGACATGTCATACCCAGGCCCAGCCAAGCCTTTATGTGATAGAAATAGACTGAGTCTGATAACTAGTAACCACTTTAACCCAATCCTCAGACTTCCCCTCTCCCCTCACATGCAGATATACCAGTTCAATTCCAGTGGGTTTGTGCTGAGTAACGAGTAGTCCCCAGACCTCAGGGCATGCAGCAGCAGCATTGTGTTCATGCTCATGCGTCCTGCAGGCCCACTGAGTCAGCCCGGCTTCGGGCTCAGTTTGATCATCACTGGGGGAGGTCTGCTCCATGTGTGTTGGTTCTGCAGCCCAGGCTCAAGGGCAGCGGCCAACCAGAGAAGATCCTTGTGACGACAGGGGTACAGGAGGGCAAGCTGGGACACACCAACCTCTCAAGGCCAGCCTTAAGCTGGCGCAGAGTCCTTTCCACCACATTCCATCAGAGAAGCTCATCATGTGATTGAGCCCAAAGTCAAAAGGCAGAAAAGCACACTTTACCTTTTGTGGGAAGATAAGAATTTACTCGGAAAAGGGCCTGGGCACAGGAGTAAAGAACTGGGCCAGTCATTCAATCTGACACAGGTAGGCTTGGTTAACGCGTGTGAAAACATTCCCAGACATAATTACTCATCTATTATAGGTTAGGTACCACTAACCTGTTCTTGACAAAGTAAATCTAAGAATGAAGAAAAGTAGGTGAGGCAGTTATCTAGATGTAAAATCCTTGATATGTAATATTTCCAAGAAAACTGAAATTCAAAATACACAAAAGTTCCCTTGTGCACACTGCTTATTGCAGTCTCAGCAAAACATAAGTGCTGTAAGTTTTATGCAGTTTAAAGAAGTCTGCTTTTGGTGAATCAAAAGCTCATCAAATCAGTCACATACATGGGAATTCACTTAAATTGGAAAACTGCTATTTGGGGAATGTATTGGCAGTGCATTAGCCTAGCACGCAAGGAGCAGGTACACACGGGAGCAAAACACACTCCCTGCCTGCACGGGCTCCTAGACGGCTGGTTCCAGTTCCCACCCCCCAGGCACTCACATCCCAGGGTCTGCCTCCTTTATGCTCAGGAGGGAAACTGAGGCAGCATCCATGACACTAGAGGAGATGGTTCTTGCACTCGGCCCCAAACCCCCAGGCCAAGCTGACCCAGAGCTGGCATCGCAGCGCGGGGCTGCGCAGACACAGGGCGCAGAGCTGGCATCACAGTGCGGGGCTGCGCAGACACAGGGCGCAGAGCTGGGTCCTGCAGAATCTGCCCAGGGCAGCTGTCCCCACCACCTCATATGCCCAGGTACCCCCCGCCAGCACCCACCTGCAGCAGGCACTCCTCCCTTGGGACGGAGGCGTGGCCCTCTGTACGCAGCAGCGTGCCCAGCTGAAGGGGAAACAAGCTGGTCGAAACCAAGGAGCCTGTCCCAGCACCACTGCCGACACTCACTTCCGCAGCCTCCTTTGCCTCTGGGGGCCTGTGGCCAGGTTCAGGCCAAGAAGGAGTAAGAGGGACATTTCCAAGCCAAAGAGACATGCCACCCTCCCCTCAAGTGAGGGTGTGGCACCTAGACATGCCACAGCCGTCTTTGAGTTGGGAAGGGGTGCCACAAGAAATGGAGAGGAGACAACCCCGTACACTGGCGTCATAAAATAACAAACCAACGCTGAGCTACTGGAGTCCAGACTTCTTGCTGAGAAAGAAATAAGAGTAATTAGGGCTTAAGCTGAGGGCTA
The DNA here is from genome assembly GCF_023851605.1 of Tamandua tetradactyla. Lineage (NCBI taxonomy): Eukaryota > Metazoa > Chordata > Mammalia > Pilosa > Myrmecophagidae > Tamandua > Tamandua tetradactyla. Next base: position 125,083,459 of record NC_135334.1, on the reverse strand, counting down.
GGAAACTTCTCTTGTAAAGGGTGAGATAGAAAATATTCCAGGCAGTGCAGACCATGCCATCCAGCCCTGTCATGACTGCTCCACTCTGCCATCGCAGCAGAAAACAATGAGCATGGCTGAACTTCACTAAAACTTCATTGGGAACAACGAAATCTGAATTTCAAATAACTTTCACATTTCACAAATTGTTCTCTTGATTATTTTTAAACCATTTAAAAATGCAAAACCTGTTTTTAGTTCACAGTCATAGGAAAACAGGAAGTGGACTGGACTTGGCTTAAGTGATTATTTGTCAGGTTGTGTTATACTTAGCACCGCCATGCCTAACAGCGTCACTCTCCTTACCTTGCCCAGGTAACAGGTGTCTAGAAAGAAAAGGATCTTATAAAATTGTGCAGGCTAGGATATCAATGTTGAACAATAACTTTATCGTGTTTTCCTCCCAGAGATATCTGCATTCTAATGATGACCCTCCCCCATGAAACAAAGCTCCTACTGTGGGATTGGAGGCACTGGAATCAGGTTAATGGGGTGAAGGGAGAAATGAAGTAGAGAAGCCTTCCTGGGACTCTCTTAAGGTCACACTTAAAAAGACAAAACATGAATCTCTGACTCCAGCTGTCACAGTGTTTCCACACAGAGGGCAATGTGGATGGACCCAAGGCCACAGGGACAGCAGGTGACAGAATGGAGAGCTCAGCCCAGGTCATTTCTCTCGAAAATCTTTGTACTAAACAATAAACCACTGAAGAAGAAAAGGAAAGTAGCCCATTTTTAACATTCTCTGAAATGCTGACAACTATGAGAGGACTTGGACTGGCGTCATGGAGTAAAAGCAGCTCATCTAAAATACAACAAAAAATATGAATAGGTTAATTTTTACTCTATTTGTTCATGACTGACTAAAATCACGTTTCATATTTGGTCACTTATTCATGTTATTTTATTTTCCAGGTTTTCATTTTTATTCCACCCCTGAGTTCACTTTTTGCCCCCAAACCTCTTCATGGCACTTTTCACCTCTGCATTTCTGAGTGTGTAGATGATGGGGCTCAGCATCGGCGTGATCACCGTGTAGAACACGGCCACCAGTTTGTCTCCAGTGAAGGTGGAGGACGGCCGCATGTAGAGGAAGATGGCAGGTCCAAAGAACAAGGTGACCACCGTGACGTGGGAGGCACAGGTGGAGAGGGCTTTGTGCCTCCCCTCTGCAGAATGCCTCCTCAGGTGGACCAGGATGACGACGTAGGAGGACATCAAGATGAGGAAGGAGCACACAGAGATGAAGCCACTGTTGGCCAAAACAATCACGCCCTCCACGAAAGTGTCAGTGCAGGCAAGCTTGAACAGGGGGTGGAGGTCACAGAAGTAGTGGTCAATCACGTTGGGGCCACAGAAGGGCAACTGGATGGCGATGAGAATCTGAATTATGGAGTGTATAAAGCCCCCCAGCCAGGAACCAGCAACAAGAACGCGACACAGTTGGGGGCTCATGATGGTCATATAATGAAGAGGCCTGCAGATGGCCACGTAGCGGTCATAGGCCATTGCCACCAGTAAAAGGATTTCCGTGACCCCAAGAAAGTGGACGAAGAAGATCTGAGCCAGACAGCCCTGCAGGGAGATGGTCTTAATCTTGGTGAGCAGGTCTGTGATGAACTTAGGGGCCACAGTAGAGGAGTAGCCGATCTCTACCAGGGACAGGGAGCTGAGGAAGAAGTACATGGGCGAGTGCAGGCTCCTGCTGACGCTGATGGTGAGGACGATGAGGCCGTTGCCCAGCACCGTGGCCAGGTACACGGGGAGAAACACCACGAAGCACAGTCTCTGCACCCCCGGGTCCTGGAAAAGTCCGGTGAAAACGAACTCGGTCACGTTATTTGTGCTGGCCATGGGTTCCATTCAGTGTTCCAAAAGTCGGGGAGTGAGAGGCTGCAATAAAACAGCTGTAATAGCAGCTCATCTTTTTATAGCAGTTTAAAGCATGTAAGTATGCATCACTCAATCTTCATTTAGTCAATAGATACTCATTTAGCATTTACTACCTATGTTAAACATCACAGTACAGATTAGAAAATTAAGAGAAAACATTTGCCCAAGATCACACAAAAATTATGAATTCTATAACTCAGAACCAGGATTTCTGTTTTTCATCCATGGTTCCTTCTCATTCCTTACAGAATATTCTGAATTTGGGGAGCCATTCAGGTTAATAACCTACATTTTAATTTTCTCATTACATTTCGATAGCTCTCTTCTATTAAAGAATCCCCAAGACACATCGCTGCTCCTGAAACCCTCGTTTCCTCCATTTAGGCCTCAAGGCATCATCTACCCACTGTAATTCCCCTCTTTGCAAAAGAGTCTCTGTACTCTTTTCTTTACTCATTTATACCAGTCCTCAATTTACTCAGGTCATATTCCTTTACCAGACTTGTACTGTCAATAACTCTGTTCATACCGCAAATGCCCAAACACTCTGGGGAAAATTGAGCTTATTACTTAGTCTCCATCCTTCCACTGTTACTATCACACCTGGCATTGTTGGGACTACTGAGAATCCTGAACTCCTGCAGCTGGTCCCCTGAGAGGACTGCTATCACTTGTCGGCTGCTGGGCCTGGGTCCAGCAGCAGAGCAGGTGATAACTAGGGAGTCTCTATAAGTTACTTCACTGGGTCTGCACTCGGCCCAGGTCTGGGGTTCAGGAGTGTAAGGGCACTTGCAGCAGATATAAGCCAGACCTCCATTCATCTTTATCAGTAACAAAGGTGACGTACCCTTCCCGAACTGCCTTACTCCTTTGTCTTACATCTGAATTTGTTCAACACTTACAGATGAAAAACATGTATTAGGTTTCCTCAAACTCCAAATAAAGCTGCAGCAGGTCTATGTGTCTAACTGAAATAGGAGTCAGAGCAGTTTAACTCCTGGGTAGAACATCTGCTATGGAGCACAGAGAGGATCGGGACCCTGCAGAAGAAAACAGGATCAACCTTTAGGGAAGCAGAAGAGCTTGGGCTTTCAAAGAAGGGAGATATGGTGGGGAAGTTACACCGAAACCCATGACCAAAACAAGCACTGTTGCCAATTTCACCCCTGGGTGCCCTTTCCACCAGGTCCAGAGATGTGGGCACCAGCATCCAGAATTATGAGGGTTATGTCTGGCACCACCTCAGCACCTTGGGAGTTCACGTAGCTGAATGGTTTGAAAACAAGATGGTGTGTCTCCCCAAGAATCACCTCAGGCTCACCCCCGAACCCAAGGAAATGACTGGTCAGGGGTAAAGGTTTCAGCTGATAGGACTAAGCAGTGGAGAAACAGGGGATCCACAGGTAGGGATGACCTAGGAGATAGTTGGATGACCCCCTCACCCTCCCAGCTGCCCAGGCGTGCACTTCAATGTCCTACTTGATTCATGCTTTCCTTTCCTCTCCCATAGCCCGTCAGCCACTATAGAGCATTAATTTTAACTTTAAATGCATGTTTCCTCCACTCCTGCTGGCAGCACCTTCTCACATGCCACTAGCTGATGACAGAATTACCAAAGCCTCTTAGTCCCCAGAACCTCCCACTCCATCCATTCTGCACACTGCAGCCAGAAAACTGTCTCCTCAGTCCTTCTTTCCTCAGATCCCCCACTGCTCGGGAATGAGTAGGGCAATCCTGACCTCCTCCCACTGACCTCTGAAGACTCCTGAAGTGTGGGCACTTCAGCAGTCACCCACACCCACCAAGCCTCCTCGCCCACTCCACAGGTCCACGCCCACTCCAGAGCCTCCTTCCACCAGAAACACCGTCACCTTCTCCAGCTCTTCCCTTTTCATCCTACCCCCTCCCCAGGCCTGCTCCAGCCCCACTGGTTCAGGGCGCCTGCCTTGAATATGCCAGTGCCTGTGTGTCTCTCTTCTTGAGCACCAGAGAAGGGCTTGAGTGATCTTTCCTAAATGAAAATCTGGCCTGATCCTTCTTTACCTAAAGTTTATAAGCATCTCACCATTGCCCAGGGCATACATTCTAATTTTCATAGCTTGGAGCTCAAGATCCTTCTTGAGCTGGCCATTTCTTCTCTTTGCTGCCAGGATTACTTGTTGCCATTCCCCAAATGAACACTATTCAGTTATTGCATAGCCCAAGGTGTCTTCTCATCGTTCCCTGTGTTTAGGATTCTTCCTTTCCAGAGTGCATGAGCAACCTCTCTATTGCATGAATAAATTAATCCCTCCTTTGGGCTGTCCTGGTACTTTATCATGCTTTTATTGTAACAACACATTGTCTTATAATTACAGCTTCTGTACTTTGTGTTCAACTAAGAAATATACTATCTTAGTATCTAATCTATCAATTTAATACTTTTATTAAATCTTAATTATTAATCGCACTTTGGTTATTAATAATAGTTAACATTTATTTCAAAGTACTTGCTATTCCCGGCACTATATGAATGCTCTATATGCATTAATTCACCTAATTATCACAACAATCCTGTGATGAGGCTGGTATTATCACTCCTGTTTTATATATGAGGAAAGAGAAGCACAGAGAAGTGAATGAACTTGCCCAAGTTTACACAGCAGGGGAGCCAGGTTCAAATCCCAGCACCCTAACCACTGAGCCTGTGTTCTAAGCGTGTCCTGTGCCATTTCTACATAGATAAAATCTAAGTGGAGAGTTATAAATAACCATGCTCTCTTATCAAAATTCCATGGTACATTTAGTTACCTACACACACACATACATCTTGTCTGAGTTTGAACTCAATCTGTTTTTTAATCCACTAGAGAAATTAAGGAAAAGTCTATTCAAACCAGCCCGAGAGATCCCTGGGAGAGAAGAGAACTGTGTACAGTCCAGTTCTTCCAGGCTCCATCCTGGAGCAATGCGGGATACCCGATAGCCTTCCTCCTTGAAAACTACACTCTCCTATTCCATCACCTCTCCCTCTTCTGTGTTAATTCCTCTCTCCCACCCTCCCCAGCCTTGCTCTCACTCTCTCTCCCTCTGAGCTTCTAGCAAATGCCTCCCCTGTGCCCACAGGGCTGCCCTACCCAGGCGCATGGACAGCATGTGAGCATGGGCATCCACCTGGGGTGGCCTGCTGGACTCTGAACCAGAGCGTGATGATGACATGTGGACAGAGTCCACAGAAAGACATAAGAGTGAGCTGGATGGACCAAGAATGAGGTAAAGAAGCTGCCATTCCAATCACTCTTTCACACCTGGTCATCCCCAAATAGTACTTCACAGAATCTCAAAATTTTAAAATACTTCAAGAATCATCAAGTCCAACCACTTCACATTACAAATGAATACTGTGGCACAAATAGAGTAGTTGACTTGCCCAAGGTTTATGGGCAACTTTGCACCTTACATCTAGTCCCATCACCTACCATTAGGTGAGAAAACCTGCTGTGGTTTGGGTCTGCCTCACAGCAAGGAACTGGACAAGGTGGGATTCAACCGCATTCAAGTTCCTCCAGTTCAGCATGAAGTTAGCCACTCTGCTGAAATTGAGCTTCCATAAACCACACCCTAGTTACCTGCCCACTCACCAACTCAGAAAGCAGAGCTCCTTCAACACACCAGGCTGCTTCCTGCTGTTACTGGGTTGGTGGTTGCTACTGCAATTCAAGCATCAGACCTCGGCCCCAAGGACAATGCAACAATGATCCTAGGAGCTTTTGGAATACAAAGCAGATGATATCCAAGATGAAGCACACAAAAAAAGGGAAAATTCAGGGGATCTGCATCTGAGTTTATATTTGAATTTATTGTAATATCTAAGAAATAAACAAAAGCCCCCTGAAAGCAGCAATCCCAGAGATTTTAAGATCCCCCTTTTTAATGTAGATAACCTCTCTACCCACTGAAAGTCCAAGGGTTGTGATTAAGCGATGACGTCCTTGAACTATTTAAAATAAATTAAGCCATCAAGGGGCTGATCTCTCCACAGAATTTCTTTCCTCTAGGGTGACACTTTTCCAAATTAACTATGACTTGGGAAAGTCTCAAAATCTAGTTCAATTTAGTGAGGTTTCCATTAAGTTTTTGTGCCCTATAATGAGGTAGTAATAGAGCCGCAAGTAAGGCATGAAGGGGCTTCTGCCAGGGTTGCCTATTGCCATGAAAGAAAGAATGAGTAGAGGAGACAGGGAGCACCAGACAGGAAGCCAGGACGCCTGGACACTAGCTCTGATTGGTAATCGATGAACTCTCTGACTTTAATCACGTCATTTCACCTTTCCACTCTGACTTTCTGCTGTTTCCACTTCAACAAACGATTGAGTTGTGCTGGATCATTTCCATGGCGCCTTCCATTTCTAACATTTTATTCATGTATAAATTTGCTTAGTCTCCCAGTGCCTCAGTCTCTCCATCAATGATGACAGCAATAATAATGAAACATGGTGGGCCTTTCTCTAAGAAACATGTCATTCATTCATTCATTCAAAAATTGCATTGATGGGCAGGCAACAATGGCTCTGTGGCAGAATTCTCACCTGCCATGCCAGAGACCCGGGTTCTGTTCCCAGTGCCTGCCCGTGTAAAAAAATAAAAAATAAAAATAAATAAATAAATACATTTTTAAAATCGCTTTGAATGCTATCATGTGCCAAGCACTAGCAGCTGGAGATTTGGTGTTGAGAAACCGAAGACCCTTAATTCATAGAGGTTATATCCTGCCACGGGCCCATTAGGCCATAGGGGAGACAGAGACAGACAACAAACAAATAAAGCTTAACGTATAAGTAATAGTCATTCAGTATTATAGAGAAAAATAAGACAGATTAAGGATGTTAGGAAATGCTGGTGGGTATATTTTACATAGGTAGTAAGGAAAATTTTCTCTGTAAAGCTGACATTTGAGCAGAATATCTGCAAGAAGTGAGGGAATGAGGTAGGCAAAAATCTAGAAGAAAACTTTCCAGGCAGAAGGAATGGAAAGTGCAAAGACTCCAAAGTAGGAGGCTAGAACAGGGGCCTCAGGGGACAGGGTGGCAGAATCGAATGGAAAGGTAGCTGGGACCCAGATCAGGAAGCATCATGAGGTCCCATGTGCTATTTCATCTAGGAGGCCATTGGAGAGTTTAGGCAGAGGGACACAATGTGACTTAGATTTTACCAGGCTATCCCCAGCTGCAATCTTGAAAAGAATGAGGGGTGTAGGGTGTGGCAAATATAGAAACAAGGAACCCAGTTAGGAGACCATCCCAGCAATCCAGCTCAGCGCAGGCTGCGGTCCGACCCAGATGGCAGCAATGAAGGTGTCAGGAAATGATCAGATTCTCAACACATTCTGAAGGTAGAACAAACGTGACTTGCTGATGGGTTGATTGAGAGGAAAGCCAGAAAGAGAGGAATCAACAATGCCTCCATGATTTTCGAACTTGGAAACCAACAGAACCGAGTTGCCATTTACTGAGATTAAATGACTCTGAGAGCAGCAGGTGAGAGGGAAAGATCAGGAGCTCAGTTTTGCACATACTAAATCAAGTTGCCCATCAAAAATTCCAGCACAGACGTTAATTAGATGGTTGGCTATGTAAGCCAAAGCTCAGGGAAGAGACGTTCTCCTCCTGCTGGAAGAGCTCAACACTCAAGGACTAAAGAGACTGAAGAAGGATTACCTGGAGCACTGGAGCTCACCAGAAAAAGATGCACCCACCCAGGTCCTTCATGAGTTTCAAAGGTCCCCAATTCATCTCCATATGCCACAGCTGAATCGAAGAAACTTTAGAGCCACAAGGAAAGTTGGAGATTGTTCATCTGAACTCTAAAGGCCATGGTGTTTATGTGACTTCTCAAAGTCACCCAGCCGGTTTTTGACCCATGCACGATGTACCGATGCACAAAAAAGAGTTGTTTTATGATACTGGGATTCCTTCCTAGTGGTTCTGACTTAGTGACGGTTATTGCCAAATTAGTAGAGTAACCCTTGTTGCATGCAACAAAATACAATGGGTTCCTGTGATCTTTAGAAAATAAACAGCCTTGGTGGTGTGGATAAATTATAAAGGGAAAGATTCCAAAAATCAGTCCCATGACTAATTTTTGGATCTACAGTTTAGAAACAGAGTAAAAGCTACAAGAAGCAGCAGATGAGAGAATTTTAATTATTGTTTTTATTTTAGGAATCCCACTCACTCATTCACTCATTAGAAGATCAAGATTATTTTGTCACTACTTAGATGTTTGAACAATTTAAAATAAATTGAGCCAAATGCTACACAATCAGGGGACCATATTCCCCATGGAATTTTTCATCTCTAGTGTGATATTTTCCAAGAAACCATGAGTTAGGAAAAGTTTTTAATGTGTTCTAATTAATTCAGTTTGAGACTTAGAAGTTACAAACATCCAGTAGTTATGCCCTGGGAGAGGAAAGTTACCTATAGAACATTAGGAGAGCTTTTTGCCCCAATTTTCTGAGTTATGATCGGAGTATAAGACTGAAAGTACTGTCAGCATGGTGGACAGCTGGGTGGACTTAGCCCTTCCCCTCTACAGCTTGCCGTTTCCAGCCATAAGACAACGTGATTCAACTAGATCTGTTTTCAAGTCCTTTCTCACTCTAACATTTCACATTTCAAGATCAGTTAGAACCAAAGCTTCCAATGCTCCCTGTGATGATTATAGCAATGACGATTACAATGATACAGCAGGTACTACTGTGTGCTGGCACTATATCAGATATTTACATGAATTGTCTCTAAAATTAAGAGAATCATCTCCTGCAAGATGAGATTTCTATATAAGCTACAATCAAAAGAAACCACAAGTAGCTACAGTGATATTAGGTAAAATAGATTTTTAAGTGTTATAAGAGAGAAGGTTTTCATGTTAATTGTAAAAACGTTCATATCTTTATATTTTCCTGAAATCAAAAACGTGAAAACGTTCAGTAACATAGGTCATTACTATTGCAAATTGATGTTTCTAATAACTTTCTACTTGATATTTTGAGAATGTATGTGGTTTTGACAGCTAATCAAATGGTATTTAAGTTAAGGTTCAATATTTAGAATTTAAGAAACACTGATATCTGTGTCTGTAGATTTTCCTTTGTTTGCATCAATTTTAAATTGGTTTCTGTGACTTGCTATGCAAACACAGACTTTACAATGTTTATATTTTGTTTGAAATGCCAAAAAATAAAGTGTACAATAAAGAGCCAAAAAAAACACCTTCAAAAGGTTGTGTTAGACTCCCAACACTGAAAATTAGAAAACATCATTTACAGAAATTAAGGAAGACCTAAATAATTAAAAGGGATTATTTTAAAATCAACAAATTTGATTTTAAATCAAATGGGCTGTCAGGGCTGCCCTCACAGAAGCATTAAGCAACAAGAAAGAACTGGTGGAAACTCTTTTTGGAGCTCCAGAAAACAGTTAAAGGGTTGCAGTGACAAAGAGCCCCAGAATAAGAAAAAGACCATGATAAATGGAAGGAAACTCACATTACCCGAGTTCCCTGCCCTGTCCCTCACTGGCTTGCCCGTGCACCCACATGGGCCGTGGTCCTGGTTCTGGAGGGAACAGAGAGCCTCGGAGCAGGCTAGGGTGCGTGGGTGTCCGTGTCTGTCCACCTGTCAGACAGCAGCTGGAAAGGCAGAATCCACACTCGCTTCAGGCTCTCCCAAGACATGCCCCGCACTTCAGGGTGGCTTCAAAGTTTGCCTACAGAATGCTGTAGGAGAACAATCAAATCACAGCTGCCTGGGGCCAAGGATGACTGCCTGGGGCAACCAATGTGCCACGCCCTACCCAGGACCATGAGCAGATGCTGTTTTGGAGGGTAAAGGCAACATTTGGATCCGTGTAAAAGGCGTTGTTCCTTGAAGCAAGCATACATGTCCAAGAAAAGATCTATGCTCAGAAAAAGCTGACAGGACCCTGTGCTTTCATCACAGGAGCTCTCTAAATCCTTTGTTAAAATTGTTTAGCTGTGGAAGTGAATATATACACTGGCCAATCTACAAAGTCTTAGAAAGATGTTCTCTTATTTTTTTAAGTTCCAGGCATTCAAGGGAAATGCTATCATAACCAAAGCCAGGTACGTGTTGCTAGTTCTTCTAAACCCATGCAAATGTACTAAGAAACAATGATCATGCATCTATGTGATGATGTTAAGAATTACTGATTGCATATGTAGAATGGTATGATTTCTAAATGTTGGGTCAATTTCTTTTTTTCTGTTAATTAATAAAAAAAATTTTTTTAAATTAAAAAAAAACTTAAGGAACAGATATCTCTGTGTCTAAATTCCAGAAACAACAAATTAAAATACAAAATGTCTAGGACACAACACAAAATTACAAGACATAGAAAGAAACAAGAAAGGATGACACATGCAAAGGAGCAGGAACAAACATTGAAACCACCAACAAGGAAAGTCAGAGCTTGGCTATACCAGAAAAAACACTTTTTGTTTTGTTTTGTTTTAACTCATTCTGTTTTCTTTCTTTGGCTTTTTTTTTTAACATTTTATATTGTTAAATATGACATATTTACAAAAAAAAAAGCAATAAATTTTGAAGTACATTATTAGTTGTAGAACAGATTCCAGAGTTTGGTATGGGTTACAGTTCCACAATTTTAGATTTTCCTTCTAGCTGCTCCAAGGCACTGAAGGCAAAAAAATATCAAGTGATGATTCAGCAGTCACAGTTATTTGTTAAATCCTGTCTTCTCTGTTATAATTCCTCCTTCTCCTTTGATCTTTCTCCCACTCTTTAGGGGTATTTGGGCTATGGTCATTCTAACTTTTTCATGTTGGAAATGAGTGTCAATGATATGGGATGGAGGATGGAACTAGTTGATGTGCTTGGAGAGGTTGGCCCCTCTGGATTTCAGGACTTATCTGACTTGAGAACCATCTGAAGGTTGTAGGTTTCTGGAATGTAATCTTAGTGCATGACACTTTTTTTGAATCTCAGATAGAGTCCTGGGTTGATCTTTAGGGTTAACCAGAATGGTGTTGGTTGAAGTTTGGCATACCATGACAAGTAGCAGTGTCTGTAGCTGAAGCTTGCATAAAAATATCCTCCAGAATAGGCCTCTTAACTCCATTTGATCTCTCTTAGCCACTCATGCTTTATTTCATAACACTTCTTTTCCCCATTTTGGTCAGAAAGGCATTGTTGATCCCACAGTGCCAGGGCCAGGCTCATCCCTGGGAGCCATCTCCCACATTGTCAAGGAGACTTTCACCCTGGATGTCATGTCCCATGTAGGGGAGAGGGTAATGACTTTTCTTACAGAGTTGGACTTAGAGAGAGAGAGAGGTCCCATCTGAGCAACAAAAGAGGCTCCCTGGAAGTAGCTTTTAGGCATAAATATAAGTAGATTTAGCTTCCCCCCTACAGAAGTCAGTTTCATAAGAGCAAGCCTCAACTCTTTGTGTATCCAGGTCATTCCATGGAACTTCCAGGATCTTTGTGACACCTGAGAGAAAAAGCTAGAGTTCTGTATAGTATTACCCCATACAAAAACTCTTTAAAACACTGAAAAAGTGATCAGACTTCAGTTGGAGATATGAATGAAGCTGATATGAGTAGGACTAAGGTAAAGTAGTGTATTTTAAACCTGCAACTTCTGTGTGGGATCAAAGGAAGGATTATTTATTTGGTGCAAATTTATATTTTATATTTTGGGTAGCACACTATCTAATTTAATTTGTATGATCAGCTTATCCAAACACCATAATTATATGGAACCATGAATAGGGGAGTGAGAGTTTATTGGTTTGTACAGGTTAGTGTGATGTTCCGATGCATCCCAGAGTAAGCTGGGCAGAAGGTTAAAAAATATTTGCAAAGTTTCCTTGAGGAACTGTGGGAAAATGTGGAAATGTTAAACTTCCCCACCTAAGGAAGAACATTGAGGACAGCCAATTTGTTGGAATAAGCCCTCAATCTTGGGGTTTGCTCTTATGAAACTTATTCCTACAAAGGAAAAGATAAACCTACTTATGATTAAGCCTAATAGTCACCCCCAGAGAACCTCTTTTGTTGCTCAGATGTGGCCTCTCTCCAAGCCAACTCGGCAGATGAGCTCATTGCCCTCCCCCACTACATGGGACATGACTCCCAGGAGTGTAAATCTCCCCGGCAATGTGGGACAGGACTCCAGGGGATAACCCAGGACCCAGCATCATGGAAATGAGAAACCCTTCTTGACCAAAAGGGGGCCGAGAGACATGAGACAAAATAAAGTTCCAGTGGCTGAGAGATTTCAGAGTTGAGAGGTTTTTCTGGAGGTTATTCTTATTCGGTATCTAGATACCGCTTTTCAGTTTGTGGTGTATTGGAGTAGCTAGAGGGAAATACCTGAAACTGTTGAACTGTCGTCCAATAGCCTTGATTCTTGGAGATGTTTGAATAACTACAGAGCTTTTAAGGTGTGACCGTGAGATTTTGAAAATCTTGTGACTGATACTCCCTTTATCCAGTGTATGGACAGATGAGTAAGGATAATAAATAAACAAATATTAACATACATACATGACATACATAAATACATAAATACATAAACAAATGATAGGAGGATGGGGGTTATGGGATGTTTGGGGTGTTCTTTTTTACTTTTGTTTTTATTCTTATTTTTATGGTTTTCAGAGTAAAGAAAATGTTCAAAAATATATTGTAATGATGAATACAGAGCTTTATGATCATACTGTGAGCCACTGATTATACACTTTAGAAGGGTATATCTCAATAAAAAATCATTGAGAAAAAAAAGAGCAAACCTCAAAATCAAGAGCTTGGCTTATTAACTTGGGAGTCCCTGATATCTGAGAGAGTATCAAGGATTTCCCAGCTGGGAAATTTTAATAGTCCCATATTTTTTCTCCAGTCCCTCAAAGTACTTTGCCAACACTTTTTATTTCTCTACTCAACATACTCTGGCATGTCTCCGGGCATTACATTAGGCTGCACAGAATCACAAGCCAGTATTCCCATTCTGAGTTCCATGTGATTGGTTGTTTAAATGCTCTATCCAGAAAGGTCGAGTTAGATTGTGTGCTACAGAAAATGTAGGTTTTGGACAAAATAAACCTCTCTTCTTTGGGCTCATACAGTAGCTGAAGTTCTAAAATAGGCAATGCCATCCTTTACCCTGTATTCTGATATACCTAAGTTCCAACCAAATTGGCTTCATTCTTATCTCTAATTGAAGCCTGGTCTCTTTTTCAGTTTCTTTAACAATTGTTGTATGTAGCAATGCTAATTTTCAGAACTGCAGAACTCCAACTCTCAGTCTTTGGTGTCACATAGGTACTAAAATTCCAGGGAAATACCAGCTATAACAAGTTATAACACCGCATCTCAAAATCTAGAAATAACATTTACAGCTCTGGATGAAATGTGACTGCTATAAGATCTTACAATTTAGTCCACAATTTTCTTATCAGTATTTTCTAGAAGAGACCATACAATATTTGTTGTTTTGTTTCTGGCCTATTTTGCACCACATAATGTCCCTAAGAATCATTCACCTCACTGCATGCCTCATGACTTCGTTCCTTTCTGTAGCCACACAATATTTCATCTCTTGTATATACCACAGTTCACCATGCTACTTCTCAGTCAGCATGTCCTTCAGCCACCCCCACCCATTGAGCATCATGGGGCATCGTGAATAATGTCCACAGTCCGCAGGCCACATCTGTAATCTGTGAATGAATGGGTAGAAGTGAAGGCAGTTCACTGGTGGAATGTAAGTAATATTGCCGTATTGAAGATGAACATGATTGAAAGGGGTTGTACAGAGCCATATATCCCACGAATTAACACTACAGATATTAGTAAGTTCTTGCATGAACTACTTCAAAGGTATAAATCTTGTACAAAGTTTATAGTATCAGGGTATTGTATGCTATGATATATATTTAACAAGAAAGCATCACCAGCACTTACCAGCGGGAATGCTGGAAGAAGAAGGAGAGAAAGGAGCAGAGAGAGTATTCAAAGAAATAATGGCTGAAACTTCCCTTGTGTAATGAAAGACGTGATTATATACATCCAGACAGTTCAACAGACGCCAAACAGGCTATTCCAAATAGAACTAAAGAAAGACGTTTATGATCACACTGTTGAGTGCCAAAGATAAAAACAGAATTCTGAAAGCAGCAAGAGAGAAGCAACGCATCATGTAGGAGGGTGGCCAATACTGATTTCTCATCAGAGATTATAGCGGAAAGAAAGCAGTGGGTAACATATTTAAAGTGCTGAAATGAAAAAATTGCCAAAGAAGAGCTCTATATGTGGGAAAATCGTCTTTCACAAATCAGGGAGAGATTAAGACATTTCCAGACAATCAAAAGCTGAGGGAGTTTGTCATCACAGACCTACAAAGGACGGTAAAGAGAGTTCTGCAGAGTGAAACAAAAGGAAAATAGACGATAGAGCAAAGCTATAAGCAAACATTAAGACTTTTGGTAAGGGTCATGACATAAGTAAATATAAATGCCAGTACTGTTGTATTTTTGATATGGAAATCCATTTTTTACTTCCTACAGGATCTAAATGGCAAATGCATAAAATGTATTAATAAATCAACAGTCTTAGACTCACAATGCATAAATACGTCATCTGAAACAAGGAGTACATGCAGGTGGGGACAAGGAGGGGTGTAGGAACATAATTTGTGCATATTATTGAGGTTAATTTGGCATCAAAGAAACAAGATTGTTATAAATTAGAATATTAAAGTTAAGCCTCATGGTAACTACAAGAAACTGTCAGAGAATATGCAAGCTCTTAAGAGTCAGAAATCAGAGTACAGGTTGCTGGGGCGGGGGGACAGCAGGGTGAGTGTGGAACTGATGCAGAATGAATATAGAGTTTCTGTTTGGAGACATGGGGAAGTTTGAGGAATGGAAGGTGGTGAGGTTCTCACAATGTTGTGAATGTGATTGGTGTGCTTAGGAGTGGTTGAGATGGGAAAGTTTATGTTGCATATATGCTCCCACAATTAAAAAAAAAAGAAAGAAAGCACAACTAGAGACAATAACAATTAAATGCAATACTTCACTGTGCTGGTTTGAAATTCTTATATAACCCAGAAAAGTCATGTTTTCTTTCCTAATCCAGTCCTGTGGGAGCAGACCTACTGTTTAGGGTGGACACTTTGATTGGATTGTTTCCATAGCGATGTGACACATCCTGTTGTGTGTGGAACCTTTTGACTAAATTGTTTCCATGGAGATGTGACACACCCAGTTGTGGGTGTGACTCATTGATTAGATGGTGATCTTGATTAGTTTACTGGAGTTCTTTAAAAAGGGAGACAATGTGGAGAAAACATAGTTGCTTCAGAGCCAAAAGAGATTCAGACATTGGGAGATGCTTGAAGTGTTGACAGAGAGAGCAGAAGGCTAGACATGGAAGGTTGGAGATGAAGAGCCTAGCAAACATCACTATATGCCTTCCCATGAGATGCTAAGCAAGCCAGAACCCAGAGTTGCTTCCTGGAGGAGTGAAGTGAAGGTCCACAGGTGTTAGAGAGGAAACCACTGGCATCAGAAGCTGGAAGTGACGGAATTGGCAACAAGGACCAGCAGATGCCAGCCACATGCCTTCCCAGGTGACAGACATTGGCCTTTCTTCAGTCAAGGTATCTTTATCTGGATGCCTTAGTTTAGACATTTCCATGGCCTTAGAACTGTAAACTTGTGACTTAATAAATTCCCTTTTAAAAAGCCATTCCATTTCTGATATATTGCATTCTGGCATCATTTAACAAACTGACACAATGATTGGATAAGATCTAGCAAGGGAAGAGAAAAGGCTCAAAGGGGCATTATTGGGGCATATGAAAAAATTAGAATATAAGTGGGAAACAAAATCAATGTTAAATTTCTTGACCTTGATAACTACACTTAAGGTTGCTACATATATTTTTTTCTTAGGAAACGTTGATAGCTGTATTAAGTGTTCAAGGAGCATGATATATACAGCTATGCTCAAGAAAAGGAACTGATAAATAGACAAAGAGACATACAAAGAAACTGGTAGATAGAATGACGTGACAAAGTGTTAAGTTGATGGGTCTAAGTATCTGGGTAGGTAGGGGTTTCTTGGAGTTCTGTATATATAATTATATTATTTTTGCAAGTGTCCTGTTAGTTTAAAAGTATTTCAAAATAAAAAATTTAAAACACTACATGTGAGTAAGTGGTTCCCATCCTGAAGTCCTAGCCTTCTTTATTACCAATAAAACATCAAGAGAAAGTGAGAGTAGCACCACCAAGTTTAGCTTTAGACAAAATATTTTACAATAAAGATGAACCAAGCATGAGTACAAAGCATATAAGTCTTGCCTGCCATGCCAGAAACCCAGGTTCAATTCCCGGAACCTGCCCATGCCAACAACCACAAAAAGGTAAATCAGGAAACTATGTTACAGGCAACATTTAAGTTCCAAATATTTATCTAGCACCTGTAATGTGCTAGGCACTCGAAAACAATAGAGAAAGTTTAGTCGAAAGAATTCTTGAAACAAATGACTGAACTGCTTTCAGATACATGAAGACTCCAGGGGTGGACCCTACTTCCGGCCTCTTTGGGCTGGAGCTACAGGAAAGAGGGAAGATGGGTGGGTGGACTGGACACAAATGATGATGATGATGGCTAACATTTATTGAGTTTTCAGTCTGTACCAGGATATTTGTTAAAAGCTTTACATGTATATTATCCCATTTGAAATCCAGAACAACGTTATAAACTTCATACAATTGTGAATCTTATCATATTATGAGAAAACAGTTGTTCTGAGAAGTTAAGGAACTTGGATGTTGGGTTTGACGGAAAGACAGTCAGAGCAACCTAAAGAATTTCAGAGTGTGAGCCTGAAAAGCTCACCAGGCAGAGATTCACACCCACCAAAAAAGTGTCCCAAAAGAATCTGTAACAGCCTATAAGGAGCACTTGCCATAGGGCCTAGAGGGAGTTTAATCTACAAACACTTATGTAGCACCAACTACATGCACAATATTTACAGCTATAAAGAATAAGAAGGGACTGTCACCTCTGGAGACCTTACAGTCTAGTGATAGAGAAATACATATAAAATACAATCAAAGGGATAAGTGTAATGAAAAAACCATGCAAAATTGACAATGGAAAAAGATTACAAAATCAACCCAAGGACAAGGGAGGACAGAGAAGGCATTATAAGAGAGGTGACTGAGGGTGGGCCACAGTGGCTCAGCAGGCAAGAATGTTTGCCTGTGATGCCAGAGGACCCGG
The DNA here is from genome assembly GCF_023851605.1 of Tamandua tetradactyla. NCBI lineage: Eukaryota > Metazoa > Chordata > Mammalia > Pilosa > Myrmecophagidae > Tamandua > Tamandua tetradactyla. Next base: position 125,066,205 of record NC_135334.1, on the reverse strand, counting down.
GTTCGATTCCCAGTGCCTGCCCATGTAAGAAAAAAAAAAGAGAGAGGTGACTGAACTAGGCTTGAAGAATGTATGGAATTTTGTCATTTGAAAAAAGAAGGTAAAATTATTCCAGGCAGAAAAAGTAGCATTTATTCATGAGGTTCTGGTGGCCAATAATGGTCTGAATTAATGGGGACACCAAGACAAATGCCTTAAAACCTGGTGCCTTTAAAACAAGTACTTGGCATGTATCTTCAATGGACATCTGCAGGAGAAAGGGAAAGAACCTCATGCTGACTAGCGCCCCCCCCCCCCACAGCGCTCCCTCTGTCCTGGGAACCTGCCTCACGACGTCATCCAACCCTGAGGAGAGTTGGAGCAGTGCAGTGCGAACTGACAGCCGGTCTGTCTAATTCTAGAGCCCACTCTCTTTTCACTAAAGCCTGAAGCCTTCTAAGCATAGCACGTAAGGGGCCAATTTTACAGCCCTCTCTAAATCGCTCACAATGAATTGTGCAGTGGGTGATGTCGAGATTCTGAGATGTGCCACGATAACGTTGACACAGACGGTGGGATCCCACTTCACCAAGAAACACTAATAGGTATCGAGAGAAATGGATTTGCATGGACACTGAGAGCAAGGAACAGATTCTCGGGGTAGAATCATGTTGGTCAGTATTTCTCTCCCTTGCATTCTTCAAGTTTGGCCTATTAATGAGTTTCTAACTTTTCACATTTTTTTACACCTTGATAGGGTTAACAAAGATCTTTATATTAAAGTATTTTCCTGATTGGCAGGTAGCATAAATGTCATAGAATCTATGTCATTTTATATAAGTTTTATTCATGAATGCTGGGCATTGTAAGAGGGCCCAGAGAGATTTAAGGGTTATCCTTTGTCACACCATGTTAAAAAGCTGAAATTGTTCCTGGATCTTTTCTGGTACTCATGGTAAGATAATCTATGGCACAAGATGCCAAGATCTAATCAGAAAATAAAAAAATCTTACATACAATTTTCAGATTCACCTCTCCGCATTGGAAGCATATATTAGATTGGTACATTCTCTCCTCAAATCTTCCCTGATCATTCCTCTGATTGGTTTCTTTTCTTAAAATAAATAGTGGATTGTTGACATGAGGGAGATTGAACAAAGAGGCTGTAAGGAAGTCAGGAAGGAGGAAAGGGTGAAGGAAGGAAGGATGGAAGGAAGGAAGGAAGGAAGGAAGGAAGGAAGGAAGGAAGGAAGGAAGGAAGGAAGGAAGGAAGGAAGGAAGGAAGGAAGGAAGGAAAGGAGGAAGAAAGAAAATTGTAAGATATTCTCCTTCGCATTTGTGCTTAGTTTGAGTCTTAACAGTTACTCAACCTAACAATATTGGTAGGTCCCATAATCTCATGGAGACTTATGCTTGTTGTGGCAGGTTTTAATGTCTACTAAATGTAAAATCCATTTAAGAACATAGAATGATCAGACATACATTTGACTTATCACTTTCCCGTTTTCACTGTATCTCTGGGTTCTCTGTCTTGCCCCCCCAGCCTCCTCATGGCGCTTTTCACCTCTGCGTTTCTGAGTGTGTAGATGACAGGGCTCAGCATCGGCATGGCCACCAGCTTGTCCCCAGTGAAGGTGGAGGACGGCCGCATGTAGAGGAAGATGGCAGGTCCAAAGAACAAGGTGACCACCGTGACGTGGGAGGCACAGGTGGAGAGGGCTTTGTGCCTCCCCTCTGCAGAATGCTTCCTCAGGTGGACCAGGATGACAACGTAGGAGGACACCAAGATGAGGAAGGAGCACAGGGCAATTGAACCACTGTTGGCCAACACAATCACCCCCTCCACGAAAGTGTCAGTGCAGGCAAGCTTGAACAGGGGGTGGAGGTCACAGAAGTAGTGGTCAATCACGTTGGGGCCACAGAAGGGCAACTGGATGGCGATGAGAATCTGAATTACGGAGTGTATAAAGCCCCCTAGCCAGGAACCAGCAACAAGAACGCGACACAGTTGGGGACTCATGATGGTCATATAGTGAAGAGGCCTGCAGATGGCCACGTAGCGGTCATAGGCCATTGCCACCAGTAAAAGGATTTCCGTGACCCCAAGAAAGTGGACGAAGAAGATCTGAGCCAGACAGCCCTGCAGGGAGATGGTTTTAATCTTGGTGAGCAGGTCTGTGATGAACTTGGGGGCCACAGTAGAGGAGTAGCCAATCTCTACCAGGGACAGGGAGCTGAGGAAGAAGTACATGGGCGAGTGCAGGCTCCTGCTGACGCTGATGGTGAGGACGATGAGGCCGTTGCCCAGCACCGTGGCCAGGTACACGGGAAGAAACACCACGAAGCACAGTCTCTGCACCCCCGGGTCCTGGAAAAGTCCGGTGAAAACGAACTCGGTCACGTTATTTGTGCTGGCCGTGGGTTCCATATGGGGAAGGTGATTCATAGAAGAGCCCTGTGAGAAAACAGATGCAATCATAACACCAATCCCTCATATTTGCTTAGCACTGGAAGTGTATTAAACCTTTAATATATATTATCTGACTGGTTTATTTATTTATAAAAAAAGTTTATTTATTCAATGCTCAACAGCCTATGTTATGAAAGATGCCTCACTAAAACTCCATAGTTCTGATATCATAAGTAAGAAAATTGAGGCTTAGAGAGGTAAGTTCTCCAAGCCTCCAAGTAAAGAGTGGACCCAGAACTTGCGTCAGATCACTTTATTCCAATTCACGTGTTATTTCAAGTACACCACACTAACAGAAAAATAATCCCCATTTTTTCCACCATTGCTAACTTCTCCCATTCTCAGTGTTTTCTCATCATGCTTTTGCATTAGAGATTCTCAGATGATCTGCTCCTGGACCCCTTGTTTCCTCCATCTATCCCTCCTGAATGCCATTCTCATTGATATTTCTCCCTTTTTAAAGAATCACTTGGATATTTTCCTTACTTGAACAATATAAATTTCTGATTTATTTCAGGCTCAGTGGCTTCAAAAAATTCCACAGCTTCACGAATCTAAACAAGCATAATTAGAACATTGTTGGCATCCTAGAGTGAAGCAGACATCTGGAAGGGTGCTGCTTGCCATCAGACGGTCCTCTCGTAGAATGCACGGCCAGGCCCAGGTCAGCATACCCCTGTGTTACAGTTTCCTGGAGACTGGCAACCACTTTTGGGAGCAGGCAATGAGGATTTGTTTTACTCTCATTCCTTGAATTGAATGTTTTATTAGTATACTAATGTTCCTAAGCGATCAAGACATCTGAAAGAAGATTGAAAGGTGGTCTGACCCTCAGGGGACATCCAGCTTCCCTGTGTGATTAAGACCACACATGGGAAAGGAGCAAAAGAGCAACCTCAAGATTTTCTCTGCCTTTAGAATTACTTTAAAGTATCTTTTTCCCCTTATTTTCCCCCTCCTTTTGTGTGTCCATTCTAAAAATAGATTAAATGCACCTTACCAAATTTCTCTCATAGTGAAACTTTAAAAAGGTACACAGAATGAAAATCTGGTGAGAGACTCCCCAGTAAATTGCCTGGCTAGAAACTGGAGAAGAAATGGGATTGCATGGACTACAAGGAAGGTACCAAGGAAGAGTAGCTGAAGGAGGAGAGGAAGCAAGGCGGAGCTTGCCTACTGGTTCAGAGAAGGGCAAACGAGACAGGAAACACAACAGCACAAGAAGGCTGAGAAACAACCTGGCTGCCCAAAGAAAATTAAAGTTTATGGTTACCTAATGATCACCATTTTCATAATCATTCCAGCAACCACATAATCTCAGACCTACTGTCTTTATACAGCATCTACTACGTACTGGGATGCGGTCAGGACTCTATAATCATCCCCTTCTTTAATTCTTCCACTTTGAGGTAAATAATTGATAGAAAAGGCAACAGAAGCTTAGAGAAGCTAAGTAAATCATCCAAAGAAACACAGTTTGTGAGGGTTGAGCCAAGGCCAAAGCAGGTCCCTCTAAGGAAAGGGAGAGGACGGCACTACACCTCAGCCAGAGGAACACGTGACTGACCGTCCGGTGTGCTAGAGAAATGACACCAAGATCCGTGACCGATACAACTTGTCCAGACTCGTTTATTGCACTTGTCTCATAAACAGCAGGAGTGTTACAGGCAAACTTGAGTTAATGGGGAAGATCTGGTCACGATCTCTGGTACACGAGAGTCCCAGAAGCACCAATGGGTGTGAGACTGGGTGCCTTCCTTTCCTCCCCTGCCCCATGGAAGGCACTGGAACACGGGTCACAGCTGCAGGGTAAGACCACGCTCTGGACTGGTCATCGTCCCCTGCAGGAGTGACCAATGGCAGCTTTGCATGTCTGGCTCTTACACAGTTCCACATCTCCTCCTCCCTGTGGCACCTCTAACTCAGGACTGTCCCAGCTCCCATATGGACGCATTCCCCGCATCTTGCCTACTTCATCAGTTCCTTCTCCTGTCTTCCCACAAGACCACTAGCTCCTGGGAGAATCGCTGCGGTGTCATACATGCTCCATCTGTCTCGTCTGCACACTGAAGTTGGAAATGTTTCTTGAGTCTCCCTCTGATTGAATCACTCGGAAATCCCCACTAATTCCAGTTGCCTGGCAAGCACACCAAAATTCCTCCACGTGACATTTAAGACCCTCCACAATACTCGCCCAGTCCTTTTCAAACCAACTGCAGTTAAATCCCATATCTCCTTACGTTCTCATAAATAAACACGGATCCAAACCGAGAAGATCCCTTCTCTTTTTCACAGCACCTGACACGCCCATCACCTCCTGCTCCACATCCTACCTGCTCTAGGAAAGTCACTGCTTTAACTCTGGTTCACTTGGCTCTGCTCTCGACCCTGGGAATTAATACCAGAGATCTTTCTGTTCATCACAGTAAGGCATCACAGTGTTGAGCCCTTAATGAATGCAAGCTGAGATGATCATTATACTCCTAAAATGCAGATCTGATCGAGTCATGCATTGCCTTGAAATCCATCAATGCTTTCCCTTCGCCTACAATATTAAGTCCAATACCATTTGCATGGCATGGAAGGCTTTGTCTGCCTTCCAGATTCACCTGCCATCACTGCCCCGGCACCCATACTCCGTCCATCCTGAATTATGTCTCATTCTCCCGACTTGGTCTCACACCACCAGCCTTTGCGGATGCTGCTGTCTCCACGCAGGGTGCTTTTGTGGCTTCCTGAGGATTCTTTGCTCCTCTTTCCATGCCCAGGTCTTGCACCGCCCATGACTGCTCCCAGACGTGACGTCCTCCATGCTCGTTGTGTTTTTATATCTGCATCCCATGCCGACCTGATTCAGCTCTGTACCACCTGGACACAAAAGTGCTGAATGGATGTGAACTGAAATGAATTTAGAAATGAGGAACTGTAGACAGTCTTCTACCACGTGCATGTGGAAACACACAATTCACCACACTTATGTATGCTTTGATTGCTCACTGTGGTGTGTCATCTGTTTGTCTTCACAGAGTATGTCTCAGTCCTGGAATTCCCACAGCACCTCAGAGTTAACCTCACAGTTGGTTCCGATGTATACACAGACTCTTGGTTGATGATAAATTGATTAATGAGTAGATTTGTAAGGAAGAATTAGAGTCTTTAAAACTATCTGAATACATTTTCCTCTCAGTCTGTGTTGACTACAGATAACCTAAGTGACACACCTTCACAGCACACACGTAACATTGTGACCAATGTAGATCACTGTTATTTCAGAAGTGGACATTTTCTTCTGCTGAACTAAACACACGTAAGCTATAATTTTGCAGTTAAGAGTTTTTTTTTCTAACTTAAAGACCATTTTCCATGAGATAGAAAAGACAAGTCCCTGAAATAATTACATTCCACAGCAGCAGACATTTTTTGTTCTCTGTCTCACCCAGTGTTATTTGAACATGAATTATCAAAATTTCATTTTAAAAAGCCAGATCTCTTACAAACACACATTCACACACTCATGTACACACAATCATATGTGGGTGATTATGCTGAGAAGATTATCATAAAGTATCACGTGATGTGCATTCTAAAAAGCAATTGGACAATTCATCAGGGAAATGCAGATAGTCGTGTCCGGTGATCTCATGGGCCCACAGTGAGGAGGACGTGATGGATTCCAAGGGGCCAAGTCACCAGGCTTAGTGGAGGCGACAGCTCCAGACGCATAAAGATCTGAAGTCCTGAGGAAATCAGACAAGGCACCTCATCAAGCTCCGTTTCAGCCACACAGAGATGGGTTTCCAGCTGTGGTCAGAGGGTGAGCCTTGCAGTCCACACCGACCCTTGGCCTCTCCTGCCCACATACTGCATGTCCTTGGGAACAGAATTTCATACATTTCCAAATGGGACACAACTCACACTTGATGTGGTTGTGCAAGAATTAGATGTGAGGCAAAATACTTAAAGCACTTAATAGGGTTGCTTGGAGAACAGGAAGTGGTCGATAAGTGGCAGCTATTACTGGTTCAGATTTCCCAGTATTTTGTTACGTTTCTCCCTGCTTTCCTTTCTTCCTTGCCCATGAAAGAGACAGTTAGTAGCAAATTACCTCCTCTTCTGCCCAGGATCTCCACACATATAGCCCTCATGATGAGGTCATGGATTAAATTTAGCAGACAATGCTAACAGTTAGGTTGGTAAATAATGGTTTAGACCCTAACTAGGTATAATTATATCCCCACCATAGAGTCCCAATGGCTGGTATCTGAAAGGACAAAACAGTAACATGACAGAGAGCCAGCAGACCTACCTATAGGCTCAGGTCATACCTACTACTCACGTGGGATCCCAAGTGGGCTGCATGGAAACCCAGAACAGGAGTGCTGAAGGACACGTGAGGACAAACTCTGTCCAGTCCCTTCCTGTCACAGAGGCGGAAACTGAGGCTTAGAGAGGGGAAGTGGCTTTCCTTAGATCACACAGGGGGTTGGAGCCTCTTTCCACGCTAAGTCACTGGAAATCCTTCTGGGATTCCTCACCTGAAATCAGGGAATCTTGTTTGGGCATCGTTCAGCTTCAGAGCAAGGAGTGGAGCTTGAAGGCTCTTTCCCTAAAGGTCGCCAGAGTTCTCCAACTTGTCAGAGCTTGTCACTCAGTGGGGTGTCCTAGGCTGAAGACCCCGGAGGGGTCTGGCCTGAAGCTCAGTACGCCCTTGTCAGAGCAGGACTCTCCATCCAGGGCTCTCCACTGCACTGCCGTCCCCAGTGGGCTCAGCACCTCCCCTCAGTAAGCTGCCGGAATGAGCCAAGGACACTTCAGAGCTGAAGGGAAGTTAGAAGGCCGTTACACGGCACCCCTGAGTTTACAGAAGAGAATTTACGTGGCTTCAGTCACAGAGCCAGTCACTAGATAATGCACGGACTTACTTGCCACGGTGCCGGGTTCTCTAGCAGTGACTCTGATGCTGTGATTGTTGGTGTCACTTGGCAGTGTGAGCTCCACACAGCCAGGTCCTCAGGCCTGCGAACACCTTAGAGACAACAGCCCATGGTGGTGCGGGTACAGTGTGAAGAGAAGGATTCAGGAAATCTGTCCCACGGTCAAAGTTTGGATCTACTGTTTATAAACAGACAAAAACTACAGAAAGTAACTAATAAGAAATTTGCAGATCCTGTTCTTTGGTTTAAAAATCCCACTTACCAGAAGAAAAATATTATTTTTCAATAATGAGATGCTTGAGCAATTTAAAATAAATTGGACCACATGCTGCAATCAAGGGACCAAATTCCCTACGGAATGCCTCATCTCTGGTGTGAATCTTTGCTAAGAAAGTGAATTAGGAAAAGGTTTAAAATATGTTTTAATTAATTCAATTAGAGACTTTGGATAAGTTACAAACATCCAGTAGTTATGCTTTAAGACAAGAAAGCTAAAGATATGACATTAGGAGACTTTTTGCCCCAATATGCACTTCCAAGAGCATATGAGACTCAAAGAAGAAAAGAAAAAACTGGTCTGTGAGGAGTTTACACAGCCCTTCAGTTTTACGGTTTGCAGATTCACACCTACAAAATGACAAAACTGCACTGGATTATCTCCCATGTCCCTTTTCACTCTAACACTCTACATTTCAAGATCACTTAGAAGCAATTGCCTTGAACACCTCCTGAGTTACACGATGGCAGTGAAGACGCTTGCGTGAGGACAGCTGGCATTATTATCAACTGCACAGATGCATCTGTGACAGCACAGCCTCTCATGCTCACTGCATTCCTCCAAGGCCACTTTCTCACTGGGCGTTGTGGACTGGTCCCCTCCCCAGCTTTCACTTTTCTCGACTGCAAAACTACGCAGACGTTGCTTCAGTTAACCCCATTTCTGAAACTGGAAGGTTTCGAATGTGCAGGATTACCCCTGATTGGCTTAAGCAGATCTTCAAACACTACCTGTTTGGACATCAGATTGGTTCAGGGGTAGAAGCTCCGTTAGAGGGAGAGGTAGATACCAGAGGGGGTCGGGGAAAGGTGCTCCCTCGGTCTTGGTCAGAAGATACAAGAACAGGCAGAAGCCCCTTCACGACCGGTGCTGAGCGAGGCTGTGAGGGCTGGGAACTAGCAGCTACCATCAGGAGCCCAGTCGAGGTCAGCAGGAGAGACAGCGACCCTACAAAGGGCAGAGGTCAGCAGGAAAGACATTGACCCCAGAAAGGGCACAGGTCAGCTGGACAGACAGCGACCCCACAAAGGGCAGAGGTCAGCAGGAAAGACAGCGACCCCACAAAGGGCAGAGGTCAGCAGGAAAGACAGCGACCCCACAAAGGGCAGAGGTCAGCAGGAAAGACAGCGACCCCACAAAGGGCAGAGGTCAGCAGGAAAGACAGCGACCCCACAAAGGGCAGAGGTCAGCAGGAAAGACAGCGACCCCACAAAGGGCAGAGGTCAGCAGGAAAGACAGCGACCCCACAAAGGGCAGAGGTCAGCAGGAAAGACAGCGACCCCACAAAGGGCAGAGGTCAGCAGGAAAGACAGCGACCCCACAAAGGGCAGAGGTCAGCAGGAAAGACAGCGACCCCACAAAGGGCAGAGGTCAGCAGGAAAGACAGCGACCCCACAAAGGGCAGAGGTCAGCAGGAAAGACAGTGGATCAAGTCTTACCTGAAGACTGACCTGCCTCTGGACTATTCAGTTACAAGAGGCAATGAATCCCCTTATTTTTGAAAGCAATGTGGAATTGGATTTTCCGTTGGTTGAATCATACTCAGTACTAACTGGTACAATATTATCTCCAATTTATAGCTGGAATTCTGAAACTGAGAGATGTCTCCTAATTTATCCAGATTAGCACCAACAATACCAAGAGTTGGGATTATAGCTGTCCTAACAATACTTCAAAAAAATGTTATGACAAAAATGAGAACAAGGACATGAAAATGGTGAAGTCTAGAAGTGAAAATATATTTAAATTCCAGTAATGTAGTCAGAAATATCATCAGTGTTTATCTCTGAGGGTCAGATTGTGTGTTTAGCATTCTTTTTCTACTGTTGGTCATTTACAAATTTTCTAAAATATGTATAATATTTATGGGAAAAAAGTAATCTCTTTATGAAACAAAGTGATTATTTCTAAAGATTCAGGAAAGAGCCTCTAAAAAATGAAGGAAAATTCTCCTCCACAGAAAGGAGAGGAAATACAGGAAATTGTGACTCCTAGAAATGTCACCAATTCAAACTCCAGATTTGAAGAATATACTGTGAAAATTCAAGAAGGAAACACAGGTGAAATCTCATAAGATTTCTCCAATGTGAGTTCACGTAAATGAGTTTCTACCCACCCATATCTGTTTTTTTGTGATTACACAGTAGCAAAAAATGTCAAATGCAATAATCTCATGAATTTCTGAGCATCATTTTCTAACTTTAATTACACCAAAGCAGAAGACGCCAAGTTTTGGTGAATGTCACATGGGATGGCTTTTGTCACCGATGAGGAAAGGGAGATTTTGGAACAAATTAATGGTTCTGATACACTAGTGAAAATATACTTCCTTGACTAAAAATGGCCTTCAAAAAATACTAGATTTGAAAGAAACATAGCATAATGGAAAGATTGCATCAGGAAAATCTAGTTTCAAATTCTGTTTCCACCGCTTAGTACCTCTATAACTTGAGACGATTTAGCTTTTATTCTCTGTTTTCTTGCTGTTAAATGGGAATAATAACATATGACTCCAGTATTGTTAGGACTTGTAAATAAAAATACCTGTGTTAAAATATTTAATGACTGGTTGATATGTAGAATATTGGACATTTACTTAATTTCATGTGTAGATGCTTAGGATAAAATATACCGGGGAAGGGGCACTAAGTTAAAAATCAAAATTACTAGCACCAACAATATCAATATTTCTTTAATGAAAAAGGTAAGTCTCTAATGAACATGTGTCTTCGTCCCCTGAGACCAGCACTGAAGATGCCCCCATTGCCTGACCCCTTTCCGATCCTGCCCAGAGGAAAACACTCATGTCCAAGGCTCCTCTCCAGCCAGTGGTGACCGTCCAGCCCAGGAGTGGACGAGGAGACATTAGTGAAAGCACCAGGTCCACCTTTCCTCTTTCCCTTCTCTTCCAATCTGTGCTGTGGGCACAAGACTAGTGGTGCAGCAGCAGTCTCCCCCTCTCAAAAGCAAAACCAACCAAAAAAGCATAAACGTAAACACTGTTCCCAAATGAATAGCAATAGAAAAAACAACTCTATCCAAAAAAAGAAAAGGAAAAAAACCACTGAAAAAATATGAAAAGTTGTCAAAGCACTTTGGCTGATGAAAATGAAAATTCTTCCTAAGAACACAAATACAAATATGATTAAATCTGTTACAGAATACTCAAGACTGATTTAAATATACCCAAACCAGCAGTCATGGATATGAAAAATATACACAAAATTAAATATACGAAACCTAAGAAAAGAAAAAGATTCTTAAAATCAGGAATAAATTGAACAAGAGTTGGTTGAACTCAGGAAAAAATTACCTAAAAAGACAAAATCATACCTGAAATGAAGATTAAAGTATATAAGGGAGTATATTCAAATTAAAATATAATAAAGGGAAAGAAAGTAAAGCATATAATCAATAAAGAAAATGAGATTTAAAAAGAAGCAAAAGAAGTCAGAAAAAAAGTGGACAATTTAGATAACTGCTAAATGTAATTAATTTTAAAAAGACCTTATCCACTGTGTACCAGGAAAAACCATCCAGAACCATCAACCACAGGACATATTCTAGTAAAACTATTAGACGTTAAAAGTAAAAAAATAAACAAAACCTACAGCATCTCTGGGGAAAATGATATAATAACTTACAAAAGCAAGAGAATTCAAATGCCATCAGCCTTCTAAATCCAGCATTAAAAGTGTAGCAATGGTAACGTCTCTGGAGAGTTCATGTAAACAGCCTCAACTCCTGGAGTCCAGAACAGGAGCGAGGACTTGTAATTCCGTGTTCTGACAAGATACAACTCAGCTATGGTGGGCTGATAATTAAAAAGTACCTGTAGAGTCCTTTGAGGGTCCAAAGAGGGGGAAATATATATAAATATATGGGGGAATATATGCATAGCTGTAAACATTATCATATTTATTAAATACTATGTATCATAAATACGTAACTATTGAACTCTCCTAGGAAACCCCAGGTACCCTCTCAACCACTGGGGACTCCCCAGAAAACAGGCCTAGCCCTGGATTCTGAGGTTTTCTCTTATGAAACCTTCTGTACAGGAAAAGCCAAGACTTATAATGAGACCTAAGAGTCGCTTCCAGGAAGCCTCTCTTGTTGCTCAGATGTGGCCTCAGTCTCTCTAAGCCCAACTCTGCAAGTGAAATCACTGCCCTCCCCCCTACATGGGGGGGACCCGACATCCAGGGGTGGAAGTCTCCCTGGAGACATAGGAGAGGACTCCCAGGGATGAGTCCGGCCCTGGCACCATGGGACTGATAACACCTTCCTGACCAAAAGGGGGAAAAGGAATATAATAAAAGGAGGCATCCGTGGCCAGGAGAGCTCAGACAGAGTCGAGAGGCTGTTCTGCAGGCTGCTCTTGTACGAGCCTCTTTAGGCGGTGCTGGCTGCCATGGTTGCTAAACCCCAACCAGCATCACTCCTGTTGGCTCTTAAGAACAGCAAGAGCTTGAACTGAGACCCTGAAAAAGTTTCATGCCCTAGGTTTGCTGGGACATTGTAATTCCCAGAGGGTTCCTAGGCAGATGAATCACAGGGGCCAGCCTCTCCAAGATTATCAACTAAGTACATCCCTTATCCTTTAGTGTAGACATTTCTTCTCAACATGAAAAAGTCACAGTGGGCATCACCCAAAGATGGCTATAGAGTGGGAGAAGGATCAAAGGAGAAGGAGGAATTATAACAGAGAAAATGGGATTTAGCAAATGAGTACGGCTGCTGAGTCACTATGTTAATATTCCTTCCAGCCTCCCATGCTCTGGAGCAGCTAGAAGGAAAATCTGAGACAATGGGATGGTAGCCCATGACAAACTCGGGGATCTGTCCTGTAACTACTTGCTGAAGAGTGCTTTGAACACTATTACTTTTTTTCTTTCTTTGCTTTGTTTGTATATACTATATTATACAATAAAAAAACGTAAAAAAGAGAGAGAGAGAGAGCAAGGAGAACGCACAGAGAAGGCCACATGAAGATGGGGACAGAGAGCAGTGACGTGGCCACCAGCCAGGGAGCACAGGGGCTGCCGGTATGTGGAAGAAGCAAGGAGGGCGTGGAGAGAAGACAACCCCTGCTGCAGACTTCTAGACTCCAGACCCATGAGAGAATAAAGGTTCGTTTTGAGCCAAATAAAAAAAGTAAGAATAAGAAGAAGCAATGGTGTAGCAACATTTTAAACAAAAATTTAAAATGTCTGTGATGTTACCAAACCATTACAAGTCACATTTATGAAGAATTTTTCTTTATTGGCAAATTGGGGGTGTCCTTAAGAACAGGAGAGGACCCTGATTTTCAGCTGAACACCATCCCACACAGAGTAAAAGAGGATGATTTCCAGGCTCCCCTGCCAACAAGAGTGGCATGTGACTGAGTTCTGGTCGACAAGACGAGATCAGAATGCTGGGCGCCCCTCTGAGGAGGCGTCCCTAGCCGGGCAGTGCTCGCTGTGGCCCCACCCTTCCCTGCCCAGCCTCCTGGGACCTGATGAAAAGCTAGACCTACGTTATGCGATCTGCCATCCACTCTCCACATATGGCGATTGAGATTTAACCTATCAAAAGTAAATAAAATTTAAAATTTGATTCCTTGCTCTCACTAGCCATAGTTCATGTGTTCAAAAATCACTAACGTATCGGAAAGCACAAACGTAGACCATCTCCACCACGGCAAAAGATTTTGTTGCCAACCCTGGCCTAGAGCACAAGCAGCCCTCTGGGGCCATGAGGTTGATGCTACATTATAAAAATGGCAGGGTCTGTATTTCGGATAACTTCGTGGAGCCTCCAAAATAAGGCCAGAATGTCTCTCTCTGTACTTCTGTAGTTCTGTCTCATTAACTCACTTTTTTCTGATGAACACAATCAAACCATAAGTGAAAATGTATATGCAGAGTAGTTTGCTGAACTCTAATAATTTTTCTGTGAAGAAAGCATGATCCATTTATTATCTCAAGAGACATTATTTTACACATGTGACAGAATTACAATCATGGACTAATAACATTGCCTCAACAATGCTAAATTGGATGATTAGATTCTTACTGCCTCTGGGAACTGAGAACGCACCTCTAAATTTTCCCAACCTTCTCCCTCTCTTCAAAAATGAACAAATGCTTTCCTTTAATTCCTGGGTTTTTCCAGGAAAACCAGAAGAGTAATTAGCTCTCCATAGACCCAGTAGCTCTCGATCCTCAGTAGGAAAGGGAATCCCTGGTAATTTCGACAGTTCAGCTAGAATAGGCATTATCTGTCCAAGCCTCAGAGCTCACTGATGTTGTTCTCTCCATTTCTCTGAGAGGAAATGAGGAATCCAAATCGACATGTGCCTAAGGGGCTGCAAACCAAAATCCTGGCCTGCTTTAAGTCCAGCGCTCAAAAGAAGGGTGGGGAGCTCCACTGAGTTTAGCTGAACCACATGCTTTAGGATAAATGTTAACAAAATATAAGAGTATTCAACATAAAGCAAAATAGGGAAAGTATATTGCCATCAATGCTTCATTAACAAATATTTATTGAGCATCCACAATGTGCTAGGCACACAAAAAAGCAACAGAGATTGTTTAGTCCAGAGACACTTCTAAACACAAGGTGGAAGCTCAGTGGCATTGAGTTTGGGCCTACTTGGAGTAGATCTACAAGCCAAAAAGATCAGTGGGTGAAAATGGAAAAAGAAACCATGTAAAATAAAAACTGATGCCACCATTAAATTTTGAGGATGATGGTTAATATTCATTAAGGATTAACTTTGTACTAGGTTCTTTGCTAAAAACCTTGACATGCATATATCTTATTTAATATCTGAAATAATGCTATGAGGTTCATACAATTGTTAATGTCTTATTATATTTATGGAAAATAGTTGTTCTGGGAAATTAATTTACATAGACCTTGGGTATAGCTGATACAGTCTTGGAATAGCCCACTGAATTGCTGAAGTTAAGCTATTAAAATTTTAACAAAAAGGTACAAGTATGAAAAAAATGACCATGGAGAGGAGTTACAAAATTGTCCAAGGAGGATGGAGGACAGAGAAGGCATTACAGGAGAGGTGGCTGTGGCATGGGTCTTGAAGGATGTATGGAATTTTACCATATGGAAAAAGGAGGTAAAGTCATTCCAGGCAAAAGAAGCAGCATTTTCTCGAGATTTACTGATGGCCAATCATGGCCATGAATAATGGGGACACCAAAGGAATTCCTTTAAAGCTGGTGCTTTTTAAATAAGTGCTTTACCCAATCTTCTGTCAGCACCTTCTCCTTTCTCTGCTATAGGAGAATGGAGTGAGTAGACGTCCTGTCTGCTGGCTCCCTCTCTCCGCTCGGGAACATGTCTGCAGCGCGTCATCCCATCACTCAGGAGAGGCAGAGGAGGGTGCAAACTCAAAGCCCGTGTTGGAGTGCAAACCCATGCACTTGCAGTAGACCCCGCAGCCCCCTAGAAGTAGAGTGATCGGGGCCTATCTCTCAATATTCCTTAAATCGTCCACAGCGTGTGGCCGAGGGCCAAGGTCAAGACGACTGGGGCCACAGCAGCGTGGACACGAACCAAATCACCACACTTCACCAAAAACACTGATAAGCAATAAATAAGGGGCAGAGATGTGGGCAGAGTCATGCCTGGGCAGCATTTCCCGCCTTTCATTCTTGCTTCATGCCTGCTGAGCATGCTCTAGCCTCCTGCTGTTTGTTATACCTAGGAAGGGCCAGCGGTGATCTTTACGTTAAAATGTCTGGTCTGATCTTTCCCTTTAGATGGGTATAATCAATGCGATCTAGATATTTATTTATTTATTATTTTGCCTAATGCTGCCATACAAAAGGGAAGACCCAGAAGATTTAAGGATTATCCTCTTTACCTGCACATAAGAAGAGTTGACATTGCCCCAGGGTTTTCTGGCACTCATGATCAGATGGTCTGTGGTACATGATGGAAAGAGTCAACCAGAAGAATACAAAAACAATACAAAAATTATAAAATTCTGTGCATGTTATTTTCAGTTGCACTGAAAGCAGATTAATATCCTCCGTCCCCAAACGCCCCTAATAATTCTTCTGATTAGTTTTGTCAGGAAGGGGACGGGGTTCTAAAATACGGATAGTTAGCATGAGGGAGTTGAAAGAGAGAAGATGAAGGGAAAGAAAGAAAACAGCAGGAAGGAAGGAAGGACAAAAGGAAAGAAAATGGGGAGAAAAGGATGGAAGGAAAGACAAAAGGACGCACTGTGTGCATGCAAAAAAATGTATTTTCACCTATGTAAACTGGCATTAAAATATTTTCCTTCGCATTTGCACTTGGTTGAGTCTTCATAATACCCAATCCCATTATAATGGTGGGTATCATGGAGCTAATCAAATTTCCTGTGTTTCAGCTAGACGATCTGAACTCTACCCTTGGAATATTACACAGAGATCCCATGGAGTCCTTATGTACAAAGGAGAATCAGAACAGCAGTAACATTAGTTCTTGTTTTTGTTTCTATGGTTTTTAAATGTCCTACTAAGATTAAAATCCATTTAAGAACATAGAATGATCACACATACATTTGACTCATCACTTTCCCCTTTTCACTGTATCTCTGGGTTCTCTGTCTTGCCCCCCCAGCCTCCTCATGGCGCTTTTCACCTCTGCGTTTCTGAGTGTGTAGATGACAGGGCTCAGCATCGGCGTGATCACCGTGTAGAACACGGCCACCAGCTTGTCCCCAGTGAAGGTGGAGGACGGCCGCATGTAGAGGAAGATGACAGGTCCAAAGAACAAGGTGACCACTGTGACGTGGGAGGCACAGGTGGAGAGGGCTTTGTGCCTCCCCTCTGCAGAATGCTTCCTCAGGTGGACCAGGATGACAACATAGGAGGACACCAAGATGAGGAAGGAGCACAGGCCAATTAAGCCACTGTTGGCCAACACAATCACCCCCTCCACGAAAGTGTCAGTGCAGGCAAGCTTGAACAGGGGGTGGAGGTCACAGAAGTAGTGGTCAATCACGTTGGGGCCACAGAAGGGCAACTGGATGGCGATGAGAATCTGAATTACGGAGTGTATAAAGCCCCCCAGCCAGGAACCAGCAACAAGAACGCGACACAGTTGGGGGCTCATGATGGTCATGTAATGAAGAGGCCTGCAGATGGCCACGTAGCGGTCATAGGCCATTGTCACCAGTAAAAGGATTTCCGTGACCCCAAGAAAGTGGACGAAGAAGATCTGAGCCAGACAGCCCTGCAGGGAGATGGTCTTAATCTTGGTGAGCAGGTCTGTGATGAACTTGGGGGCCACAGTAGAGGAGTAGCCAATCTCTACCAGGGACAGGGAGCTGAGGAAGAAGTACATGGGCGAGTGCAGGCTCCTGCTGACGCTGATGGTGAGGACGATGAGGCTGTTGCCCAGCACCGTGGCCAGGTACACGGGGAGAAACACCACAAAGCACAGTCTCTGCACCCCCGAGTCCTGGAAAAGTCCGGTGAAAACGAACTCGGTCACGTTATTTGTGCTGGCCGTGGGTTCCATATGGGGAAGGTGATTCATAGAAGAGCCCTGTGAGAAAACAGATGCAATCATAACACCAATCCTTTGTGTTTGTTCATTACTTGACAAACATTACAGACCTATTATCTGACTGATATTTTTAGTTAGTTCATCATATAGTAAATGTTTATTCATTTGGTGCTCTCTATCCTACCCTACACAAGACACCATTAAAGAAATGTCACAAAAACTCCATAGTTTCATATGACAAGTAAGAAAAATGAGACTCTAAAGCCAAGTAAATGAGCCAAGTCTTCCTGTAAAGATGGACCCGGAACTAGTATCAAATAATTTTACTCAAGCGTGTATGTTATTTTAAGTACACCACACTGACAAAAGTTTTTCATTATTTTCTGCACTAGTAAATATCCATATTAGTTGCTAACATTTCTCCCCTTCTCAATGTTTTCTTCTCATGCTTTTGCATTAAGAGAGCCCCAAGTGATTTGCTCTTGAATGCCTTGTTTTCTCCATTTATCTCTCAGGAATTATCATTCTCACTGATATTTCTGGCATTCTAAAGAATGTTTTGGTATTTTTCTTACCAGAAGTACATAACTTTCTTCATTCTCACAAGCCCTACAGTTTCACCCAATCCCACAGTATCATGAATTTTTACAAATTGAGAAAAATTTTGTCACCCAAGAGAGAAGCAGTTATCTGGAAGCTCACTATCAAAAATAGTTTTAATGTAACACAGGGGTATTCACAGGTTTGCATGTTCTCATGTCATACTTTCCTAGAGATTTGCAGCAGTTTTGGCAACAGGAGTTGAGGATTTATTTTAATTCAGTTCCTTAAACCAAATGAGTCATTAGGCCCATACCATGTTCCTCGGCGATTCAGAACACGTGAAATAAGAATGCGAGATCCTTATCCTCACAAAGGGCACAACTTCAGATAATTACAGACAACACTGTTGAAATAAGTGGGAAAAAAAGACTTCAAGATTTTCTCTGCTTTTAAACTTACTTTAAAGTATATGTTTTTAACCATAAATTTCCTTCTCCCAGTTGTGCATCCATCCTAAAAACAGATTAAATCCCTCACCAAATTTTTCTCATAGCGAAAAGGTGAACAGATATATGAGATAAAAATCCCCTTACAGAATGCTCAGAAAATTCCTGCCAGAAACTGGAGAACAGGGTCTGCATAGGATCAGAAAGACAACAGAGAAGAGAGGCTGAACAGGAGAAAGGAACCACATATTGGTTCGGAGCAGGCAAACAAGGGAGGCATCAAACATACCTGTGAAGGCTGGGGAATAGTCTGGTGGCCTGCAGGAAATCAAGGCCCAGGGTTCCATGACGACCCACATTTTCACAGGCAGTCCACCAACCACACGATCTCAAATGCCCCCACCCTTCAGCCGGTGTCCACCGTATGCTGGACGCTGGTAAGAGGATCCTTACGGTCATCCCCTCCTTTAATTCGTCACTTTAAGGTAGATAATTGATAGTTAGGGAAAGTGAGCCTCAGAGAGGTTAAATAACTTCTGAGTTGTTGTGCCAAGGAAAAACCCAAGTATATCTAAAGAAGAAGGAGGGGGATTCACCATGCCACAGGCAGAGGGGAACGGGGTAAGCCATCCCTAGGCCTACAGAATGACAGCAAGACACATGGCTGATACTAAAACTTATCCAAATTCATCTAATGTGCCTTCCCCATAAATAGCAAGAGAACTACATGATGCCGAGATATGGGCATGACTCGATCTCACTGTCTTTGGTCCACAGAGACAAAGGCACAGAAGAAAGAGTGACACTAAGGAATCTCCTTGCCTTCTCCACCCTAAGGCAGGATTTGCACAGGGGTCAGAGCTGCAGTTAGTGAGCCTGACCTATGGAGTCTGCCATCGCGTCCTGGCAGGTGTGGCTTGAGGAACCTCTGTCACACAAGGTCTCACATTCACTGTCCTCCCTCCTTCCCAAAGTTTGACTCCTTAGAGTCACCTCTAACTCACGTCTCTCCTCCACCTCCCACACTTACACAATCTGCTCATCCTCTTTCACCAGTTCTTTCCTCTATCTTCCTGCAGCCTCACCTTCAGGCAGGACCGGAAGTCCTAGCAAAGATGACGGCAGCGTCTCACGTGCTCCATCTGTCCCCCATGTGCTGGCCTTCACCCCCGTTTATTCTGCAATTGGAGGTAGAATTCTTCCCCCCTCCCTGCCTGCATCACTCAGAAATCGCCTCCATCTCGCTGTGGCCTGGGAATCAGGCCTAGAGTCCTCCCCCTGGCCTTTAAGACCCTCCACAATACCTGCTCAGCCTCTTCAAGCCAACGCCCAGGCCCACTGAGCAGCAGCATAACCTCCGTTCTGCTGGGGCCTCCTCGCAGTCTCACAGATGCAAGCTGATTCCCACCACGAGAGCAGCCCTCGTGTGTTTCACATTGCCTGATGAACCCATCTTTGCTCCCTCTCCAGATCCTACCCACTTGGTGACAACCATTGGTTATGAAGCCTTCCCTGGATGCCTCCAGTCTCCCTCATTTAGCTCTGCTACAACTCCGGAAATCAATCTAAGTGATCTTTCTGTTCAATGCTGTGAGGCACAGTGTTCAGCTCATGATAAGCCTTAATGACTGTAAAATGGATACGTCAGAAATGTAAGTCTGATCAAGCCATGCATTTCCCTTGCCTATAAGATTAGTCCGGTATCCTTAGCATGGCGTATGAGACCTTGTTTATCTTTCCAGCCTCACTGGCCATCACTGGCTCTTCATTCTGAGCCACGTCTTATCCTCCCCTCTTCCTCTCACACCTCCGTCCCTTGCTGGGGCCGCTCCTCCCGTTGGTGTGCACACTTGGGCTTCCTGGAGACCTTTGTCTTCCCTTCATCGTTCAGTTCACCCACCACCCCTCAGTCCCCTCCCACCCACACACCTTCCATGCTGGAGGACTGAGCAGATTTCATTGTAATTATTGCTTTTGTATGTGTTTCCCACACCCACCTTACTTATCTCCATATAACTAGACACATAAAGTAAACTGAAATGAAAACTAAAAGAAGAAATTATGAAATTCATCTACTATCCACTCTGGGAACCACACAAGTTAGAACATTCTATTTCTAAGTTTATTGCTTACTCTTTGATTTCACGAACAGAGTCTGTTAAGCCACAAACCACAGCAGCATCCATTATGCTAATATCACAGTTGCTCTTAAATAGTTATAGACTCTTGGTTGACGATGAACTGATGAACCAGTAGATTTGGAGGGAAGAATAAGAAGCTCTCAATTAATGGTATCTATTATTCTCTCAAACATCCTAGTATTTTATGTTTTTTCTCCTTGCCCAAGAGAAAGACAGTTAATAACAAATTACCTCCACTTCCCTCCAGAATTTCCCCAAACAACACCCTCACCCTAAGATCATGGATGAAAAGTAGCTGGCTGAGGATGCAGAAGGTGGAAAAATGATGAAATGGACCTGAATTAAGTATGGTTTTACCTTTTACCATAGACCTCAGTGAGAGAAATCAGACAAGAAGAGTAACGGAACACGATGGAGAGCTAGGCAGACCTATTACCACGAGCTGAAAAACATCACAAGAGTCTTCTCCCGCCATTCACTGGGACCCCGAAGGGTAAGGCATGGAATCTATAACATGGGTCCCAAAAAGGACGTAAGCCACATTGTGTCTAATACTCTCAGGTTACCACGGCAGAAACTGAGGCTAAGAGAAAGTAGGTGACTTGCCATAGATCACAACGTTATTTGGAGCTTTTACTTACCCTTTGTCAACCTGGAAAATCCTTCTAGGTGTCACATTACCCACCTTCAGGTCAGGAAACATTGTTGGACACTCTTCAGCCTTAGAGGAAAAAGTTGATCCCGAAGGTCCCCAGGTGGATAAGCCATGTCATCTCAGCTAAGCCCACAGGTTGAATCGAAGAGACTGCAGAGCTGAAAGGACATTTAGAGATCATTAATATCAACCCTTAGTTGATATCAACCCTCCAAACATATGGAGGAATAAACAACAGTTATTTCCATTTTACTGAGCTTCCTTTCTAATAACTCTAATTTATGATTGTTATTGCCAATCAACAATATAAGCCTTGTTTCCACACAGCAAAATTCCACAGCACCCGGGATGTTTAGAATTGAACAACTTATGAATGAATTATAAAGGGAAGGATTCAGAAAATAAATCCCATGGCCAATAAACTGTTTACAAACAGAAAAAACAGCTAGTGAGTGATTTTCAGATTTTTCTTTTTCGTCTAGAAATCCCACTCACTATAAGAGCAAGACTGTGTTTCCACACTGAGATGCTTGAACTATTTAAAATAAATTGAGCTACACTCTGTGATCAGGGGAACAAATCCCCCATGGAGTTTCTCATCTCTAGCATAAAGTTTCACCAAGAAACTGTGAGTGAGGAAAAATTTCAAACTATGCTCCAATTAATTCAGTTAGAGACTTCTGAGAATTTACAAACATCCAGCAGTTATGCCTTGAGAGACGGAAGCTGAAGACATGACACTGGGTGAGATTTCATCCCAATATCGTGAGTCATAATGGAAATTGGAGATTGAAAGGAGAAGAAAAGACAGGATGGCCTGGAGAGGGCCGCCAGCAGGGTGACTTCAGGCCAAAGTCATTCTCCTCTCTGTTTTGAAGCTCTATAGCCATAAAATGACAGAATTAAAGTAGATTGTCTTCTGTGACCCTTCTCAGTTTAACATTCTGTACTTCAAGATCAGTTAGATTCCAATGGCATACAAGCCTCTAAATGTTTTTGGTGTCTCTGCAGCATCCATTTTTCCCTATTCCAGTCAGGTGACGAAGACTTTGCTTTGAAGAAATGAGATTGTGCCCATCCCTAAATGGACGACGGGAAACACCTAGCAATAAGCATTTATTGTTTAAGCAGATCCACATACACACCCCAGGATGCAATACTGGGTCAGGAACAAGTCAGTAAATATCTTGAGATCAGTGAAAACTAGAACACAAAACATATGGGATGCAATGAAGGTAGTGCTGATACAGAAATGTATAGTCCTAAATGCATACATTAAAAAAGAAGAAAGAGCTAAAATCAAAGACCTAACTGTACAACTGGAAGAACTAGAAAAAGAACAGCAAACTAAATCCAAAGCAAGATTAAAAGAAATAATATTAGATAAGAACAGAAATAAATAAAATAGAAAATATTAACAAAACCTAAAGTTGATTTTTTGCAAAGATCAACAAAATTGATATCCCTTAGCTACACTGACAACGAAAAATAGAGAGAAGAGGCAAATAAATAAAATCAGAAATGAGAACAATGACATTACTACTGATCCCACAGAAATAAAAAAAGATCATAAGAGGATGCTATGAGCAACTGTAAGCCAACAAATCAGACAACTTAGATGAAATAAACAAATTCTTACAAACACATGAACAACCTACACTGACTCTAGAAGAAATATAAGATCACAAGGACAATTATGAGTAAAATGATTGAATCAGACATCAAAAACCTCCCAACAAAGAAAAACCCAGGACCAGATGTCTTCACACGTGAATTCTACCAATTCTAAGAAAAAATAATACCAATCCTGCTCAAACTCTTCCAAAATATTAAAGAGAATGGAATACTATCTAATTCATTCTGAGACCAACATCACCCTCATACCAAAGCCGGATAAAGATATTATAAGAAAAGAAAATTGCAGACCAATTGACTTATGAAAATGAATGCAAAAATCCTCAACATATTAAAACTCAAATCTAATAGCACATTAAAGCATTATATGTCATGATTAGGTGGGACTTAGCCCATGCATGTGCAAGTAGTTCAACATAAGAAAATCAATGCAATATAGCACAGTATCAAAATAAAGGGAAAAAGCTGCATAACCATCTACAATGATGCAGAAAAATCATTTGATAAAATCCAGCATTATTTCTTGATTTAAAAAAAGCACTTAGAAAATTAGGAATAGTGGGGGAATTCCTCAGCATGATAAAGGGCATATATGAAAACACCACAGCTAACATCTTAATGATGAGAGACTGGCCCCTTTCCCCCTAGGATCTGGAACAAGACATAATGCCTCTGTCATCACTGTTATTCAGCATTGTGCTAGAGGATCTAGCC
The DNA here is from genome assembly GCF_023851605.1 of Tamandua tetradactyla. Lineage (NCBI taxonomy): Eukaryota > Metazoa > Chordata > Mammalia > Pilosa > Myrmecophagidae > Tamandua > Tamandua tetradactyla. Next base: position 125,042,901 of record NC_135334.1, on the reverse strand, counting down.
AGAGCAATGAGACAAGTAAAATAAATAAAAGACATCCAAACTGGAGAGGAAGAAGTAACACTTTCACTATTTACAGATGACATGATCCTTTACATAGAAAGTCCCAGAAAATTTACAGAAAAGCTTGTAAAATTAATAAATGAAAACAAATTGAGTAAATGATCGGGTATGAGATCAACACACAAAAATCAGTAATGTTTCTAAACACTACTAATGAGCAATCTGAGGAGGAAATTAAGAAAAAAATCAATTTACAATAGCAGCGAAAAAAAAGCCAAATACCTGGGAATACATTTAATCAATGATGCAAAGGTCTTCTGCACAGAAAACTACAAAGCAGACCTAAATGAAGGATCTCTCCATGTTCATGGTTTAGAAGACTAAATATCATTGATGTCAATTCTATCCAAAATGATTTACACATTCAATGTCATCCTAATCAAAATCCAAACAGCCTACTTTGCAAAAATGGAAAAGTCAATTATCTAATTTCTTTGGAAGGGTAAGGGGCCTCAAATAACAAAAAAGAAATTTTGAAAAAGAAGAATGGGGTTGAAGGACTCATACTTCCTGACTTCAAAACTTATTACAAAGCCAAAGTGGTCAAAAAGCATGATACTGGGAAGGATAGAGACCAACAGAACCCAATTGATAGTTCATGAACTGACCCTCATGCCTATGGCCAACTGATTTTTTACAAAGCTGCCAAATCCATTCCATTGGGAAATAACACTCTCTTCAACAAATGGTGCTGGAAGAGTTGGATTTCCATATGCAAAATAATGAAAGAGGACCTCTACCTCACACCATAAACAAAAAATTAACTCAGAATGAATCAAAGGCCTAAATATAAAGGCTAGTACCTTAAAACTCATAGAAGAAAACATAGGGCAGCATCTTCAGGATCTTGTGTTAGACAATAGTTTCTTAAACCTTACACCCAAAGCATAAGTGATGAAATGGAAAGAGATAAATGGGACCTCCTCAAAATTAAAAAAAAAAATGTTCATCAAAAGAATTAGTCATGGGCAAGCCATGGTGGCTTAGCAGGCAGAGTTCTTGCCTGCCATGCTGGAGACCCGGGTTCAATTTCTGGTGCCTGTCCATACAAAAAAAAAAGAGAGAGAGAGAGAGAAAAAGAAAAAGAATTAGCCATGAAAGTAAAAGATAACCTACTCAGTGGGAGAAAATATTTGGAAACCTCATACTCAATATGGGTTTAATATCCAGAATACATAAAGAAATACTACAATCAAAACTAGAAAGACAACCAAATTTTAAAATTGGCAAAAGACTTGAATAGACATTTCTCCAAAAAGGAAATACAAATGGCTGAAAAGATGTTCAACATCACTAAGTATTAGGGAAAACAAATCCAAACCACTGTAAGATATCATTTCACATCCACTAGAATGGCTACCAATAATAAAACAGAAAACTACAAGTGTTGAAGAGGATGCAGCAAAATAAAAGCACTCATTCATTGCTGATGGGAATGTAAAATGGTGCAGCTTCTCTGGAAGAGTGTTTGGCAGTTCCTTAGGGAATTACCTTAAGACCAGCATCCCTACTACTTGGTCTATACCCAAAAGAACTGAAAGCAGGATTTCAAACAGATGTTTATAGTAGCATCATGCGCAATTACCAAAACATGGAAGCAGCTCATGTCTCCATCATCCAATGAATGAATAAACAAAACGTGGTATATACAAACAGTGGGATATTATTCAGCCATAGAAAACATAGGTTCAAATCTCACAGGGTTTCCCCATTGTTGGGTCATGGCATTGAGTTTCCTCCCACCCATAATTTTCCTGGTGACTGCACACTGGTGAAATGTCAGCTGTAATCATGTCATGATTTCTCTGAGCAGCATCATTTTCTAAATTTAATTGCACTCTGAATAATAGATGCCAATTCTTTACATTCCATGTACAGCCACCTGAGATGGTTGTTGTATCCATGAGGTAAGTGAGTTTATAAAGCATGAGAAAAGTGAATTTTTAGAACAAATTAATAACACCAACATACTAGTAAAGACACACTTCCTGGACTAAAACTGATCTTCAAAAAATGTTTAGATTTGGAAGAAAACAACATAATACAAAGACTGCATTAAGAAAACCTGCTTCCAAATGCTGTTCCCACACTTTAGACAATTTAGTTAACAGCTTCTAGTGTCTCCTGTCTCACCTGTGAATGGGGATAATGATGCATACTTCAGAATTACCAGGATGTGTGAGTCCAGTGACCTCTGCTGAAATGTCTGTCTGACTCCTGAGGCTCACAGTCAGCGCTCTGAAGCTATGAAGGCAGCAGCACCCCACACAGGAACTGTTTAAGAAGTTGAGAAAGGGATCAGACTTCAAGTAGAGATATGAAGGAAGCTGATCTGGATAGGACTGGGGTAGATCAGAGTACAAGGAAAAGGATGATTTCATCCATAGTTTTAAACTTCAACCTCCGTGTGAAACCTAAGGGAAAGATGTTTAGTTGGTGCAAAATTTATATTTTGAGTAGCACATTACCTAATTTAACTTGTATGATCAGTTTAGTTGAACACCATAAGTACAGGGAATCTTGAATAGGGCATGAAATCTTGTTGGTTTGTCCAGGTTAGTGTGATGACCTGATGTATCCCAGAGTAATTTGGGCAGAGAATAAAGAAGTATTTGCAAGGTCCCTCTTGAGGGACTGGGAAGAAAGAGGAAATATTCAGCTTCCTCATTTGGAGAATTTCTGATATTCTTACAATGAATCTTGCAATGGAATCAACCAATTCAATAGGCTGAGCCCTTGATCTTGGGGTTCACCCCTATGAGACTTATCCCTGAAAAGGATAAGCTAAGCCTACTTATAATTAAGCCTAAGAGTCACCCCCAGAGAACCTCTTTTGTTGCTCAGATGTGGCCTCTGTCTCTAAGCCAACAAAGCAGGTGAACTCACTGCCTTCTCCCACACTACACGGGACATGACTCCCAGGGGTGTGACTCCCCCTGGCAATGCAGGACAGAAATCCTAGGATGAGCCTGGACCTGGCATCAAGGGAATGAGAAAATCTTCTTGACCAAAAAGGGGAAGAGAGAAATGAGACAAAATAAAGTTTCAATGGCTGAGAGATTTCAGAGTCAAGAGGTTATCCTGGAGGTTATTCTTATGCAGTCTAAAGATACCCCTTTTTAGTGTATGGTGTATTGGAGTGGCTATAAGGAAGTACCTGAAACTGTAGAGCTGTATTCCAATAGCCTTGATTCTTGAAGATGACTGTATAACTACATAGCTTGTACAATGTGACTGTGTGATTCTGAAAACCTTGTGTCTGGTGCTCCTTTTACCCAAGGTATGGACAGATGAATAAAAAATATGGATAAAAAATAAATAAATAATAAGGGGGATAAGGGATAAAATAAATTGCATAGATGAAAATATTAGTGGTCAATGGGAGGGAGGGAAGGAATATGGGATGTGTGAGTTTTTCCTTTTTTCTTTTTATTTCTTTTTCTGGAGTGATACAAATATTATAAAAATGATCATGGTGATGAATACACAACTATTTGATGATCTTGTGAGCCACTGATTGTGCACTATAGATGGATTGTATGTGTGTAAAGATTTCTCAATAAAAATACTTTTTTAAAAATGTTTATCTAATGAATGCTTGATGCATAATAGGTGTTTTAAATTACATAGTTGAACTTTTTCAGTTTCATGTGTCAATGTCTATGATAAATTATACAGCAGAAGGGACATCACGTTAAAAATCAAAATCATCAGCAGATAAGAATGCTTGCCTGACAAGCCCGAGGACCCGGGTTCGATTCCCGGTGCCTGCCCATGTAAAATAAATAAACAAATAAATAAATAATAAATAAAAATCATGGGAGGCTCAGTGGTAGAATGACTCAAGTAGGACGTTGAAGTGCACGCCTGGGCAGCTGGGAGGGTGAGGGGGTCATCCAACTATCTCCTAGGTCATCCCTGCCTGTGGATCCCCTGTTTCTCCATTGCTTAGTCCTATCAGCTGAAACCTTTACCCCTGACCAGTCATTTCCTTGGGTTCGGGGGTGAGCCTGAGGTGATTCTTGAGGAGACACACCATCTTGTTTTCAAACCATTCAGCTATGTGAGCTCCCAAGGTGCTGAGGTGGTGCCAGACATATCCCTCATAATTCTGGATGCCGGTGCCCACATCTCTGGACCTGGTGGAAAGGGCACCCAGGGGTGAAATTGGCAATAGCGCTTGTTTTGGCCATGGGTTTCGGTGTAACTTCCCCACCATATCTCCCTTCTTTGAAAGCCCAAGCTCTTCTGCTTCCATGAAGGCTGATCCTGTTTTCTTCTGCAGGGTCCTGATCCTCTCTGTGCTCCATAGCAGACGTTCTACCCGGGAGTTAAACTGCTCTGACTCCTATTTCAGTTAGACACATAGACCTGCTGCAGCTTTATTTGGAGTTTGAGGAAACCTAATACATGTTTTCCATCTCTGAGTGTTGAACAAATTCAGATGTATGACAAAGGAGTAAGGCAGTTCGGGAAGGGTACGTCACCTTTGTTACTGATAAAGATGAACGGAGGTCTGGCTTATATCTGCTGCAAGTGCCCTTACACTCCTGAACCCCAGACCTGGGCCGAGTGCAGACCCAGTGAAGTAACTTATAGAGACTCCCTAGTTATTACCTGCTCTGCTGCTGGACCCAGGCTCAGCAGCCGACAAGTGATAACAGTCCTCTCAGGGGACCAGCTGCTGGGGTTCAGGATTCTCAGTAGTCCCAGCAGGCAGGTAACCATGGAAGGAGGGAGACAAACTAGTGAGTTTAATTTTTCCCAGAGTGAGCATTTGTTACATGAAAATAGTTATGGAAGCTGCAAGAGTGATGAAGGAATCTGACCTGAGTAAATTGGGGACTAGTATTAGGTAAAGAAAAAAGCACAGAGAATCTTTTGTAAAGAGGGGAATTGTGAGTGGATAGGTGACTCCTTGAGACATAAATGGAAGAAACAAGGGGTTCAGGAGCAGAGATTTATCATGAGGACTCCTTAATAGAAGAGAGCTATCAAAATGTAATGAAAAAATAAAAATATAGTCTGTTAACCTGAATGGCTCCCCAAATTCAGAATACCCTATAATGAATTAGAAAGAACCCCGGACTGAAAGTCAGAAGTCCTGGTTCTGAGTTATAGAATTCATGATTTTTTGGTGTGATCTTGGGCAAATGTTTTTTCTTAATTTTCTAATCTGTACTATGATGTTTAACATAGGTAGTAAATGTTAAATGAGTTATCTATTGACTAAATGAAGATTGAGTGATGCATACTTACATGCTTTAAACTGCTATAAAAGATGAGCTGCTATTACAGTTGTTTTATTGCAGCCTCTCACTTCCCAACTTCTGGAATACCGAATGGAACCCACAGCCAGCACAAATAGCATGACCGAGTTCATTTTCACCAGCCTTTTCCAGCACCTGGGGGTACCTGGCCACGGTGCTGGGCAACGGCCTCATCGTCCTCACCATCAGCGTCAGCAGGGGCCTGCACTCGCCCATGTACTTCTTCCTTAGCTCCCTGTCCCTGGTAGAGATTGGCTACTCCTCTACTGTGGCCCCCAAGTTCATCACAGACCTGCTCACCAAGATTAAGACCATCTCCCTGCAGGGCTGTCTGGCTCAGATCTTCTTCGTCCACTTTCTTGGGGTCACGGAAATCCTTTTACTGGTGGCAATGGCCTTTGACCGCTACGTGGCCATCTGCAGGCCTCTTCACTATGTGACCATCATGAGCCACCAACTGTGTCATGTTCTTGCTGCTGGTTCCTGGCTGGGGGGCACAGCTGAATTTTACCAATCATTCCATGAAAAATTAATACCAATCTTGCTCAAACTCTTCCAAAAATTGAAAAGGAGGGAACACTACCTAACTCATTCAACGAAGCCGACATGACCTGACTACCAAAGACAGACGAAGATACTATGAGAAAAGAAAATTACAAACCAATTCTCTAGTTCAATAGGGATGAAAACATGCTAGAAAATATAATACTACAGCTCATTAAAAGAATTGTGCACCATGATCAAATGGATTTTATTTCAGGTCTGCAAGGGTTCTTTCAACACAAGAAAATCAATTAATGTAATACACCACATTAACAAACAAAGGGGAAAAAACACCTGTTCATCTCAGTTAATGCAGAAAAGGCATCTGACAAAATCCAGCATTCTTTCTTGATAAAAACACTATGAAACATAGAAACAGAAGGAAAATTCCTGAACATGATGAACGGCATATATGAAAAATCAGAAACATCGTACTCAATGGTAAAACTGAAAGCTTTCCCTCTAACATTTGGAACAACAAAAGGATGCCCACTACTACTCAGCATTGTACTGGAAGTTCTAGCCGAAGGAGGTAGGCAAGAAAAAGAAAGAAAAAAGGTATCAGAATTGGAAAGGAAGATATAAAATTTCACTCTTTGCAGATGACATGGTCCTATATATAGAAAATCCCAGAAAATCTACAACAAAGCTACTAGAACAAATAAATGAATGCAGCAAAGTGGCAGGGTGCAAGACAAATACGCAAAAGAAAGTAGTGATTCTAAACACTAATAATAGGCAATCTGAGGAGGAAACATTTTTTAAATTCCATTTACAATAACAATAAAAGAAACAAATATCTAGGAATAAATTTAAACAAGTATGTAAAGAATATGTACACAAAATATTGCTAAAAGATATGTAAGAAGACCTAAATAAATGGAAGCAAATCCCATGTTCATCTATGGAAGACTACATATCATTAACATATCCATGCTACCCAAATTGATTTACAGATTTAATGCAATCCCAATCAAAATTCCAAAAGCCATTTTTGAGGAAATGGAAAAACCAATTATCTCATTTATTTGGAAGGGTAAGGGACCCCATGCAGCCAAAACGTCTTGAAAGAGAAGAAGGAGGTTGGCGGACTCACGCTTCTTGACTTTAAAGTGTATTACAAAGCCACAGTGGTCAAACAGCCTGGGGAGAGGGCCCTGCACCGCCTTATGGGGCTGCCAGCAGGTTGCTCGCGGCCGACCTCCACAGCCGTGACCTTCAGGCGTGTGACCTTCTGCCGTCTGCTGAGTGCTGCTCCCTGTCGGCTTCTCTTACTGCCATCCAGCACATGATGGCATCCGATGAGCTGAGGTCCGGTTCCAAGAACCCTGTGGCCCAGTGTAAAGCCCTGAACCCTCCTGTACATCCAGAGAACCTCATCCGTGCTTCTTCTGTGCCGCGGTTCTCACCGGGACCCAGCTCACACCAGGTCGCACTCTGCCCCTCTTGGCATACCGTGTTTGGAGGTGTGCATGCAGACCGGTGACGCGGGGACCAGGACGCTGCGCCCCATCAGCGGTCGTAAACGCAGATATTCTTATGTACATTTTTTATATGTGTATGGCATGATCTACGCTTTCGTGAGCACTTAGAACAACACAAAAATGAATTGATCCAGCTAAGTGCGTGCCAAAGCCACCGGAAGAAGGGATTCTACAGCCAGGTCCTGGTTCCAAGAGCAGCCTATGGAATCTGAGCAGTTACCTCTAAAAATGACTCCTTATTTTTTAAATGTTTCTACAATTGTTGCTTATGGAAAGACTGTTTTCATATGTTATACCTGGATAAAAAATTTAAATGGAATTACAAATAAAATTTTTAAAAAATGATTGTCTCTGGTGTGGACAGGTTTGAGCCTGAACTCCTTAAGGGACCATCTGATGTCCTTAGTCCATTAGGAGCTTTTTTCATAGGGACTTATAGGGCTTATTTTGGTTTTGTTGAGATGTCACCTACTTATGAATTAACAGGAGATATCAACTGCTTTGATGAACTGAAAATGTGCATCTGATCTGTGGAAAATGTCACGGGTTTCCTCATTTATCATGTAGATGATTATATATAAATACATTTACAAAAATGAGAGTGGTATTTTTCCCTTTTGATTTGAATATTATCCCTGAATATTGCATGAATGAGCAATTTCCCATATTTCCATCAGAGTAATATACATGCTTTAATTCTTAAGCATAAGTGAATATGATATAAAATATAAACTGAATTGCTTTTGAAGAATGCATTTAAGGCTATTTTAAGTGTGTTTTTATTTGTAAGACATTACTTATTAAGGAATCGTTTATTATACTAACTGTTCTAGTCTAGTGGTACAAGCTTTCTTAAAGAATTTGCAAGTACTTTTGATTTTCAAAACTGTATGAGAGGGAACATTGTATAACCATTTTGCTGTCCCTTTAGTGCACACAATAAAACGCTGATATTTAAAAAAAAAAAAGCATGGCATTGGTGCAAGGATAGATATATTGGCAAATGAAATCAACTTGAGAGGTCAAAAGCAGATTCTTTGATAATGATTGCATAACTATATAGCTCTTATTGTGTGAACGTGTAATTGCAAAACCTTGGATTGACACTTCCTTTGTCCAACGTATGGGTGGATGAGTAATAAAATAAAAACAAAATTAATAATAATAATATGGGGGATAATGGATATGGGAGGGTTCTTTTTATTTTTATTTCTTTTTTTGGAGAAATGAAAATGTTCTAAAACTGATTGTGGTGATGAATGCAGTCATGTGGTGATACTGGGAACCACTTTGTAAACTTTGGATGGATTCTATGGTGCATGAATAGATCTCAAAAAATTGCATCAAATGATTTAAAAATAGATCCTCACTCTATGGCTGGTTGATTTTTGACAAATCCATCTGATTGGGAAAGAATAGTCTCTTCAACAAGTGGCACTGGGAGAATTGGATATCCATATCCAAAGGGATGAAAAAGGACCCCTATCTCATATCTACACAAATTAGTTCAGATGCAGGCCCGGAGTCCCCAGGAGTGCACGGACAGGGAGACGGGCAAGGAAGCCATCCAAGATGTATTCCTTGAATGGGCTACCTCACAAGCCCCGCCCTGACACCCCCTCCCTGAACCACCACTCCCCCCACACCCTGTGCACCTGAACCCTGTCACCCACCCCCCACCACACATTGCACATGCACAACCCTGTGACCCACACCCCAAGCTCACAGGCAGCAAGGTCGAGTCCCAGACCCTTGCATATACTTGCATTGCAACCCATCAATGCATTGTTGTGCCTCTCACTGTTCTACACATCCTGCTCCACACCCATCTGACAAATACAAAGCTTTAGACTACTGAAGGAAAAACAGCATCCAAAGTAACCATATCAAGATATTTACATGCCATGAAGTCAACAGAAGGTCACTAACCGTATGAAGATACAGATACAGTCCAGTCCAATGGCCAAATTAAAACACCAGAGGAGACACAGACTTTGGAACAACTAATCAAAGTTGTTCATATAACTCTACTAAATAAAATCAGTGTGATGGATAGTGACAAAAAGGAGATCAAGAAAACACTAGAAGAACATAAGGAGGAATTTGAAAGAATGAATAGAAAAATAGCAAAACCACAGAGAATAAAGGTGCTCTAGACTAAATTAAAAATATACTAGAGACACACAACAGCAGATTTGAAGAGGCAGAAGAAAGAATAAGTGAACTAGAATACAGAACAACTGATTTTGAACACACAAAAATGCAAATGACAAAAAAGATGGAAAAATTTGAATTGAATCTCAGGGAAATTATGGGCAAATCAAAGTGTACAAATATAAGAATCATTGGTGTCCCAGAAGGAGAAGAGAAGAATAAAGGGTTAGGAAGATTATTGGAGGATATAATGGTGTAAAGCATTCTTACCTTTATTAAAAAAAAAAACATAAATATGCAAATCAAAGAAGCCAAACTCCAAATAAAATAAATCAAAGTAGGCCTACCCCAAGACACACACAAATCAGTCTCTCAAAAGTTGAAGAGAAGCAGAAAATTCTGAAAGTGGCAAGAGTAAAACAATCTACCACATACAAGGAATACCACATAAGACTGAGTTCAAACTACTTAACTGGCACTATGGAGGTGAATAGGCAGTGGTACAATATATTTAAGATCCTGAAAGAGAAAGATTTCCAGCCAAGAATTCTGTACCCAGCCAAATTGTCTTTCAAAACTGAGGGAGAGATTGAAATTTTCGTACACAAACAAAGACTGAGAGAATTTATCAACAAGAGACCAACCCTACAATAAACACTAAAGGGAGTTTTGCCAGCTGGGAAAAAAAAAAGACAGGAGAGGGAGGTCTGGAGGAGGGCACAGAATTTAAGAGTATCAGTAAGGGCAACCTATACAATAAAATGAGAAAGAGGGAAAGGGATATATAGGTCTGACCAATAAAATCCAAAGGATAAGATGGTGGATTCAAGAAATGCTTTTACAGTAATAACATTGAATGATAATGAATGAAATTTACCAATGAAAAGATACAGATTGTCAGGATGGATTAAGAAATAAAATTCAGCTATATGCTGCTTATAAGAGATCCATCTTAGACACAAGAATACAAATAAATTGAAAGCAAAAGAATGGAAAAAGATGCTACACACAAGCTGTAACCAAAAGAAAGCAGGAATAGCTATACTAAAATATCAGATAAAATAGATTTCAAAAGTAAAGGTGGGGGTGGTTCAAGGGTAGTTAAGTGGTAGAATTCTCACCTGCCATGCTGGAGACCTAGGTTTGATTCTGGGTGCATGTACTTCCCAGAAAACAAACAAATAAAAACAAATAAACAACTCAACAAGTGGTATTACAACAAAGGGATACTCACATGGAAAAATGATGATATGTGACCCACCATACAGGATACCAAAAAAAAAGTTAAGACATCAAAAGAACAACACTAGTTATTAGTAAAAAGAGCAATCAACTGAGAAGAAATAACAATAATATCTATGCTCACAATCAAGGAGCTCCAAAGTACATGAGAGACACATTGGCAAAACTGAAGGAAGTAATAGATGTTTCAACGATAATAGTAGGAGACTTCAAAACACAACTGTCCTCTACAGATAGAACAACCAGACAGAGAATTGACAATGAAATAGAAATATAAACACCTTGATAAATTAATTAGACTTAAGAAACATATATAGGGTCGTTACACCCCAAAACACCACCATATACATTCTTCTCTAGTGCTCATGGAACATATTCCAAGATAGAACATATTCTGGGCACAAAACAAATCTTTATAAATTTAAAAACATTGAAATTATTCAAAGCATTTTCTCTGATCACAATGGAATGAAGCTGGAAATCAATAACCACCAAAGAACAAAAACTTTCACAAATATATGTAGATTAAATAATACATGTTTAGACAATGAATGGGTCAAAGAAGAAATTGATAAAGAAATCAGTAGCTCTCTGGAGACAAATGAAAACAATAATACAACATATCAGATTTATGGGATGCAGCAAGGCTGTGTTGAAAGGGAAATTTACTACCCTAAATTTCTATATTAAAAAAAAGGGAACAGCAAAAATTGAGGACTTAACTGCTCACCTGGAAGAACTTGAGAAAGAACAACAAACTAACCACAAAGCAAAAAGAAGAAGAGAAACAAAGATTAAAGCAGATATAAATGAATGGGAGAACAAGTGAACAATAGAAAGAATCAATAAAACCAAAAGTTAGTTCTTCAATAAAATCAATGGGCCACTAGCAAGGCTAACAAAGAAAAATGAGAGAGGATGCAAATAAACAAAATCAGAAATGAGAGAGGGGTCATTACCACAGACTCTGAAGAAATTTTTTTTTAAATCATAAGAGGATACTATACACAACAATACACCACCAAACTAGACAACTTAGATTAAATGGAGAAATCCCTGAAAACACACAGCAAGCTACACTGACTCAGAAAGAAAAAGATGATCTAAACATACCAATCACAAGTAAAGAGATTCAATCAGTCCTCAAAAATCTTCCCACATAGAAAAGCATGGTCAGATAACATCACAGGGGAATTTTATCAAACATTCCTAAAAGAACTAGCAACAGTCCTGCTCAAACTTTTCCAAAAAATTGAGGAAAAAGGAATACTACCTGACTCATTTTATGAAGCTAACATCAGTTTAATACCAAAAACAGGTAAAGATGCTACAAGAAAGGAAAACTACAGACCAATCTTCCTTGTGAACAAAGATGCAAAAATTCTCAACAAAATATTAGCAAACTGAATTCAACAACACATTACAAGAATTATACACCATGACCAAGTGAGGGTTATACCAGGAATGCAAGGATGGTTCAACACAATAAAACTCAGTTAATGTAATACAGCACATTAACAAATCAAAAGGGAAAAATCATATGATCATCTCAATTGATATTGAAAAGCCATTCGGCAAAATTCACATCTTTTTCTGATAAAAACACTTCAAGAGATACGAATCAAAGGTATCTTCCTAAACATGATAAAAGGCACGTATGAAAAACCCATAGCCAGCATCATAGTCAAAGTGAGAAGTTGAAAGCATTCCCCTAAGATTGGGAATGAGACAAGGATGCCCACTGTCACCACAATTATTCAACATTGTACTAGAAGTTCTAGCAGGAGCAATCATGCAGGAAAAAGAAATAAAAGGCATCCAAATTGGAAAGGAAGAATCCTGAGAAGTCTAGAAAAAAATTTACTTGAACTAATAAACAAATTCAGCAATGTGGCAGGTTATAAAGTTAATATGCAGAAATCAGTAATGTTTCTATACATAATCAATGTCCTAACTGAGGAGTTAATTAAGTAGAAAATTCCATTCAAAATAGCAACTAAAAGTGTCAAGTATCTAAGAATGAACTTAACTAGGGATGTAGACAGAGAACTACAAAACAATGCTAAAAGAAATTAAAAATTATCTAAATAGGAGGGAAAATATTCCTTATTCATGGATAGGAAGGTTAAAGGTAGTTAAGATGTCAATTATACCCCAATTAATCTATAGATGCAACACAGTACCAATAAAAATTCCAACAACCTACTTTAAAGACTTGGAAAAACTAGTTACCAAATTTGACTGGAAGAGAAAGAGACCCTGAATAACTAAAAGCATCCCTAAAAAGGAATAAAGTGGGAGGGTTAATCCTCCCCAGTTTTAAAACATTATAAAGCCACAGTGGTCAAAACAGCATGGTACTGGCACAAAGATAGAAGTATTGACCAATGGAATTGAATCAAGAGTGCAGAAATAGACCACAAAATCTATAGTCAACTGATCTTCAACAAGGCCCCCAAATCCACTGAACTTGGACAAAATAGTCTTTTCAATAAATAAGCATGGGAGAACTGGATGTTAATAGCTAGAAGAATGAAAGAAGACCTTCATCTTACACACTATACAAAAATTAAGTCAAATTGATCAAATACCTAATTATAAGAAACAGTACTATAAAGCTCCTAGAAGAAAATGGGGAAACATCTTCAAGACCTAGTAATAGGAGGTAGCTTCCTAAACTTTACACCAAAAGCACAAGCAACAAAACAAAAAAAATAGATAAATGGGAACTCCTCAAAATCAAATGCTTTGGGACCTCAAAACACTTTGTCAAAAAGGTGAAGAGACAACCAACTCAATGAGTGAAAATATTTGGAAATCACACATTGGATAAAGGTTTGATATCCTGTATATATAGAGAGATCATACAACTCAACAGCAAGAGAACAAGCAACCCAATTTTAAAGTGGGCTGAAGATATGAATTAGGCACTTTTCTGAAGAGCACATACAGATGGCTGAAGAGCACATGAAGAGGTGCTCATTTTCATTAGCTATAAGGGAAATGCAGATCAAGGCTAAACTGAGATGCTGCTATTAAACAAACAGAAAACTACAAGTGTGGGAGAGGATGTGGAGAAATTGGGACACTGTGCACTGCTAGTGTGAATGTATAATGGTACAGCCACTATGGAGACAGTTTGATGGTTCCTTAGGAAACTAAATATTGAGTTGTGCTATGGCCCAGCAAGAGGTGAAAGCAGGGACACAAACAGAAATTTGCACACCGATGTTTATAGCAGCACTATTCATAATTGCCAAAAGATGGAAACAATCCAAGTGCCCATCAACAGAGGAGTGGATTAACACAATGTGGTAAAGACATATGATGGAATATTATGCAGCAATAAGGTGAATTGATGTCTTGAAGCACATGACAAGATGGATGAGCTTTGAGGACGTAATGCTGAAGGAAATAAACCAGATGCAAAAGGATACTATATGATTCCACTTTTATTTCCATGGTAAAGGTAAAATCAGAGGTTTATAATACAAAATATAGGGGTCTTAGAGACACACAAAAGTCTGAGATGAGTGAACAGTTAGCTAATGAAGTTGAACTTAATTGTAAGGATGTTGATGGACTGTTCACTTTGGAGATTACACATGAAGCCCAGTAGATGGAGGTGGCTGAAAGATGCCCTTTCAATCTACTGAGAAGTAGATTGTTGAATGATTGTGTAAACATATGATCAAATATTGTGCCGCCACAAAAAGGAATGGAGTTGTGAGACATACAACAATGTGAATGAAGCTGTGGGACATTTGGTGAAGCAAAATAAGTCAGAAACAAAAAAAGCAAATATTGTATAATCTCATTTAGAAAATATGCATATGAAAACAGGGGCCTAGATTGTAAGCTCTTATAGCAGTCACATTTAGTCCTGAGTGGTAATTGTTATTTCTGGGTTTTGAGGAACTATTTTAAATATGTATAACCAGGCATTTAGAGATAGGAATGAAGCCAATCAGCTCCAGAACATAAACTAGTCCCAACCCCCTATCTCATATTATTGACATCCCCATCCAACATGAAAAAGTTAGAATGAGCTTAGCCCAAATGCCCCCAAAGAGTGGAAGAAAGATTAAAGGTGATGGTGGAGTTATACAGAGAAGGTCGGGTTTAACAAATGAGTATGAGTGCTGAGTAATTAAGCTATTAAGGTGATTCAGAATACAGGGGTAAGGAAAACATTGTCTATATTTTAGAACTTCACCTACTCTTTAAGATCAAAGGAAGATAGTTTTATTATGCCTAGAACCTAGGTTTTCTGTACCACATAATTTAACTCAACCTCTCTGGATAGATCATTTTAAAAATCCAACACAGGGAGCTCAGAATAAGAATGAGAGAACTTTAATATTGTATAGCTTAATGTAATTCCTGGATACATCCCAGAGTATATTAAGCATATATTCAAAGCATGTTGGCAAAGTCCATTGAGGGGTGGAAGAAAAAAGTATGAAACTATTAAACTTTACCACTGGGGAAACCCTGGATACAGTATCAAACATTAGAGACACCCAAATCAATAGGCCAAGCCCTGGATCTTGAAGCTTGCTCTTGTGAAGCTTATGTTTGTAGCAGAAAAGCTTAACCTACCTATAGGCATGCCTGAATCACTTCTGGAGGACCTCTGTTGTTGCTCAGATGTGGCCTCAGTCTCTCTAAGCCCAACTCTGCAAGTGAAACATTGCCCTCCCCTCTGTATGAGAAAGGACATGACATCCAGGGGTAAAAGTCTCCCTGGTGGCATGGGAAATGATTCCTAAGGATGAGCCTGGCCCACTGTGGGATCAGCAATGCCATCCAGACCAAATGATGGAAAGAAGTGTAACAAATAAGGTCTCAGTGACTGAGAGAGTTCAAATAGAATCAAGAGGCTACTCTGGAGGTCACTGTTACACAAGCTTCAGTTAGACATTACTATCTATCATAACTTTGCCAAACTCCAACCAAAACCATTCTTGGCAATCATAAATTAGGGCATTATACAGGATTCTACAAAGGTTCCATGCACTAGGGTAACTTTCCAGAAAGCTACAACCTCCAGATGGGTCCCTGGACCAGATAAGTCCTGAAATGCAGAGGGGCCAGCCTCTCCAGAACATCAGTTTGTCCCATCCCTCTATCCCGTATTATTGATATCCTCTTCCAACATGAAAAAATTAGAATGAGCATAGCCCAAATACCCCTAAAGAGTGGAAGGAAGATCAAAGGTGATGGTGGAGTTATACAGAGAAGGTAAGGTTTAACAAATGGGTATGAGTGCTGAATCACTATACGGATATGACATTTCTTTTAGTCTCCAGTACATTAGAGCAGTTAAAAGTAAAAACCTAAAATTGTGAGATTGCAGTTCATACCAAATTCTGAAATCTGTTCTACAACTAATTGATGTGATGTGCTCTGAAATCTATGGTTTTACTTATATATGCTAGTTAAAGAGAAGGAGTATAGCAAAGATAGGATTTAACAAATGAGTGTGACTGCTGAATCTTTATATTGATATTTCTGTTGGTCACCAGTGTCTTGGAGCAGCTAGAAAAGAAAATGAAAAGTCATGGAACTGTAACCCATACTAAACTTTAAAATCTGTCCTGTAACTACTTGTTAAAATGGTCTTGGAAATTTATTGCTTTTTTGTATATATGTTATATTTCACAATAAAGAAAGATTATAAAAATTATTTCAAAATGTATCAAAGACCTAAATATAAGAACCATAAAACATCTAGAAGAAAATGTAGGAAAAAAAATTCAGAACCTTGCATTAAGCAATATTTATTAGACTTTACAACCAATGCACAAGCAAGGAAATTAAAAAGAGATAAATTGGACATGTAAAAAATTAAAACTTTTGTGCATCAAATAATTTGTCATGAAAGTGAAGAGACAACATACTCGATGGGAGAAAATATTTGGAAACCCATATCTGATAATGGTTTAATATCCAGAATTTTTAATGGGGCCATTTTAATATTTGTGAAAAAATATTTCATTGTGGTTTTGATATGCATTTCCCTAATAGCTAATGATGTATATCTTTTTGTGTGCTTTCTAGCCGTTTGTATTTCTTCCTTGGAGAAATATCTATACAAGTCCTTTGCCCATTTTTAATTGGGTTATTGGTCTTTTAACAAGTGAGTTGTAGGATTTCTTTATATACTCGATATGTTAAATCATTATCAGATATGTGGTTTCCAAAAACTTTTTCCCATTGTTAACACATACAGTGCTTTAATACATGAAAAAATAGAATGGGCATAGTCCAAATACCCTTAAAACTTGGTAGAAAGACCAAAGGAGAAGGAGGTGCTATAATTGAGAAAATTGGATTTAACAAATGAGTATGACTGTTGAATCATTATATTGATATTTCTTTTAGTCTCCAGTGTCCTGAAGCAGCTAGAAGGAAAAGCCTGAAATTGTAGAGCTGTAACCCACACCAAATTCTGAAATCTGTTCTATAACTACTTGTTACAATGTACTTTGAAATTTATTGCTTTTGAACATATGCTATATTTCACAATAAAAGTGTTTTTAAAATGAGAGAGAATTTAAAATATTTACAGATAAACAGACATTGAGAGAGTCATAAACAAGAGACCTGATTTACAACAAATATAAATGGAGCACCATGGTTGAATAGGAAAATACAGGAGAGAGAAGTTTGGAGTTGAGTGTAGAACTAAAGATTAGCAGGAAGGGTAATTAATAGGCTTAAAAGAGGGGAAGAAGCAAGATACAACAGGAAAAATCTAAAAGGAAAAAATTGTTGAAGAAAATACAGCCCTTATGGTTATAACATTAAATGTTAATGGATTAAATGTCCCAAACAAAAGCATTGATTGGCAGAATGTACTAAAAAAAAAAAAAAAAAAAAAAAAAAAAAACAGGGTCCATATGCTGTCTATAAGAGACTCATTTAAAACCCAAGAACAAAAATCCATTAAAAGTGAAAGATTGGAAAAAGATATTCCATGCAAACAACAAACAGAAAAGAGCAGGGTAGCTATATTAATATCAGACAAATTCGACTTCAAATGTAAAACAATTAAAAGAGAAAAAGAAAATGTGTATTAATAAAAGAGACAATTTATCAGGAAGACATAACAATCATAAATATCTATGCACTGAGCCAGTGTGCCCCAAAATACATGAGGGAAACACTGTCAGCACTAACAGGAGAAGAAGACATTTCTATAATAATAGTTGGAGACTTCAATACAATACTCTCATCAATGGATAAAATATCTAGAAAAAGGATCAATAAGGAAACAGATCTTGAAAAACATGATAAATGAACTAGATTCAACAGACATATACAGAACATTGTACCCAACAACCTCAGAATACACATTCTGCTCGTGTTCATGGATCATTCTCCAGGATAGGACCTGCCATGTTGTGATGAAAAGCAGGTCTCCTTTTTTTACTTACTTACTTACTCCATAAGTAAATCCAATGAAGTTGGAAATCAATAACAGGTGGGACCCTGGAAAGTTCACAAATTTATGGAGGCTAAACAACACACTCTTAAATAAACAGTGTGTCAAGGGAAAAAATTACAAGATAAATCAGTAAATATCTCAAGGCAGTGAAGGTGAGAACACAACATATCAAAACTTATGGGATGTGGCAAAGGCAGTACAGAAAGCGAAATTTATTTCCCTAAATGCCTATATTTAAAAAAATAAGAGGAAAAATTTGAGGAATTACCCATCACCAGGAAGAACTAGAGAAAGCACAGCAAACTAGTCCCATAGCAAACAGAAGGAAAGAGATAACAAAGATTAGAGCAGGAAGAAATTAATTTGAGGACATGAAAACAATAGAGAGAATTAATAAAACCACAAGTTGATTCTTTGAGAAAGTGGATAAAATAAACGGATCCTTAGCGAGGCTGTCAAAGAAGCAAAAAGAGAGGATTCAAATAAAATCAGAAGTGGGAGAGGGACATAACTACAGACCCCACAGAAATAGAGTAGATAATGAGAGGATATAGGAACAACAATAAACTAACAAGCTAGGCAACTTGGATGACAGTGACAACTTCCTAGAAAGCACAAACGACCAACATTGACTCAAGAAGAAATAGAAGGCTTCAACAAACCAATCATAAATAAAAAGATTGAGTCAGTCATCAAAAAGCCCCTTCCCCCCAAAACAAGTCCAGGATCAGATGGCTTCACATGTGAATTCTACCAAACATTCAACAAGGAATTAGTACCAATCCTGTTCAAATTCTTCAAAAAAATTGAAAAGAAGGGAAAGTTACCAATTCCTTCTATGAGGCCAACATCACCCTAATTCCAAAGCCAGACAAAGATACTACAAGAAAATAAATTTACAAGCCAATCTTTTTAATGAATATATATGCAAAAATCCTCAACAAAACACTTTCAAATCAAATCCTGCAGCACATTAGAAGAATTTTACAGCATGGCGACATGGGTTTTATCCCAGGTATGCAAAAAAAATCAATTAATGTAATACACCACATCAATAAATTAAAGAGGAAAAACCACATGATCATCTCAATTGATGAAGAATAGGCATTTGACAAAATTCAGCATTCTTTCTTGAAGAAAACGCTTCAAAGGATATAAGTAGTTGGAAACTCCCTCAACATGATAAAGGTAATATATGAAAAACCTACAGCTAACATCATCCTCAGTGGGGAAAGACTAAAGGCTTTCCTCTAGGAACAGGAACAAGACAATGTCCATCATCCCTATCATTATTCAACTTTGTGCTGGGAGTTCTAGCTAGAGCAATTAGGCAAGGAAAACAAATAAAAGGCATCTAAATTGGAAAAGAAGAAGTAAAACTTTCACTATTTGAGGAGGAGATGATCCTGTCTTTAGAAAATCCTGAAAAATCTAGAGTAAAGCTACTAAAGCTAATAAACAAGCACAGCAAAGTGGTAGGATTCAAGATCAGCATGCAAAAATCAGTTGTGTTTCTGTGCAACAGCAATGGGCAATATGAGGAGGAAGTCAAGAAAAATATTCCATTTACAATAGCACCCAAAAGAATCAAATATTTAAGACTAAAGTTAACCAAATACATAAAAGAACTATACACAGAAAACTACAAAAAATTGCTAAAAGAAATCAAGGAAGACCTACATAAATGGGCATGCAACTAGGTGCATGAAATTTGAGGACAGTATGTTGAATGAAATAAGCCAGAAACAAAAAGAGAAATATTGCTACAACTATAATGTGCAAACTCTGAGAATTGAATTTGAGAGCATAGGCCTATTGTAAAAGGTCCTAGATTGTAGGATCTTATAGCAGTCACATCTATTCCAGAGTTGTTGCTGTTAATTCTAAATTTTGAGATACTGAGTTCTTCACGTTTAACCTGGCCATTCCCTAGAATTTCGGGTATTTGTGTGACACCTGAGACTCAGAGATAGAGTTCTGCAACCATAAAAGTCACCATTACCCCTTACAGCAACTGTTAAAAACACTGAAAAAGTGATCAGCCTTCAATTAGAGATATGAATGAAGCTGATCTGAGGACGACTGAGGTAAATCAGACTAAAAGATAAAGGATGATATTGACTGTATTTTAAAATTTCAACTTATGTGAGAATAAAGGAAGAGATGTTTATTTGAGGCAAAATTTATACTTTTTGTAGCACACTATCTAATATAACTTGCATGGTTATATTATTCAAACACCATGATTTCATGGAACCTTGAATCCACAGTAAGAGCTTGTTGGTTTGTACAGGTTGTTTGGATGCCCCAATATATCACAGAGGAATTTGGGCAGAGGATTAAAAAGAATTTGTAAAATCTTAAGAGACTGGGGGATAAAGGTGGAAATAATAAACTTCCCCACCAGGGTAGACGTTATATTCTCAAAAGCATTGGGTACTGCTAATTTCATAGGCTAGGCCCTTGATCTTGGGGCTTGCACTTACAAAACTTATTCCTGCAAAGGAGAAGCTAAGCCTATTTATAATTATGCCTTAAAGTCACCCCCAGTAAACCTCTTTTGTTGCTCAGATGGGGTCTCTCTCTCTAAGCCAACTCTGCTGGTGAACTCACTGCCCTCCCCCTCTATGTGCAACATGATGCCCAGGTGTATAAATCTCCCTAGCAATGTGGGACATCACTCCTGGGGATGAGCCTGGACCTGGTATCATGGGATTGAGAAACTCTTATTGATCAAAAAGAGGAAGAGAAATAAAGCAAAATAACATTTCAGTGGCTGAAAGATTTCAAGTAGAGTCAAGAATTCATTCTGGAGGTTATTCTTATTCAGTATCTAGATATCCCTTCTCAGTTTTTGCTGTATTGGAGTAGCCAGAGGGAAATACCTGAAGCTGTTGAGCTACAACCCAATAGCCTTGATTCTTCAAGATGATTGTATAACTATAGAGCATTTAAGGCTTGAATGTGTGATTGTGAAAACCTCATGATTGACACTCCCTTTAACCAACGTATAGACAGATGACTTAAATATATATATACAAAAAAAATTAATAATAGGGGGAAAGGTTATGGGATGTTTTGAGAATTCTTTTTCTCTTTTGTTTTTACTTTTACTTATATTTTTATGTTTTAATTTTGGAGTAATGAAAGTATTCAAAAATCTATTGTGATTTAATAGGTGAAGTCTTCAATCTTGAGGTCACCACTATGAAACTTATTTCTACAAAGGAGAAGCTAAACCTACCTACAATTATGCCTAAGAGTCACCCTCAGAGAACCTCTTTTGTTGCTCAGATGTGGCCGCTTTCTCTGAGTCAACTCGGCAGGTGAAATCACTCCCCTTCTCCCTGCATGGGATGTGATTCCCATGGATGAAAATCTCCCTCAAAACATTGGAATGATCCCTGGAGATGAACCAGGACCTGGCAGCATGGGATTGAGAAAGCCTTCTTGACCAAAAAGGGAAGAGAGAAATGTGAAAAAATAAGTTTCAGTAGCTAAGAGATTTCAAACAGAGTTGAGAGATTCCAGAGTTTATTCTTCTGCATTGTATAGCTATCCCTTTTTAGTTTGTGGTGTATTGGAGTGGCTAGAGGGAAGTACCTGAAACTGTTGAACTGCATTCCAGTAGCTTTGATTCTTGAAGATGATTGTATAACTGTATAGCTTTTACAATGTGACTATGTGATTGTGAAAATCTTGTGGCTGATTCTTCCTTTACGCAGGGGTAAAAAAAAATGGGTAGGTTGCACTACTAGTGGTCAATAAGAGGGAGAGGTAAGGGGTTATGAGACATATGGGTTTTTTCTTTTTTTATTATTATTTATCTGGAGTGATGCAAATGTTCTAAATATGATCATAGTGATATACACAACTCTTTGATGATAGTGTGAGCATTGGTTTTATACTCTGGATGGACTATATGGTGTGTGAAGCTTCCTACTGCTGGGCACCCACACATTTGTGTACAGACTTCTTGATCTCAAAGCATCAATGCACTGCTGAGGCCCACCCCATACCCCATAACCTGCTCCACATCCATCCCACAACTACAAAGCTTTAGACTACTGAAGGAAATCAACTTCCAAAGTAAACATATGGAGATATTCACATGCCACGAAAACAACAGAAGATCACTAAGCATATCATGATGCATACAGATATAAACTAGCCTAACAAACAAATTAAAACACTGGAGGAGACACAACTTAGGTACAATTAATCAAAGATGCTCATATAGCTCTACTAAATAAAATAAATGGGGTGGCTAATGACATAAAGGAGATCAGGAAGACACTAGAAGAGCATAAAGGAGAATTTAAAAAGAATAAATAGAAAAATAGCAGATATCAGAGAGATAAAAGATGCCGAAGAAAACATAAAAAGCATACTACAGACACACAACAGCAGATTTGAAGAGGCAGAAAAAAGAATAAGTGAGCTAGAGGCCAGTACAATTGACTTTGAACACTCAAAACAGCAAATGGTAAAAGAGATGGAAAAAATTAAATTAGGTCTCAAGGAAATGATGGACAAAACGAAACACACAAATATAAGAATCATTGATGTCCCTGAAGGAGAAAAGAAGAGGAAAGGGCTAGGACGATTAGTTGAGAATATAATGGGGGGAAACTTCCCAACCCTTATGAAGGACATTAATATGCAAATCAAAGACTCCCAAAGAATTCCAAACAGGATAAATCCAAATAAGTCTTCCCCAAGACACATACTAATCAGTCTCTTGAATGTTGAAGAGAAGCAGAAAATCCTGAAAGTGGCTAGGGAAAAAAAATCTACTACGTACAAAGGAAATCACATAAGGTTGAATTCAAGCTACTCAACTGGCACTATGGAGGTGACTAGGCAATGTTATGATATAGTCGAGATCCTGAAAGAGAAAGACCTCCAGCCAAGAATTCTGTACCCAGCCAAATTGTCCTTCAAAACTGAAGGAGAGATTAAAATTTTCACAGACAAAGGCTGAGAGAATATGTCAACAAGACACCAGCCCTATAAGAAATACTAAAGGGAGTTCTGGCAGTTGAAAAAAAAAAAAGACAAAAGAGGGAGGTCTGATAGGAAGCAAAGAATTGAAGAGTACCAGTAAGGTAAACTCAAAGGATAAAAAGAGAAAGAATATGTAGAGCTGGACAAATAAAATCTCCTCTATAGATAGAACAACCAGACACAGGATCAACAAGGAAATAGAGAAGTTAAACAACTTGATAAATGAATTAGACCTAACAGTTATATATGTCATTGCATCCCAAAACACCAGGATATACATTCTTCTTGAGTGATCATGGGACATTCTCCAAGATAGACCATATGCTGGGTCACAAAACAGGTCTTTATAAATTTAAAAACATTGAAATTATTCAAAGGACTTTGATCACAATGGAATGAAGCTGGATATCAATAACCACCAAAGAATGAGAATTTTCACAAATATATGGGGATTAAATAATGCACTGTTAAACAACCTGTGGGTCAAAGAAGAAATCAGTAACAACCTGGAGATTGATGAAAATCAGAATATATTAGAACTTATGGGATGTGGCATAGGCTGTGCTGAGGGGGAAATTTATTGCCCTAAATGCCTATATTTAAAAAAGAGAGAGAGAGAGAGAGACTTCCAGTAAAATGGTTGACTAGAGTAGCTCAAGATTAGTTCTGCTCTATGGAAAAAGGTCGCTTCAACATTTGACAGACTGATTAGTATGTGCTTGGGGAAGGCCTATTTGGATTTATTCTGTTTGGAATTCTTTGGGCTTCTTTGACTTGTACATTTATGTCCTTTATGAGGGTTGGGAAGTTTTCCCCTATTATATCCTCAACTACTCTTCCTAGCCCTTTATTCCTCTCTTCTCCTTCTGGGACACCACTGATCCTTATATTTCTGCACTTTGTTTTGTCTATCATTTCCCTGAGTTCCCACCCAAGTTTTTCCATCCTTTTTGCCATTTGCTGCTTTGAGTCTTTGACATCAATCATCCAGCCCTCTATATCATTTATTCTTTCTTCTGTATCTTCAATGTGGTGTTGTGTCTCTAGTATGTTTTGCATTTTGTCAACAAAGTCTTTAATTCCTGTGATTGCCACTATTTTTCTATTTATTCTTTCAAATTCCTGTTTGTGCTCTTCTACTATCTTCTTGATCTCCTTTATGTCATTTGCTATAATGTCCTACTTATTTTATTAAGTAGAGTAGTATGACCATCTTTGATTAGTTGTTTCAATATCTGTGTTTCCTTTGGTGTTTCAATTTGGTCATTAGGAAGGGCTGTATCTGTCTGCATTGTGATATGTTTGTGATCTTCTGCTGTCTTTGTGGCATGTAAATATCTTGATTAGTTAGTTGATTAATTTATTTTGGAAGTTGATTTCTTTCAGTAGTCCAAGTCCTTGTATTTGCGTGATGGTTGTACAGCAGGGAGCAGAGCATGGGGTGGAGCAGTCAGTACAGTGATTTGTTTCAGGGCAGGTATGGGCACAGGTTGGGGGTGTTATGCTGATGCTTTTGAAAATGCACAGCAGCTAGGGAGGATGTAGCTGTGCGAGAACACTGATCTGAAGTACATAATCATGGTGTGTGCTGGTCTAAGGCATGGGTCCATTTGTGAGTATGCGTACAGCTGTTTCAGCAGGTCAGCATTACACATTTGTGGATTGGGGGCAGATGTGACCTGGCTGCATAGGTTGGCACTTTCTCAGATCTTGGAAGTGAAGCTGAGGGCTCTGTGCATGAGTGGTTCTAGGACTGCTATAAAGTGTAGTTCCCAGGGCTGAATGACAGGATTGGGGGCCTGAGTGCATGCGTGGGCCTGGGAATGCCATAAACAGATGCATTGAGCTCAGGGAGGGTGGGGCAAGGCTGTGCAACACTGTGGTCGGGGGCAAGTGTAGCCTAAATATGGAGGTTGGTGCCTGCAACCTTTATGTGCTGGCACCAGCCTGCAGGGAACAGGGAGGGGGAGGTAGTCCTCGGGAGGGGTACAGGAGATGTGGGACAGCCTGCACTTCGGGTGGGGGTCTGGGGCAGCTATGTGCACTGGGGGCTGGTGTAATAGGGGTGCCTGGACCATGGAAAATAGGAGCGGGTGTTGGGGTTCTGGTGCATGGGGTGTGGGGTGCATCGCTGGTCACTGAGTTGTGCTGGTGAGGGTAGCACACCCAAGGTACACAGCCTGGCTTACTTCGTAGTCCCATGCTCCCATCTGTGCACTCCCACAGGCTCTGTGCTTCCATACCAGGCTCCAGCCTTCTGCCTCTCAGTTCTTCAGCCTCTGCAACCAGGGCTGCCACGTGTGGTGAATAAGGCTCTCCCAGGTCAGCTGTAGTCCCTAAAAATCACATGATCATTTCGATTGAAGCTGAAAAGAATTTGACAAAATTCAGCATCCTTTTCTGATAAAAACACTCCAAAAGATAGGAATCAAAGGTAACTACCACAATGATACCCAGCATCATACCCAGTGGACAGAGACTGAAAGCCTTCCCCTTAAGATCAGGTACAAGACAAGGATGCCCACTGTCACCACCATTACTCAACATTGTGCTAGAAGTTCTAGCTAGAGCAAACAGGCAGGACAAAGAAATAAAAGATATCCAAATTGGAAAGGAAGAAGTAAAACTCTCATTATTTGCAATGATATGATACTATACTGGAAAAATCCTGAGAAATCTACAGCAAAGCTACTTGAGCTAATAAACAAATTCAGCAAGGTGGTGGGACATAAAATTAATGTGCAAAAATCAGTAACACTTCTATACACAAGCAATGATGTAGCTGAGGAGTCAGTTAAGGTAAAAATTCCATTCAAAATAGCAACTAAAAGAATCAAATACTTAGGAATGAACTTAACTAAGGACATAAAGGAGTTGTACACAGAAAACTACATAACATTGCTAAAAGAAATCAAAGATCTAAATAAGTAGAAAGACATTCACTGCTCATGGATAGGAAGGCTAAATATAGTTAAGATGTCAATTCTCCCCAAATTGATCTACAGATTCAATGCAGTACCAATCAAAATTCCAACAACCTACTTTGAAGATTTGGAAAAGCTAACTACCAAATTCATCTGGAAGGGAAAGAGACCCCGAATAGCTAAAAGCATCTTGGTCAAAACAGCATGGTACTGGCACAAAGACAGAAGCACTGACCAATGGAATGAAATCAACACTGCAGAAATAAACCACCAAATCTATGTTCAACTGATTTTTGACAAGGCCCCCAAAGCCTCTGAACTGGGACAATCAATAATTGGGCGTGGAAGAACTGGATATCAATAGTCAAGAGAATGAAAGAGGACCAACCCCTATCTTACACCTTACACAAAAATTAACTCAAAGCGGATCAAACACCTAAATATAATAACTAGCACCATAAAGCTTCTAGAAGAAAATGTAGGGAAACATCTTCAAAACCTAGTAATAGGAGGTAGCTTCCTGAACTTTACACCCAAAGCACAAGGAACAAAAGAAAAAATAGATAAATGGAAACTCCTCAAAATCAAATGCTTCTGCACCTCAAAAGACTTTGTCAAAAAAGTGAAGAGGCAGCCAATTCAAAGGGAGAATATATTTGAAAATCACATATCAGACAAACGTTTGATTTCCTGCATATATGAAGAAATCATACAACTCAACAACAAGAGAACAAACAACCCAATTATAAAATGGGCTAAACATATGAATAGGCATTTTTCTGAAGAGCCAATATAGATGGCTCAAAGCACATGATGACATGCTCATCTTCACTGGCTATACGGAAAATGCAGATCAAGACTACAATGAGATTCCACCTCACATCTATAAGAATGGCTGCTATTAAACAAATAGGAAACTATAAATGTTGGAGAGGATGTGGTGAAATTGGGACATTTATGCAGTGCTGGTGGGAATGAATAATGGTGCAGCCACTATGGAAGACTGTTTGGTGGTTCCTTAGGAAACTAAATATTGAATTGCCCTAGGACCCAGCAATAGCACTACTTAGTATATACCCAGAAGAGCTGAAAGCAATGACACAAATAGACATTTGCACACCGATGTTCATAGCAGAATTATTCACAATCGCCAAAAGATGGAAACAAACCGAATGCCCATAAACAGTGAGTAGATTAACAAAATGTGATCTATACACACAATGGAATTTTATGCAGCAATAAGACAAAATGATGTCCTGAAGTGCATGACAAGATGGATGAGCCTTGAGGACATGACGCTGAGCAAAATTAGCCAGACACAAAAGGATAGATACTATAAGATTCCACTTTTATGACCAACATAAAGGTATAATCAGAGGCTTATAATACAGAATACAGGGGACTTTGAGATTCATAGAACCTAGAGATGGGTGAATCGTTAGCTACTGAGGTTGAATTCCAATGTAAGGGAATAGATAGGAATAAAGGTGATTCTCTAGTGGGTCTAGAAGTAATACCACCATATTGAAGATGAACAAGATTGAAAGGGATTGTATAGACCTATGTGTCCACTGACTCACACTAGAAATATGAGTGAGTTCTCATAAGAATTACTTCAAAGATATGATCCTTGTGTTAAAAGTGTTTAAGTCCAGGGTACAGGGGGACAACTGCTATGGCATGCTATGAGCTATGTTTAAAAGGAAACCATCAGCACTACCACAGCAACAGCAGATGCAAATAATGGGGTGAGGGACAAAAGTTAAGAGGAGGTTCAGATTTCCTGTTTAGTGAGGGTGTGTTTATTGGTTTTCTGTCTCTTGGGAACAATGAAATTATATAAATTTGAGAATGTTGATGAGCTGTGGACTTTGGGCCCTCTACATAATGCCTAATGAAAGCAGGTGGCTGAAGGATGCACTGACAGAGATGTAGATTGGCGAATGATGGTGTTACCTATGAACAAAGGTTCTGCTGCTACAAAAAGGAACAATGTCGTGAGGCATGCAACGATGTGAATGAACACGTGGGACATTTGGTGAGACAAAATAAGTCAGAAACAAAAACACAACAATGGTAAGGTCACCTTTAGAAAATGCTTATAAGAAAACGGGGGCCTAGATTGTAAGCTTTTAGAGCAGACACATTTAAGTCCACAGGGGTGATTATTGTTTCTGGATTTTGAGAGGCTGTTTTATATATATAACCTGATATTTAGAGATAAGAACAAACCCAAACAGTTTAGGGTTAAAGTAATTCAGAACATAGGGGTAAGGAAGACAGTGTCTATATTTTAGAACCACACATACTCTTTGAGACCAATGAAAGAAAGGCTTATTTGATCTGGAACTGAGATTTTCTGTAGGGCATAATCTAATTCAACCTATCTGTATAGTTCATTTGAACAACTGAAACACAGGAAGCACAGAATAAGAAAGAGGTCCTTTAATCCTGTATAGATTATTGTAATGCCTGGAAACATCCTAGAGTATATTAAGCAGATAATTAAAAAGTATTGTCAAAGTCCCCTGAGGGAGTGGAAGAAAGACTATGGAACTATTAAATCTCACCATCAGGGAATCCCCTGATACTGTGTCAAACTTGAAGGACACCCAAATCAATAGGCCATGCCCTTGATCATGAGGCTTACTCTTGTAAAGCTTATGTAGGTAGCAGAGAAGTTTAGACTACTTATAGGTATGCATGAGAGTTACTTCTGGAGGACCTCTGTTGTTGCTCAGATGTGGTCTCAGTCTCTCTAAGCCCAATTCTGCAAGTGAAATCATTACCCTTCCCCCTACATGGAACATGACATCCAGGGGTGAAAGTCTCCTTTGCGATGTGGGAGAGGACTCCCAGGGATGACTCCAGACCTGCACCATGGGATCAACAATTCCATCCTGACCAAAAGGGGGAAAAGAAGTGTAATTAATAAGATATTGGTGACAGAGAGAGTACAAATAGAGTCAAGACATTATTCTGAAGGTTGCTCTTATGCAATCTTCAGGTAGAACTTGCTACCTATCATAACCTGCTAACCCCCAACAAGGATCATTCCAACCAATCCTAAAGAATATATAGGACAATATATAAGATTCCACAAGGGTTTCAGGTGCTAGAGTAACTTTCCAGAAATCTACAACCTCCAGATGGTTCGCTAGTCTAGATAAGTCCTGAAACCTAGGCAAGTCTCTCCAGAACATCAGATGTAACTATCTAATGTTCTCCCTACCCCATATTAGTGACAGACTCTTCCAACATAAAAAATTTAGAATTGCCATAGCTCAAACAACCCCAAAGAGAGGTATGGAAAGATCAAAGATGGTGGTGGAATTATACCAAGAAGATAGGACTTAAATGAATATGAATGCTGAATCATTAAATTTATATCCCTTTCAGTCTCCAGTATTTCAGATCGGCTACAAGTAAAAACCTAAAGTTGTGAAATTATAACCCATGTCAAAGTCTGAACTATGTTCTACAACTAAATGTGGTGTTGTGCTTTGAAATTTATAGCTTTCTTGTATATATGTTATTGTTCACAAAAAAAGAAAAAAAGTAAATTGTGATGATAAAAAAAGTATTTAAGCGCTCTAGCCTCCTATATTCTCTAGTAGCTAGAAGGAAAAATCTGAGAGGATCATATGGTAGCCCATGACAAATTCTGGGATCTGTCCTGTAACCATTTGTTTGAGAGTGCTTTGAAAATGAATGCTTTAAAAAAATTGAAAAGGAGAGAAGGCTACCTAACTCATTCTATGAAGCCCACATCACCCTCATACCAAAGCCAGACAATGATATTACAAAAAAAAAAAAGAAAATTACAGACCAATCTCTCTAATGAATATAGATGCAAAAATTCTCAACAAAATTCTTGCAAATCGAATCCAGCGCCACATTAAAAAAATAATACACCTGACCAAGTATGATTCATCCCAGGTATGCAAGGATGGTTCAACATAAGAAAATCAATTAATGTAATACACCATATCAACAAATCAACTCAGAAAAGCCACATGATCATCTCCATTGATGCAGAAAAGGCATTTGACAAAATTCAACATCCTTTCTTGTTGAAAGCACTTCAGAGGATAAGAATAGAAGGGAACTTCCTCAGCATGATAAATGGAATATAAGAAAAACCCATAGCTAACATCATCCTCAATGAGGAAAAACTGCAAACTTTCCCCCTAAGATCAGGAACAAAGACAAGGATGCCCACTATCACCATTTCTGTGTTGGAAGTTCTAGCCAGAGCAATTAGACAAGAAAAATAAATTGGAAAGGAAGATGTAAAACTCTCACTGTTTGCAGATAATATGATACTATATGTCAAAAGCCCTAAAAAATCCACAGCAAAACTACTCAAGCTAATAAATGAGTACAGCAAAGTGGCAGGTTACAAAAATCAACACTCAAAAATCTGCAGTATTTCTATACACTAGTAGTGAGCAATATGAGGAGGAAAACAAGAAAAATATTCCATTTACAATGGCAAGCAAAAGACCAAAATATTTAGGAATAAATTTAGTTAAGGATTCAAAACACCTACACAAAGGAAACTATAAGAAATTGCTAAAAGAAATCAGAGAAGACCTAAATAAATGGAAGTGCATACTGTGTTCCTGATTTGGAAGCCTAAATATAGTTAAGATGTCAATTCTACCTAAATTGATTTTCAGATTCAATGTAATAACAATTAAAATCCCAAAAACTTACTTTTCAGAAATAGAAAAACAAGTAGCCAAATTTATCTGGAAAGGCAGGGTACCCCAAATAGCTAAAAATATCCCGAGAAAGAAAAATGAAGTCGGGGGTCTCACACTACCTGATTTTAAGGCGTATTGTGAAGCTACAGTGGTCAAAACAGCATGGTGCTGGCATAAGGATAGATATACTGACCAATGGAATCGAATAGAGTGTTCAGCTGTAGACCCTCTCATCTATGGACAATTTATCTTTGAAAAGGCAGTCAAGCCAACTCACCTGGGACAGAACAGTCTCTTCAATAAATGGTGCTTGAGGAACTGGATATCCACGTGCAAAATAATGAAAGAGGATCCATAAGTCACACCCTATACAAAAATTAACTAAAAAGGGATCAAAGACCTAAACATTAGATCTAAGACCATAAAACTTTTAGATTAAATGTAGGGAAATATCTTATAAATCTTATAATAGGAGGTGGTTTCCTAGATCTTACACCCAAAGCACGAGCATTGAAGAAAGAAAGAAGAAAATGGGAACTCCTCAAAATTAAACATTTTTGTGCATCAAAGAACTTTGCCAAGAAAGTAAAAAGACAGCCTACACAATGGAGACAATACTTGGAAATGACATATCAGATAAAGGTCTAGTATCCAGAATATATAAAGAGATTGTTCAACTCAACAATAAAAAGACAAATGACCCAATTACAAAATGGGCAAAAGACATGAACATACACTTCTCAGAAGAGGAAATACAAATGGCCAAAAGGCACAAGAAAAGATGCTCAACTTCCCTGGCTATTAGGGAAATGCAAAACAAAACCACAATGAGTTATCATCTCCCACCCACCAGAAGGGTCATTATCAATAAAACAGAAAGCGACAAGTGCTGGAGAGGATGTGGAGAAAGAGATACACTTATCCACTGTTGGTGGGAATGTAATGCTACAACTGCTATGGAAGGCAGTTTGGCGGTTCCTCAGGAAGTTAAGTATAGAACTGCCATATGATCCGGCAATGCCATTGGTATCTACTCAGAGGACATGAGTGCAAGGACACAAATGGACATTGCACACCAATGTTTATAACAGCATTATTTACAACTGCTAAGAGATGGAAACAGCCAAAATGTCCATCAACAGAAGGGTGGCTAAACAGGCTGTGGTATATACATATGATGAAATATTTTGCAGCTGTAAGACAGAATAAAGTTATGAAGTACATAAAAACATGGATGGACCTTAAGGACATTATGCTGAGTGAGACTAGCCAGAAACAAAAGGACAAATATTGTATGGTCTCACTGATATGAACTAACATTAGTGAATGAACTTAGAGAATTTCAGTTAAGAACAGAGACCATCAGGATACAGAAATAAGTAGATATTGGGCAACTGGAGCTGAAGGGATACAGATTGTGCAACAGGACTGACTGTAAAAATTCTGAAATGGATAGCACAATACTACCTAACTGTAATATAATAATGTTAGTACACTGAATGAAGCTGAATGTAAGAATGATAGAGGGAGGAGGGATGGGGCACAAATGAAATTAGAAGGAAAGATAGATGATAAAGACCGAGATGGTATAATCTAAGAATGTCTAGAATGTACAATGATAGTGACTAAAAGTACAAATTAAAAAATGTTTTTGCATGAGTAAGAACAAAGAAATGTCAATATTACAGGGTGTTGAAAATAGATGGTAATTCATGTTTTAAAACTTTAACTTATGTGGGAGGCTAAAGCAAAAAATGTTTATTTGGTACAAAATTTATATTTTGACTAATGCATTTCCTAATATAACTTATGTGGACATTTTAATTGAACACCATAAGTACATGGAACCTTGAGTAGGGCATGAGATTTTGCAGGTATATTCAGAATGTTGCCCCAATAAATCCCAGAGTGATTTGAACAGTGAATTAAAAAGTATTTGCAAAGTCCCCTTGGGGGAATGGCAAGAAAGGGGGAAAATTCAACTTCCCCATTTGGAGAATTCCTGATATTCTCACAAGCAGTGGGGACAACCAAAGCAATAGGCTGAGCCCTCAATCTTGGGGTTTGTTCATATGAAACTTAACCCCGCAAAGAATAGGCTAAGCCTACTTAAAATTAGGCCTATGAGTGGCCCCCAGAGAACCTCTTTTGCTGCTCAGATGTGTCCTCTCTCTCTCTCTCAGCCAACATGACAAGCAAACCCACTGCTGTACCCGTCTCTACATGGAACATGACTCCCAGGGGTGTAAACCTTCCTGGCAATGTGGGACAGAAATCCTAGAATGAACTGGGACTCAGCATCAAGGGATAGAGAAAACCTTCTCAACCAAAAGGAGGAAGAACCAAATGAGACAAAATAAAGTGTCAATAGCTGAGAGATTTCAAATAGAGTTGAAAGGTTATCTTGGAGGTTATTCTTTCTATTGTATAATGATATAGCTTTTGTAATGTGATGGTGTGATTGTGAAAACCTTGTGTCTGATGCTTCTTTTATCTATGGTATGAACAGATGAGTAAAACATATGGATTAAAAATAAATAAATAATAGGGGGAACAAATGTTAAAATAAATTTAGTAGATTGAAATGTTAGTGATCAATGAAAGGGAGTGGTAAGGGGTATAGAAAAAAGTAGGGGGAACAAAAGCTAGAATATATTGGGTAGATGGAAATACTAGTAGTCAATGAGAGGAAGGGGTAAGCAGTATAGTATGTATGAGATTTTTTCTTTTTTCTTTTTTTTTCTTTTTCTGAATTGATGTAAATGTTCTAAGAAATGACCATGGTGATGAATATACAACTATGTGATGATATTGTGAGTTTTTGATTATGTACCAAGAATGGAATGATCATATGGTAAGAATGCTCATGTTTGTATGTTGTTATGTTAAAAAAAATTTTTAATTAAAAAGAAATGAACGCTTTTTTATTTCTTTGTATTTATGTTATACTATAGAATTTAAAAAGTTTTAAAAAAAGATGAATACATAAATGCAGGCTCAGTTTGTGAATAAAAAGATAACTGATTAATAATACAAATACACCCTATGTACCCTATGCACTATGAAAAAAAAGAAGAGGAAAGAGCAAGAATTGAGGACTTAACTGCTCACCTGGAGGAACTTGAGGAAGAACAACAAACTAACTCCAGAGCAAATAGAAAAAGAGAAAAACAAATATTATGGCAGAGGTAAATGAATGGGAGAACAAAAGAACAGTAGAAAGAATCAATAAAACCAAGAGTTGGCTCTTTGACAAAAATCATTAAAATCAATGGGCCACTAGCAAGGCTGACAAAGAAAAAAAGAAAGATGATGCAAACAAACAAAATCAGAAATGAGAGGGGGTCATTACCACAGACATTAAAGAAATAAAATAAATCATAAGATGATACTATGAGCAACTATATGCCAGCAACTAGACAACTTAGATGAAATGGATAAATTCCTGGAAACACACAAACAAACTGCACTGACTCAGGAAGAAACAGAAGATCTCAACAAACCAATCACAATTCAAAAGATTCAATTAGTCATCAAAAATCTTCCTACAATAAAAAACCAAGGGCCAGATAGCTTCACAGGGAAATTTTATCAAACATTCCTGAAAGAACTAACACCAATCTTGCTCAAACTTTTCCAAAAATTGAGGAAAAAGGAACACTACCTAACTCATTTTATGAAACTAACATCATTTTAATACCAAAACCAGATGAAGATGCCATAAGAAAGGAAACTACAGGCCAATCTCCATAGTGAATATAGATGCAAAAATTCTCAACAAAATACTAGCAAATTGAATCCACCAACACATTAAAAGAATTATACACCATCACCAAGTGGAATTTATATTAGGAATGCAAGGATGGTTCAACACAAGAAAATCAATTAATGTAATTTAACACATGACAAATGGAAAGGGAAAAATCACATGATCATCTATTTGATGCCTAAAAGGCATTTGACAAAATTCAACATTCTTTTCTAATCAAAACACTTCAAATGATAGGAATCAAAAGTATCTTCCTCAATATGATAAAGGCCATATATGAAAATCTAATAGCCAGCATCATACTCAATGGAAAGAGACTGAAATCTTTCCCTCTAAGATCAGAATGAGACAAGGATGCCCACTGTCACCACTACTGAACATTGCACTAGAAGTTCTAGCTAGAGCAATCAGGCAGGAAAAAAGAAATAAAAGGCATCCAAATTGGAAAGAAGGAAGTAAAACTTTCATTCTTTACAAATGACCTGATACTATACTGGGAAAATTCTGAGAAACCTACAGCACAATTATTCGAATTAATAAGCTAATTCAGCCAGGTGGTGGGATATTAAATTAAAGTGCAAAAATCAGTAACATTTCTATACATAAGTAATGACCTAACTGAGGAGTCTATTAAGGAAAAAATTTTGTTCAAAATAGCAACTAAAAAAATCAAGTACCTAGGAATGAGCTTAACTAGGGATGCAAATACATACACACATATAAACATACATAAATAGATTGTGATGAATGTACAGTTATGTGATGATACTGTGAACCAATGCTTGTACGATTTGGGTGATTTTATGTGAATATATAGTATATCTCAATAAAATTGCATTAAAAAAAAAGAATTGGGGGCTGTCAGAGAACCTCTTTTGTTGCTCAGATATGACCTCTCTCTCTTTAATCCAAACACTGCAAATAAACTTACTACCCTTCCCTGCATGTGGGCCATCACTCCCAGGGAGGAACCTGGTCTGGGTACTATGGGATTGGCAATTTGACTAAAAGTGGGAGGATAAATGAATCAACATAAAGTTTCTGTGACTAAGGATTTCAAGTAGTACCAAGACATCATTCTGGGGGATACTCTTAGGTAAACTTTAGTCAGATATTGCAAACTGCCAGAGCCTGCCAAACCCCAACCAGCAGTATTACTGAAAACTCTAAAGAATACCCTATCTAAGAAATTTTATAAAAGTTTTACTTAATAAGCTTCTTTTTTCAGAAACTTGAATCCCCCAGATGGCTTTATGCCAGATAAACCCTGAAACTCAGAGGTACAAGTTTCTCCAAAAACATCAACCAGTTGCATTGTGGTATCAACCACAATGCTGACACCCCATTTCAGCATGAAGAAGTTAAAATGGTCATTGCCCAGATATGCCTGAAGATTGAGAGAAAGATCGAATGACAGGGAGAAGTTGTAGCTGAGAAATGAGGATCACAGATAATTATGACTACAGACTCATTATATAGATCTTCTTTTTTGTGTCTAGAGTATTAGAATAGGAAGAAGGAAATACCTGAACTTGTTGAACTGTAATCCAGTAGCCTTAATCTCTGATAATGAATGCATAACTGTATGGATTTTATCTTGTGACCATGTGATTGTAAAAACCTCATGACTGATACCCTCTTTATCCTGTGTATGGATAGATAAGCAATAAAATAAAGACATGCATGAAAAATAATAATAATATTAAGTTGGGAATATTGGGGGAAATACCCCCACATAAACTGTGGACAACAGTTAATTATACTACTTTAATAATCTTTCATCAACTGTAACAAATATAGCCACTGTTAAAAAAAATAAAATTACCAAAAAAGTTATCATCAATTGTAACAAGTTTTCCACACCAATGCCAGTGTTTGCGGTGAGGTGGTGTATAGAGATCCTGTATTTTATGCATGATTGTTCTGCAAACCCAAAACTTCTCTGATAACAAAATTTTAGTTAAAAAATTAATTTGGGCCTGGCAGTTTTCTTTTTCAGACCTTAATGTATCATACCACTGCCTTCTTGATTCCATGGTTTCTGGTAAGAAATCGACAGTTGGTCTTACTGAGGATCGCTTGTATATGATGACTCTCTTTTTCTCTTGCTGCTTTCTTAATTCTCTATTTTGGGGATTTCACAGTCCGATTAATATGTGCCTCAAAGTATATATATTATGATTTATTCTTTGGGGAGTATGTTGTGCTCCTTGGATATGTATATTTATGTCTTTCATAAGAGCTGGGGATTTTTCAGCACTATTTCCTCAAATATTCCTTCTATTCCTTTTCCCTTCTCCTTTTGGGACATCCTATCATTCAATTAGCTGAGACCGCACTCAATTTTCCCAATTATTTCTCTAACTATTCATCTTTCTGTAAGGATTTCAATTTCTCTGTCTTGTAGTTCTCTAATTCTTACTTCTGCCCATTCAAATCTGTTGTTACACACCACTAGAGTATTTTAACCTCTTCAATTATTTCTTTCATCCCAATAATTTCTATGTTTCTTTTTATAATTTCAAATCCTTCTTTATGTTCACACATTATCTTAATATCTTTCATCTCTTTTGCCATATTTGCTTTCATCTCCCTGAATTAACTTAGGATTTGTTTGAACTTCTTTGATTAGTTGTTCCAAATTCTGTGCCTCCACTGAAGTTTTCATTTGTTCCCTTGACTAAGTCATATTTTTGTGCTTCTTAGTATGTTTTGGAAATTTTTACTGATGTCTAGACATCTGATTATCTTGATGAGTTTACTCTGAAGGTCAGTTTTTCTCTCTTACCTAGGGTTTTATTAATTGGCATGTGTTAAAGCTCTTCTTTGATGCTTAGTCTGCCTTAGATCTTCAGAATAGCCTGTTCTTAGCTGATAAGATTTTCTCAGCTCCTCTTCATCTGATTCTTGCCCTGGATATGTGGTACAATTTTTAAGACTGCACTTTTGTGAAATTGTTTTGCCTCCTGGAGAAAGCTTCCTTTCCTCTTCATTTTCAGGAACTCTGGATCT
This sequence comes from Tamandua tetradactyla, assembly GCF_023851605.1. NCBI lineage: Eukaryota > Metazoa > Chordata > Mammalia > Pilosa > Myrmecophagidae > Tamandua > Tamandua tetradactyla. The sequence continues at coordinate 125,005,274 of NC_135334.1, read as the reverse complement.
GCTCTGTTTGTTTTCATTCTGCCTTTATAGTCTTTTTTACATGCCTTTCATTGTCCCTAGCTGCTTTTGCCTGGAGGTCAAACTCTTGGAAAGGACTTCTCCAAGTCAGCATTTCCCAGACAAAACAGGACCAGGGATCCACGAAGGGGGTACAGAAAACTCCAGATTGAGTAGGTGTAAGGAAGAGCATCAACATCTTTGACACGTCTCCTAAGTCATGTTTTCCTGACCTGTCCAGCAAATGCAGTCCTTCAGCCAACTGTGCCCTGCAGCCCTGAAGAAGCACTGTGTTAAAAATCTCTACTGTCTTCACCCCTGTCTGGGGCAGGGTTGAAACAACAGCTGGAAGCCGGGACCTAGTGATCCAAATTCACTTATCAAAAGCCATGATCAATGATCAACCATGCTGAGCCCTGTTCCTAAGGAAGAGGGTTCTTTATGTGCCTTTCCATCACCTGCAAAGTAGACAGGGACTAAACCCCAGCACTGCCGTGAGGGTGGGGGATAGGCACCAGATGCTCCTCGCAGAGAGGGCAGCTCGCTGTTCTCCACCGTTTATCAGCCTTTTCCCCTTCCGCTCTTCCTTGGATGCTATAGAATACTGTTCTTGCCTCCAGAGTCCCAGAGCAGTTATTTCAGAGTTTCCACCTTGTAAGAGCTGTTCTAGTGGAAGGAGGCATCCAGGAGCTCTCTACTCTGCCTCTTCCCTGGAAGTCTCTGGAGATGCTCCTCCCGTTTAATGTAAGAAGTTAGCATTATAAATTTCCTCTCTGCACTACCATTACTGCATCCCTTAATTTTGTATATTATGTTTTCACTTTCATTCATCTCAAGATATTTTCTAATTTCCCTTGTGTTTCCTTCTTTGACCCATTTCTTATCTGAGAGTGTATTATTTATTTTCCACATATTTTTGAATTTTTGAGTTCTCCCTCTCATATTGATTTCTACTTTCATTCTATTGTGATAAGAGAAGATGGTTTGATTTCACTATCCTTAAGTTTATTGAGACTTGTTTTGTGATGTAACATATGGTCTATCCATGTGCCCGAGAGAAGGGTATGTATTCTTCTTTTGTTGAGCAAGTGTTTGATATACGTCTGTTAAGTATAGTTGGTTTGCAGCATTATCAAAGTCTTCTATCTCTTTATTTATCTGATGTCTTGATGTACTATTCATTATTGAAGCTCCTACAATTAATGTGGAATGATTAATATCCATTTGGGTCTGTCAATATTTGTTTCATATATTTAGGGCTCTTCTGTTAGATGCATATGTATTTATACTATAGCTCCCTGTTGAATTGACCCCTTTATCAATATATAGTGACTATTTTGTCCCTCATAACAGTTTCTGACTTGGCTACCCAAGCTCTCTTTGAATATTATTTATATGGAATATTTTTCCATCCTTTCACTTTCAACCTACTTATGTCTTTGAATTTAAGGTGACTCATGAATATCATACCCTTGGGTCATACATTTTACCCATTCTAACAATCTCTTTTTTTTTTTTTTTTCACATGGGCAGACACTGGGAACCAAACCTCAGGCTCTGGCATAGCAGGAAAGAGCTCTGCCTGCTGAACCACCATGGCCCACCCAATCTCTGCCTTTTGACAGGATAATTAAGTTAAAACTTATTACACATCGTGAATCCAAGAGCATTGATTTATCATTCATTTTCATGAATTTTCATTTTAGATCCTGTAAGATATAAAAAGTGGAGTTTCAAACCAAAAGCCAGCCATGACATTTTTCCTACTGTTTTATGGTTCCCTTATTCTTAATTCAGCACTTGCCCAGTTTTCCAAGCCTTTAACTGCTTTCCAGAGACGTGAGAGAAATGGCTGGAGTGGTACAAAGATTCTGGAGGAATAGAATTCTGGAGCATATTACACCACCATGCTGCTCAACTGAACACAAATCTATAATTTGGATATTAGTGTTATTTTTGGATGGCAGGCACAGTGAGAAGACCCAGAGAATTTAGGTAGTATCTTTTGGGCCAAAATTCAGAAAGGCTGAAATTTCTCCAGGGACTTTTCTGCTATTTATGATCACATGGTCTATGGCACTAGATGCTGAGAACTGGAGGCAGAAGAATACAAAAATCCTCGGATGCAATCTACAGGGCACACTTCTTCACATTGAAGCAAAGAACACATGGGACCATTCTCCTGCAAATATCACCAGATAATTCATAGGATCAGGTTTTTTGTCTTGTTTTAATGAAATATTGTCAAGTAGAAATTGAACTAAGAGAAGGTGAATGGATGGGAGGAAAAAGGAAAGAATGAAGAAAGTTGGTCAAAGAAAGAGAAATTTTAACCTACAAAACATTTGTGAAAATATTCTCCTTCACACTTGCACATAGTTTAAGTCTTCATCGTGCCCAATCATCTGATATTGGTGGATATCACAGAGTCAATCTGGTTTCCTAACATACAGCAAGACCATCAAAACTCTGCACTTGAAATAATATACCAGAATATCAGGAAGTCTTCAGTTACTGAGGAGAATGACAACAGAAGTAACATTAAGTTCTTATATTTGCTCCTGTGGTTTCTAATATCCTACTAAAATTAAAATCCATTTAAGAACATAGAATGATCAGACATACATTTGACTCATCACTTTCTCCTTTTCACTGTATCTCTGGGTTCTCTGTCTTGCCCCCCCAGCCTCCTCATGGCGCTTTTCACCTCTGCGTTTCTGAGTGTGTAGATGACGGGGCTCAGCATCGGCGTGATCATCGTGTAGAACACGGCCACCAGCTTGTCCCCAGTGAAGGTGGAGGATGGCCGCATATAAAGGAAGATGGCAGGTCCAAAGAACAAGGTGACCACCGTGACGTGGGAGGCACAGGTGGAGAGGGCTTTGTGCCTCCCCTCTGCAGAATGCCTCCTCAGGTGGACCAGGATGACGACGTAGGAGGACACCAAGATGAGGAAGGAGCACAGGGCAATTAAGCCACTGTTGGCCAACACAATCACCCCCTCCACGAAAGTGTCAGTGCAGGCAAGCTTGAACAGGGGGTGGAGGTCACAGAAGTAGTGGTCAATCACGTTGGGGCCACAGAAGGGCAACTGGATGGCGATGAGAATCTGAATTACGGAGTGTATAAAGCCCCCCAGCCAGGAACCAGCAACAAGAACGCGACACAGTTGGGGGCTCATGATGGTCATGTAATGAAGAGGCCTGCAGATGGCCACGTAGCGGTCATAGGCCATTGCCACCAGTAAAAGGATTTCCGTGACCCCAAGAAAGTGGACGAAGAAGATCTGGGCCAGACAGCCCTGCAGGGAGATGGTTTTAATCTTGGTGAGCAGGTCTGTGATGAACTTGGGGGCCACAGTAGAGGAGTAGCCGATCTCTACCAGGGACAGGGAGCTGAGGAAGAAGTACATGGGCAAGTGCAGGCTCCTGCTGACGCTGATGGTGAGGACGATGAGGCTGTTGCCCAGCACCGTGGCCAGGTACACAGGGAGAAACACCACAAAGCACAGTCTCTGCACCCCCGGGTCCTGGAAAAGGCCGGTGAAAACAAATTCAGTCACGTTATTTGTGTTGGCCGTGGGTTCCATATGGGGAAGGTGATTCATAGAAGAGCCCTGTGAGAAAACAGATGCAATCATAACACCAATCCCTCGTTTTTGTCTAGCACTGCAAATTTATAGAAAACTTTCACATACATTATCTGATTGATTTGCTAATAAATTTATTTAGTTATAAGTAAAAGTTTACTCATTCAGTACCCAATAGTCTACCCTGTTCAAGATACTATTCAGAAAAGCTCACAAAATTTCCATGGTTCCAGTATCACAAGTGAGAAAAATTAGGCTCAAAGATGTTGTGAATTAGCCAAGCCTCCCTATAAGGAGTGTACCCAAAATTAAAATCAGATTGTTTTATTCAAAATCATTTATTATTTCAAGCACACCTCACTGAAAAAAAAATTTTCAGCACTAAAAACCATCCATATTAATTGCTAGTATTTCTCCCAGTCATATTTTCTCATCAAGCATTGGCCTTAAAATGTTCTCAAGTGAACATCCTGACCTGTGGTTTCCTCTGCTTATCCCTCAGCAATGCAACTCTCATCGATATTTTACCCCTTCTAGACTCTCTTTGGTATTTTCTTTACTTGAACCACATAAGTTTCTGTACTGTCTCAGGCCCTATAACTTCACCCAATCCTAGAGCCTCATGAATTCTTATAAACTTTTTAGAAAATGTTTGACTCCCAAAAGTGCAGTAAACATATAAAAACTCATCAGAGTATAGCTCACTATTGTGCAATAGTCTCAGCTACTGTTTGTGTTAAAGTTTGGATCCATGGGCAAACACTTTGGCAGCAGGTGAGGATTTTTTTTTTTTTTTTCCTTAACATGGGCAGGCACCGGGAAATGAACCTGGGTCTTCAGACATGGCAGGCAAGCACTCTTACCTGCTGAGCCACCGTGGCCCATGAGGATTTATTTTAATTCAATTCCTTGACCCAAATGACTTATTAGGTTTTTGCCATGTGCCTAGGTGATTCAAGACATATCAAAGAAGAGGGAAAAGCAGCCTTTTCCTCATAAAGCTACAAAGCGGTGTGATTAAAGAGCACAGTTTTGAAATGAGATAGAAAATTACCTCGATTTAACCTGTCTTTAAAATACCTTAAGGAATCTCTTAATTGCCTCATTTTCCTTCTTCTATATGTGCTTCCATCCTGAAAGTAGGTTATGTACCCTCCAAATTTCTTTCATAGTGAAGATTTGAAAGTGAATACAAGACAAAAATCTGCTGAGAGAAACTTCTGTGGGTGCTGGATAGAAACTAGAAGCAACTGTGGATTGAATAGGCTTAGAAGGACACCAAAGGGCAGTGTAAAGGGAGAGAAGAAGCAAGTTGGGGCGTGCTTGTGGGTCAGAGGGAGGGAAATTAGGGAAGCATCCAAAACAACGTAAGAAGACTGTGGAATAGGTTAGTGGTCTGAAGGAAGTTGAAGCTAATGGCCACCTGATGAAGAACATTTTCATTGTCATCCCAACACCTCACTTACTGCTGTCCTTTATCCAGCAACTTTATGTGCAGGGCTGTACCAAGCCCTTCACAATCACCCCCTCATTTAATTCTTTTACTTACAGGTGGAAAATTCATAGATGAGGAAATCGGAGCTAACAGTTAAGTAATTTGCCCAAAGAAAGACCTTTAGGTGGTGGGACCAGAGCTGAAACCCAGGTCTATCCAAAGGAAAGAGAGGGGAAGTGACCACATCTCACACCGAGAAGAAGGGGGCTAGCCAATCCAGCCATTAGAGAAATGGCATAAAGACCGATGGCCAACACAAACATTTGTCCAGCGTCATTTATTGTGCTTTCCTCACACACAGCAGAAACATTAGAGGAAACACCAAGTTAAAGGGAATGATCTGGTCCCACCAACTCTTGGAAGTGAGAGACCAAAGTACAGAGGAGTGTGAAGCTCAGATAGTTCCTTTTCCTTCTCTACCCCAGGGATTTAAACAGGACTTGGAACTGCAGTTAGTGAGTCTGGAGGGTCACCTGAAACTATGTCTATCTTAGAGGCTTACAACAGCATCATCACATGGCTCATTCTTAAGGCCTGAAGCCTTAGAGACACCTCTAACTCACGTCTCTCCTCCACCTCCCACACTTACACAATCTGCTCATCCTCTTTCACCAGTTCTTTCCTCTATCCTCCTGCAGCCTCACCTTCAGGCAGGACCAGAAGCCCCTGCGAGGATGACGGCAGCCTCTCATGTGCTCCATCTGTCCCCCATGTGCTGGCCTTCACCCCCATTTATTCTGCAACTGGAGGTAGAATTCTTCCCACCTCCCTGCCTGCATCACTCAGAAATCACCTCCGTCTCGCTGTGGCCTGGGAATCAGGCCTTGAGTCCTCCCCCTGGCCTTTAAGACCCTCCACAATACCTGCCCAGCCTCTTCAAGCCAACGCCCAGGCCCACTGAGCAGCAGCATAACCTCCGTTCTGCTGGGGCCTCCTCACAGTCTCACAGATGCAAGCTGATTTCCACCACGAGAGCAGCCCTCATGTGTTTCACATTGCCTGATGAACCCCATCTTTGCTCCCTCTCCAGATCCTACCCACTCGGTGACGACCATTGGTTATGAAGCCTTCCCTGGATGCCTCCAGTCTCCCTCATTTAGCGCTGCTACAACTCCGGAAGTCGATCTAAGTGATGCTGTGAGGCACAGTGTTCAGCTCATGATAAGCCCTTCATGACTGTAAAATATGGCTATTATTTGCTTCAGAAATGCAAACCTGAACAAGTCATGCATTGCCTTCAAATCCACCAATGTTTTGCCATTGTCTACAAGATTAAATCCAATATCACTAGCATGGCATGTAAGACCTTATTCATCTTTCCAGGTTCAATTCTCATCACTCCCTGGAACCTATACTCCATTCGCTCTGAGCTACGTCTCCTTGCTCTAGACCTCGAGGCCCTGCTGATGTCTTGCCCTCCACGTGGTGTGCACATCTTGCTTTTATTCTTCCTTTAGTGCTCAGGTTAAGCATCACCCATCACTCCACTCCCAGCCAGTTGCCCTCATGCAATAGGTATCTTTCTATGGAGCACTTACCATGTTTATTATAATTACTGTTTCTCCATCTGTCTCCCTTACCTACCTCATTCCTCTCTCTACAACCAGGCAACACCTCTCTAATCATACTGCTTAGCATGCTCTGATGTCATCTGTTCGTGTTCACAAACAGAGTCTGTTTCTTACTCCTGGAACTCCCTCAGGACCCAAGTGCTACCCTCTCAGAGTTGGTTCTCAATATAGAGAGACTTCTGGTTGATGATAAATTGATTAACTAATAGATTGATAAGAAAGAAACAGATTCCCTAAAGCTCTCTGTCTACATTTTCTTTTCAGTCTGTGTTGACTTCATGTATCCTTGATGAGGCTCCTTCTCATCAGATATGTAAAGCTATGACCAACATAGATCATTGTTATTTCAAAAGTGGACATTTTACTACCAGGCAAAGTCCAAACTTGCAATTGAGTCATTGTTTCTGCTGCATAGCTTGTTTTCCATGAGCCTAGGGGATAGTTATCAAAACAATTATTATGTTCCACAGTATATATTTCTTGTTCTCTGTGTCATCCAGAGTTCCTTGAGCATAAATTATTCAACTCTCACTCAAAATGCCAAATCTCTTACATACACACAACATATTGAGTCTTCATGTTAAGACATTACCATAAAGAATTACATGATGATGTTTTTTAAAAGAAAAACAAATAAAAAATCCATTGTGGAAATTAAAACAACTCTATCAGGTGATTTCATGGGGTCAGAGTAAGAGGGAGGAGGTGATGAATTCCAGAGGGACATAGTGATCTGCTTTTAGTGGAGGGACATTCCAGGTGCACAAAGCTCTAAAGTACTGAGACAAATGAAATGAGGACACCGGGTCAAAACTCTCCTTCGTCCTCTCCGAGAACACCCTTCAGTGGTGTTGAAGCTGGTGAGCGCTTCACTCAGCACCTACTCTCAACTCTCCCACCTAGTATCGTATGTCCTTGGGAATGCAGTTTCATATTTTTGAATGTGGTAAAATTCACATTTGACATGGTTGTTGCATGGGATTTATGTAAGGTAAAATATATAAGGCATTTTACAGGATTGCCTGGAGAACAGAAAGCTCTCAATAAAAGGTAGCTATTATTTGTTCAGCTTTCCTAATATTTTGTTACATTTCAATCTGTTTTCCTTTCACCGTTTTCCCCCAAGAAAATAGCACAGTTAATAAGAAACTACCTCCTCTTCCCCACAAGACATCAAACAAAACTCTTACTCTCAGACCCACTGATTAAAGGTGGCTGAGGATTTAAAAGTCTAGGTAGGTAAATGATGGCATACAGACTGACTAGATATAATTTTGAAATTTACAAAATAATAACATGAGAGAGAGAGCTGAGCAGACCTACTGCTTCAAGATCAGTTTCACATCACAAGGATCTCCTTTCTTCTACCCACAAGAGCCCCCCAGTGCTACTGCATGGAATCCTAGAATATGAATGAGGAAGACACTTTAGGGTGCCTTCTGTCCTGTCCTTCCCTTTTACAGAGCTAGACAGTGAGACTCAGTGAAGGAAAGCGATTTACCCTCAACCAGACAATGATCTGAAACCACTTACATTCAGTCAACCTGGAACGTCCTTCTGGGTGAAGCGTCACCTACCTGTAGGTCAGGAATCTTGTTGGGGCACTCGTCACCCTTAGAGAAGGAACTGAACCTGAAGGCTCTTCTAACATTCAGCAAAGCATTCACCTTCAGTCGTGAGAGCTCGTCACTCAGGGGGATCCCCTGGGCTGAAGCGACTGAAAGGGGGGTGCCTGGAGCACGGGAGACTCTCCTCAAAACAAGACTCTTCCACCCACTCCTTCATTTGCACTGGCCCTTCTCCCATCAGCTGAGCCTCTTCCTCTCACCCAAGCCACCAGGTCGAATCCATGAGATTTCAGAGCTGCAAAGAAAGTTGGAGATGAATTAATCAAAACTTCTCCATTTATAGATAAGGCAACTAAGGGCCAGAGAGTTTAATTGACTTCTCAAAGTCACACAACAGGTTATTGATTGATGTATAAACTTATCAATGCACAAACGAGTTCATTCCGTGATACTGAACTTCCTTTCTTGTACTCTGATATTTCTATTGATATTGCCAATTACCGCTGTAAGCCTTGCTTCCATGCTACAAAATTCCATGGGTCCCGTGATGTTTAGGAATAAACAACTTATGGCGGTGTGGATAAATTATAAAGGAAAAGATTCAGGAAATCTGTCACAAGGCCAACTTTGGATCTATGTTTAGGAACAGAAAAAGTCTACAGGAAGCAACTAATTAGGAATTTTTGTATCTTCCTTTTTAGTTTAGAAATCCCGTTCATTTACTATAAGTTCAAGACTGTGTTTCTACACTGAGATCCTTAAACTATTTAAAATAAATTGAACCACATGCTGTGATCAGGGACTAAATCCCCCATGGAATCTCTCGTCTCTAATATGAAACTTTGCCAAGAAACTCTGTGAGGAAAAATTTCAAAATGCGCTCCAATTAACTCAATTAGAAAACTCTGGAAAGTTACAAACATCTAGTAGTTATGCCCTGAGAGAGGAAGCTAAAGACATGACATTAGGAGCGGTTTCACCTCAATATTTTGAGTTACAGTGGGTGGATGAGACCAAAAGAAGGAAAGACAAGACTGGCCAGGGGCAGGGCTGCCCAAGGGCTGACTCTTGGCCAAGTCCTTTCTCTATGGTTTGCAGCTCCTCAGCCATAAAATGAGACAATTGAATGAGATTTCTTCCATGTTCCCTCTCACTCCCACATCCTAAATTTCAGATCTTCTCTGTTTTGAATAATGTGTCTTTTTGCCATGGCCAACTTCAAGATTTGCTCATTATGTTTGATTTTCAGTAGGTAGAATCTGATGTGTCAACCTGTGGTTTTATTTTTCTCTTCTTGCTCTTGTTGTTTATCTTACTTGGGGTTCTCTGAGTTTCTAGGATCTGTGGTATGGCAATTTTCATTGTTTTGTTTTGTTTTTAATTTTCAGCTATGATCTCTTCAAATAATTCTTTAGCCCCATTCTCTTTCTCTCTCTTCTCCTTTCAAATTCCAAGTATACATATGTTAGCATGTTTGATACTGCCCCACAGTTCCTGAATACTCTGTTCTGATGTTTTTGTCCCTACTCTTTCCTTTTTGTTTTACACTTGGTAATTTGTATTGACCTATCCTGAGATAACTGAGTCTTTCCCTGGCAGCATCAACTCTCCTGATGAGCTCATCTAAGCATTTTTAATATGTTACCATGTTTGCTGTGGTAGCTATACCCTGACTTTTATCGTCCCTGGATCTTATTATATTTAGATAAAATTCTGGTCCAGGTCTCTTTCCTACTCCTTTTCAAAGGGCAGAGTAATTTTTTTCTTGTCCCATCCCTCTGCCCCAGGGGGTCTTCCCACAGACTCCAAGTGACAGCAAGACCTCTCCATCAGAGAAGATTCAAGGATAATTAACGCCAATCTGCTCAAAAAATGCTTCCAAAAAATGGAAAGGAGGCAACACTTCCTACTCATTCTAAGAGGCCATCATCACCTTAATACCAAAGCCAGATAAAGATACCACACACACAAATACAAAATTCTGCACAAATATCTCTCATAAATATAAAGGAAAAAATCTTCAACAAGATACTAGCACACAGAATCCAACAGCACATTAAAAGAATTACAAACCACGATCAAGTGGGATTTATTCCAGGCACGCAAGGGTGGTTTGACCTAAGAAAACAGTCCATGCCATACACCACATAAATGCTGTGAAGCAAAAAGACCACGTGATCGTGTCAATTTTCACAAGAAAGCATTTTACAAAGTCCAGCATCCCTTCTTGATAAAAACACTTATAAAACTAGAAGTATAAGGAAACAACCTCAAAGTGATAAAGGCCATACATGAAAAACCCACAGCTAATATCATACTCAAGGGTGAAAGCTTTCTATCTAAGATCAAAAGCAAGACAAAGATGTTGACTGTTGCCACTGAAATTTAACATTGTACTAGAAGATCTAGCCAGAGCAATTAGTCAAGAAAACAAAATAAAAGATATCCAAATTGAAAAAGAAGAAGTAGAACATTCCTATTTGCAGATGACATGATGCTATATAGAGAAAATCCTCAAAAGTTTACAACAATGCTTCTGGAGCTATAAAGGAATTCATCAAAGTGCTTGGGTACAAGATCAACATGCAAAACTCAGTAGTGTGTCTACACAGTAGTAATGAACAATCTGGTAAGGAAATTAAGCAAAAAATTCATTTACAGTAACAACAGAAATACTCATATATCTAGGAATAAATTTTACCAAGGATATAAAGGACTTCTACATGGAAAACAAAAATTAGACAAACTAGATGAGGTGGACAAAATCCTAGAAACCCAAAAATTACCTCCTAGACTCCAGAACAAATAGAAGATCTCAACAGTCCAATTGCAAGAGATTGAATCAGTCATCATAAACGTCCCAACAAAGAAAACCCCAGGACCAGATGTCTTCACAGGTGAATTCTACCAATCATTCCAAGAATAATTAATGCCAATATTGCTCAAATTCTTACAAAAAAATGAAGAGGATTGAACACTACCTAACTCATTCTGTGAGGCCAACATCACCCTAATACCAGGACAGATAAAGATCTGACAAGAAAAGCAATATTACAGACCAATTTCTCTTATGAATAGATGCAAGACTCCTCAACAAAATACTTGCAAATCAAATCCAACAGCACATTAAAAGTATTTCACATCATTATCAGTGGTTAAGAATTATACCCCATTATCAGTGGGTTTTACCCCGGGTATGGCTCAACATCAGAATATCAGTTACTGTAACACACCACATTAATCAAACAAAGAGCAAAAATACATGATCATCTCAATTTATACAGAAAAGGCATTTGACAAATCCAGCATTTTTCTTGATAAATCAACTTATAAGAATAGGAAGAAAAGAAAATTTCCTCAAGATGAAAAAGGACATATATGAAAAACCCACAGCCAACACCATACTCAATGGTAAAAGTATTTAAGACATGCAACAAGACAAACATGCCCACTGTTGCCACTGTTATTAAACATTGTGCTCAAAGTCTACCTAGAGCAATTAGGCAAGGAAAAGAAATAAAAGGCCCCCAAATGGAGAAGGAAGAATTGAAACTTTCAGTATTTGCAGATGATGTGACCTTATGTATAGAACTCTACAGCAAAGCTACCAGAGCTAATAAACAAGCTCAGCAAGGTGGCAGGGAGCACAATCAACACACAAACATCAGTGGTGCTTCTATACACTGGCAAGGAGCAGTTTGAGGAGGAAATCAAGAAAAAAATCCATTTACAATGAAATAAATTCCATTTACAAAAGAATAAAACATCTAGCAATGTATTTAACCAAGGATGAAAATGACTTGCAGACAAAAAAACTACAAAACACTGTAAAAAGAAATCAAAGAAGACCTAATAAAGGGAAGGACATTCCATGTATGTGGATTTGAAAACTTACTATCATTAAGATGTCAATTCTACCCAAATTAATTCCCAGATTCAATGCAATTCTAATCAAAATATGAATAACTCGTTCCCAGTGCCTGCCCATGCAAAAAAAAAAAAAATACCAATAGCAGATGCATGGGTGGTTCAGTTGTAGATTGCTCACCTTCCATGCAGGAGACCTGGGTTTAATTCCTGGACCATGCACCCAAAAAAAAGATACCTATAGCCTAACTGCAGAAATGGAAAAGCCAGTTATCAAATTTATTTGGAAGGGTAAGGGGCCCCAAACAGCCAAAAGCATCTTAAAAAAAAAAAGAACAAAGTTGGATGGCTCATATTTCTTGGTTTTAAAGCATATTACAAAGCTACAGTGGTCAAAACAGCACAGTACATAAGAATAGCTATACTGACCAACGGAATTGAACTAAGAGGTCAGAAATACATCCCCACACCCATGATCACTGATCTTTGACAAGTCTGCTGAGCCCATTCAACCAGGAAAGAATGGTCTTTTCTACTGGTAGTGCTTGGAAACTGGATATCCATACATAAAAGAATGAAAGGACACCCCTATCTCACACATACAAATAATATGCAAAAATCAACCAAAAATTAATTGAAGACCTAAATATAAGAACCAGGATATAAAATCCTAGGAAAATCTAGGGAAGCATTTTCAGAATCTTCTGGTAGACAATGGTTTCTTAGACTTTACATCCAAAGCACAGCAGCAAAAAAAAAAAAAAAAATGTATAAATGGCATGTCATCACAGCTAAAAACTTCTGTGCATGGAAGGACTTCATCGTAAATGTGAAAAGACAACCTACTCAATTGGAGAAAAACATGAAAAACACATGTCTGATAAGGTTTAACATACAAAACATATTTTAAAACCCTACAATCCAATGATAAAAATATGAACAATCCAATTTTAAATGGACAAAAGACTTCAATAGATATTTATCCAAAGAGGATTTACAAATGGCTAAACAGCACATGAAAAGATGCTCAACATCACTATCTATTAAGGAAATGCAAACCAAAACCACAAATAAATGTCATTTCACAGCTACTAGAATGGCCATAACTAAAAAAAATTTAAAAAAAATTAAAAAAAACAGAAAACTGATTTCCAGGAGGATGGTGGAGTAGGATAGTTCGAGTTCACCATGCTCCAAGGAGCAGCTAGAGAAGCGATGGGAGGGCGACCAAGACGGTGATTCCAGGGTGTGAGTGACCTGGGAGGGTCGTCTGCCCCACATAGGGAGGCCCTGGTTGGAAAAGCCGAAGAATTGAGACACAGAGAACCGGAGACCATCCAGCTGGTGCAAACAGCCTGACCTGCCCCTTTCCAAACGGAAGCCAGGAGCCCTCAGGAGTGCCGGACAAGGATGTGGGGGCTGGGAGGTGAGCCAGGCTGTACTCCTTGAGCGCTACCCTCATCAGCACAGCCCCACCCATGACTCCCCCCACCCCCACACGCCAAGGACCTGAACCCAGTCACCTGCACCCCTACACTACAAGTGCCCCCACCCCAGCTGCACATGCCTGCCCCACCCTCACCCTAGAGCACACGCACGCCTGCCCCAGCCAGACCCACCTCCCCCACGCAAGCGCATGGTCTCACCCCGCCCCTCCCGAGATCTACCCGCACCCAACCCCTGCACCCCCACCTACCCCTCCCTGACCCCACAGAGGGTCACCTGTGCATCCAGGCTGCAGCACTCACCTCCACACCTGGGCCACACCCACCCCAGACCCATAGTCACGCACCCCTCCTGGCTCTCCGAGGCTCTGAGCATGCACACACCAGGGTCCAAACCCAGACACACACACGCACACAAACACACACACACACACGGTATAGCCTCCCGCCCAGCACCTACACATTCGTGCACTGACCTCTTGACCCCTGCACCCACCTCCCCTGACTCACAAACATGCACACTTGCCCCACCTGCCAGCACAAGCGTCCTGCTCCCACACCTGCCAGGTGCTCACCTGCACATCTGTGCTACATAGCCTCCACCCTGCACACGCATACACACCTGCACCAACCCCCACTACCCTGCACCTCGCAGATGCATCAGGGCCCCACCCACCCGATGTTACCTGTGGCTGGCTGACATCCCGTAACCTCTGTGACCTGTGCCCCACCCCTACATACTCACACATTTGCATCCCAGCCCCCTGGACCCCTCCCCCTGCACAAGGACACACCCACACCCCAAACTCCCTGTTCCCTTACCCCTGTGCCCTGTACCCCACATCCTATTACCCACAACCCCCACACTCCACATGCCCACCCACATCCTACCTGCACAGCCCCCCATCTGCTTCCCATGGAATGCTTCCTGCTTCCTACCTCTGTGTCCCCCACACCGCACACTACTCCTGTGCCCCAAGGCCTGCCTGAGCTGCACCTCGCCCCACAGCCCCCCACTGCATGTCCACAGCCCCTTGCCCCACACCCCAGGCTCACAGGCACCACCGCAGAGTCCCCAACCCATACATACACCTGCACCACAGTCCATCACCAGACTGTTGGGCCCTGCCCCACGCCCCACATCTATTGCACATCCATCCCACAAACACAAAGCTTTAGACTGCAGAAGGAAATCAACTTCCAGAGTAACCCTCTGAAGATATTTACATGCCTCAAAGACAACAGAAGTTCCCTAAGTATACAATGCAGACAGATAGAGCCCTGCCTAATGACCAGATTAAAACACCAGAGGAGACACAGACGCTGGAACAACTAATCAAAGATGTTCATACAACTCTACTTAATAAAATAAGTGGACTGGCTAATGACATGAAAGAGATCACGGAGAGACTAGAAGAACATAAAGAAGAATTTGAAGGAATAAACAAAAAAATAGCTGCTATCACAGACTACAGATGCTGCAGACCAAATAAAAAAACACTGAAGACATATAAAAGAAGATTTGAAGAAAGAATATGTAAACTAGAGGACAGGACAACTGATTTCAAATGCTCAAAAGAGCAAATAGCAAAAAAGATGGAAAAATTTGAATCAGATCTCAGGGAAATGATGGACAAAAAAAGCACACAAATGGTTCAACAGGCAGAGTTCTCGCCTGCCATGCCAGAGACCGGGTTTGAGTCCCAGTGCCTGCCCAGGCAAAAAAAGGAAAAAGGAAAAAAAAAGCACACAAATATAAGAATCATTGGTGTTTCCAAAGGAAAAGAAAAGAGTAACTGGTTAGGAAGATTAGCTGAGGATATAATCGGGGAAAATGTCCCAATCCTTATAAAGAGCATAAATATGCAAATCAAAGAAGTCCAACGAACTCCAAATCAAATAAATCCAAATAGGCCTTCCCCAATACACATATTAATCAGTCTCTCAAAGGGTGAAGAGAAGTGGAAAATCCTAAAAGTGGCAAGAGAAAAACAATCTACTACATGCAGGTGTGGTGCTTAGGTTCCAGTGTCAGCTAGACCAGGTGAAGGTGCCTAGTTCTGTTACTGTGAACATGAACCAATGACATATGAAGCTCATCTGTCACTGATTACATCTGCAGCCGGCTAGGAGGCGTGCCTGCTGCAGTGAATGATGTTTGATTTAATTGGCTGGGGCTTAAATGAGAGAGCTCAACATAGCA
This sequence comes from Tamandua tetradactyla, assembly GCF_023851605.1. Lineage (NCBI taxonomy): Eukaryota > Metazoa > Chordata > Mammalia > Pilosa > Myrmecophagidae > Tamandua > Tamandua tetradactyla. Next base: position 124,989,539 of record NC_135334.1, on the reverse strand, counting down.
CAGCCCAAGCAGCTCAACATACCTCATCTCAGCACTCAAAGCTCAGCCCAGGTCTTGAGAGATGCAGAAAAGAATCATCCCGGGGAAAGTTGTTGGAGCCCAGAGGCCTGGAGAGAAGACCAGCAGAGATTACCCTGTGCCTTCCCATGTAAGAAAGAACCTCAGTTGAAAGTTAGCTGCCTTTCCTCTGAAGAACTATATGTTTTTAACTAAATTAATCCCCTTTTATTAAAGCCAATCCATCTCTGGTGTGTTGCATCCTGGCAGCTTTGGCAGACTAAAACGCAAGGGAAAAAATACATGACTGAGTTTGGACTACTCAATCGGCACTATGGAGGTGAGAAAGCAGTGGTATGATATATTTAAGATCCTGAAAGAGAAAGAATTACAGCCAAGAATTCTGCACCCAGTCAAATTGTCCTTCAAAACTGAGGGAGAGATTAAAGTTTTCACAGACAAACAAATGCTGAAAGAATTTGTCAAGAAGAGACCAACCCTACAAGTAGTACTAAAGAGACTTCTGCCAGCTGAAAAAATAAGACAGAAGAGAGAGGTCTGGAAGAGGGCACAGAATTGGAGAGTACCAGTAAGGGTATCTTAAAGGATAAAAAGATAAAGAGGGAAAAGAATATATAGATCTGACAAATAAAATCCAAAGCATAAGATGGTGGATTCATCAGATGCCTTTTCAGCAATAACTTTGATGTTAGTGTGCAGGAGCCAAGGGTTAAAACAAGACCTGCAGGCTTTGTTGGGAGCAGCTGGCCTCCGGATGGTGGCGGTAAACTGTGGAGATTGTTATGTAGAGCAGTCTGGGAGGAAGAGAATGTTTACCCCAAACGGTTAAGTATGAAGAACACTGGAAGATAAGAACTTTGCTCCCTCAGGAAATGCATGCATGCCTATTGACATCCTGTGGTATATAACCAGGATCTGGTTAAGAATACAGTTGTCTGATGTCTGATGTAGAGTTAAGCTTCAGACCCCCTGAACCCATTTGTGTCTGTCTTTCTTTTCTTCCTTTCTTTCTCTCTTTCTCATCATTCCTTAATATCATTTCGAGCTCCGTTTCAATAGGAAGCAACATTAGTGGACTAAATTTACCAACTAAAAGATGCAAATGAGCAAAATGGATTAAGAAATATAATTCAGCTATATGCTGCTTACAAGAAACTCATCTTAGACACATGGATGCAAATAGATTGAAAGGTTTGAAAAAGATGTTCCATGCAAGCTGTAACCAAAAGAAAGTAGGAGTAGCTATATGAATAACAGGCAAAAATGTCTTTAAATGTAAAGACATCATAATAGACAAAGAGGGACTCAATGCATTAACAAAAGGGACAATTTGCCTAGAAGAAATACTGATCATAAATATTTATGCTCCCAATCAAGGAACTCCAAAGTACATGAGACAGACTGGCGAAACTGAAGGAAGTGATAGATGTTTCAACAATAGTAGTAGGAGATTTCAGTACACCACTATCCTCTATAGATAGAACAACCAGATAAAAGATCAGCAAGGAAATAGAGAACTTAAACAATTTGATGATGAATTAGACCTAGCAGATGTATATAGGTCATTGCACCCCAAAGCATAAGGTTATGCATTCTTCTCTAGTGCTTACGGAACATTCTCCAAGATAGATCATATGCTGGGGCACAAAACAGGTCTTTATAAATATAAAAATATTGAAATTATTCAAAGCACTTTCTCTGATCACAGTGAGAAGAAGCTGGGTCTCAATAACCACCAAAGAACAAGAACATTCACAGATATATGGAGATTAAATAACACACCCTTGAACAACAAGTGGGTCAAAGAAGAAATTGCTAGAGAAATCAGTAGCTATCTGGAGACTAATGAAAATGAAAATACAACATATCAGACCTTATGCAGTGCAGCAAAGGCAGTGCTGAGAGGGAAATTTATTGCCCTAAATCCTATATTAAAAAAGAAGAAAGAGCAAAAATCAAAGACTTAACTACTCACCTGGAGGAACTTGAGAATGAACAGCAAACTAACCCCAAACTAAATAGAAGGAGAGAAATGACAAAGATTAAAGCAAAGTTAAATGGATGGGAGGACAAAAGAACAATAGATAGAATCGATAAAATCAAAAGTTGGCTCTTTGAGAAAATCAATAAAATTGATGAACCACTAGCAAGAATGATAAGGGAAAAAAAACAGAGAGAGAGAGAAAGAGGATGCAAATTTTAAAAAATGAGAAATGAGAGGGGAGTCATTACCACAGGCCCTGAAGAAATAAAAGAAATCATAAGAGGGTACTTTGAACAACAACACACCAACAAACTAGACAACTTATATGAAATGAACAAATTCCTGAAAACACACAAATAAGCCACACAGACTAAGAAAGAAATAGAAGATCTCAACAAACCAATTACAAGTCAAGAGATTCAATCAGCCACCAGAAATCTTTCTAACAAAGAAGATATCTTCACAGGGAAATTTTATCAAATGTTCCTAAAAAAATTAACACAAATCCTGCTCAAACTTTTCCAAAAAACTGAGGAAAAAGTAACACCACCTAACTCATTTTATGAAGCTAACATCACCTTAATACTAAAATTGGGTAAAGATGCTATAAGAAAGGAAAACTACAGACCAATCTCCCTAATGACATAGATGCAAAAATTCTCAACAAAATATTAGCAAATTGAATCCAACAGCACATTAAAAAATTATACACCACAACCAAGTGGGGTTTATAACAAGAATGCAGGGATGGTTCAACCCAAGAAAATCAGTAATGTACTATCAAAGGTAACTCTCTCAATATGATAAAGGGCATATATGACAAACCCACACCCAGCATTGTACTCAATGGTGAGAGACTGAAAGCATTCCTCCTAAGATCAGAAATGAGACAATGATGCCCTCTGTCAACACTAATATTCAACATTGTACTAGAAGTTGTAGCTTGAGCAATCAGGTAGGACAAAGAAATAAAAGGCATGCAAATTGGAAAGGAAGAAGAAAAACTTTCATTATCTGCAGATGACATGATACTATACTTGGAAAATCCTGAGAAATGTACAACAAAGTTACCTGAGCTAAGAAACAAATTCAACAAGGTGGCAGGTTATAAAATTAATGTGCAAAAATCAGTAATGTTTCTATACATGAGCAATGATCTAACTGAGGAGTCAATAAGGAAAAACTTCCATTCAAAACAGCAACTGAGAGAATCAAGTATCTAAGACTTGTACAGAGAAAAACTACATAACATTGCTAAAAAAAATCAAAGAGGATTTAAATAAGTGGGAAAACATTCCCTGTTCATGGATAAGAAGTTTGAAAGTAAAGTGTCGATTCTACCCAAATTGATCTACAGATTCAGCACAGTACCAACCAAAATTCCAACAGCCTACCCTGAAGACATAGCAAAGGCAGTCACCAAATTCACCCGGAAGGGAAAGAGACCCTGAATAGATAAAAACACCCTAAAAAAGAAGAATGAAACGGGAGGATTAACGCTCCTTGACTTTAAAACTTATTATAAAGCCACAGTGGTCAAAACAACATGGTACTGGCACAATGATAGAAGTATTGACCAATAGAATTGAATCAAAAGTGCAGAAATGGAGCACAAAATCCATGGTCAACTGATTGTTGATAAGGCCCCCAAATCCATTGATCTAGGACAAAATAGTCTTTTCATTAGATGGCATGGGAAAACTGGCTATCAATAGCCAAAAGAGTGAAAGAGGACCCTTACCTTACACCTATACAAAAATTAACTCAAAGTGGATCAAACATCTAAATACAAGAACCAGTACTTTGTCAGAAAGATGAAGTGGCAGCCAACTCAGTGGGAGAAAATATTTGGAAATTGCACATCAGTTAAAGGATTGATATCCTGTGTACATAAAGAAACCATATACGTCAACAGCAAAAGAACAAACAATCCAACTATAAAATGGGCTAAAAATATGAATAGGCATTTTTCTAAACAGCAAATACAGATGGCTAAAAAGCACATGAAGAAATGCTCATTTTCAATGGCTATAAGGGAAATGCAGATGAAGACTACAATGAGATACCACCTCACACCTATAAGCATGGCTGCTATTAAACAAACAGGAAACTATAAATGTTGGAGAGGATGTGGAGAAACTGGGAAACTTATGCACTGCTGGTGGGAATGTGCAATGGTGCAGCGACTTTAGAAGACAGTTTGGTGGTTCCTCAGAAAAGTAAATATTGAGTTGCCCTATGACCCGACAATCCCACTACTCAGTATATACCCAGAAGAGCTGAAAGCAGTGACACAAACACATTTGCACACCGATGTTCATAACATTATTCACAATTGCCAAAATACGGAAACAGTCCAAGTGTCCATTAACAAACAAGTGGATTAACAAACTGTGGAAGCTATCCTAGTGCATGGAACCTTTGTAGGATCTTATATATTGCCCTGGGTGTTCTTTAGGATTGGCTGGAATGGTTTTAGCTGGGGTTTGGCAAGTTATGATAGGTAGCAATGTCTAACTGAAAGCTTGCATAAGAGTGACTCCAGAGTAGCCTCTTGACTCTATGTGAACTCTCTCAGCCACTGATACCTTATTTGTTAACACTTCTCTTCCCCTTTTTGGTCAGGATGGCATTGCTGATCCCACAGTGCCAGGGCCAGACTCATCCCTGGGAGTCCTCTCCCACGCTGCCAGGGAGACTTTCACCCCTGGATGTCGTGTCCCATGTAGTGGGGAGGGCAATGATTTCACTTGCAGAGTTGGGCTTACGGAGTGAGGCTGCATCTGAACAAAAGACATCCTCCAGAAGTAACTCTCAGGGACACCTATAGGTAGGCTAAGCTCCTCCACTACCTACATAAGTTTCACAAGAGTAAGCCTTAAGATCAAGGGCTTGGCCTATTGAATTGGGTGTCCCTAAGGTTTGACACAGTATTCGAGGTTTCCCCAGTGGTAAAATTTAATAGTTCCATATTTTTTCTCCCATCCCTCAAGGGACTTTGCCAACAGTTTTTGATTCTCTGCTTAATACACTATGGGATTTATCCAGACATTATATCAAGCTATACAGTACTAAAGGCCCTCATTCTTATTCTGGGCTTCCTATATTTGAATTGTTTAAATGAGCTATCCAGACAGGTTGATTTATATTACGTGCTACAGAAAATTTAGGTTCTGGAAAAAAATGAAACTTTCTTCCTTTGGTCTCAAAGAGTAGATGAGGTTCTAAAATACAGACAGTGTCTTCCTTACCCGTGTGTTCTAAATTGCCTTAATCCTGACCTGATCAACTGCGTTCTTATCTCTAAATACCAGGTTATACATACATAAAACAGCCTCTCAAAATCCAGAAATAAAAATTATCACTCTGGAATAAATGTGACTGCTATAAGAGTTTACAGTCTAGGCCCCTGTTTTCTTATAAGTATTTTCTAAATGAGACCATACAATGTTTGCTTTTTTGTGTCTGGCTAATTTTGTCTCACAGGTTCAATTCACATCAGTGCATGCCTCAAAACTTGGTTCCTTTTCGTAACAGCACAATATCTGATCATCTGTATACACCATCGTTCGCCAATTAACTTCTCAGTCAGTGCACCCTTCGGCCACTTCCATTCATCGGGCATCTTGTATAATGTCCAAAGTCCACAGTCCATCGACACTCTCATTATAGATGATTCCATTATTTCCAAGAGAAAGAAAACCAATAAACACACCCTCATCAAATAGATAATCTAGCCTCCTCTTAACCCTTGTTCCTCCCCGCTTTATTTATCCCTGGTGTTGCTGTGGTACTGTTGATATGTTCCTGTTAAGCATAGCCCATAGCATGCGTAGTTTCCCCCCATACCTCAAATTATACACTCTTTGTACAAGATTCAAACTTTTGCAGTAGTTCATTTATTTATTTATATCTGTAGGGTTAATCAGTGAGACATATGGATCTGTACAATCCCTTTCAGTCATTTTACCTTCAGTATGGTAATATTACTTACAGATCCACTAGTAAACCACTTCCATTTCCATTTATTCCCTTACGTTTAAGTTCAACTTCATCAGCTAACCATTCGCCCATCTTTAGCATCTGTGTATCTCTGGGTCCTTCATAATCTCTATTATAAGCCTCTGACTTTACCTTTACCATGTCATAAGAGTGGAATCACACAGTGTCTATTCTTTTGTGTCTGGGCTAATTCACTCCGTATTATGTTCTCAAGGCTCAACAACAATCATGATTACTCCAGTTCAACTCAACTGAGGTCCTAAAAACAAAACAAAGAAATCAGAGTCTTTATAGAGTGTTTACAACAGTGCAGGGCACCCAGTAAATGCTGTGAACGGCACTGCCTAAAGGAGGGAACAGCACTGCCTAAAGTATGGAACAGCACCACCTAAAGGATGGAACGGCACTGCCTAAAGGATGGAACAGCACTGCCTAAAGGATGGAACGGCACCGCCTAAAGTATGGAACAGCACCACCTAAAGGATGGAACGGCACTGCCTAAAGGATGGAACAGCACTGCCTAAAGTATGGAACGGCACCACCTAAAGTATGGAACAGCACCACCTAAAGGATGGAACGGCACTGCTAAAGGATGGAACAGCACTGCCTAAAGGATGGAACGGCACTGCCTAAAGGATGGAACGGCACCACCTAAAGTATGGAACAGCACCACCTAAAGGATGGAACGGCACTGCTGTTAAAGGACGGATCTCAGACAGCAACCTAGAGCCATCTACTGATAGAGACAAAAAAAAAAGCAGGGGATCCATTCTGAAAAGCTCCCTCCCAAGTGGACCCCACCCTTTAAGTTACATCTTTGGCAAGAACTTTCAACAGGGGAAGCAGCTCAGAAGCCCTTGGGGGCTCATTCCTTAGGACAGTGGGAGAAAACACAGCATTCTCTTGTTGTCAGGGGGCTTTTCTTTCTCCCTCCCAAACCACAGAATGTGGATTTGAAAGAGCCTTTTGCCAGGACTAGAGGCTGAATTTGCACTGAGCTGAGAGAGAACTCTGGATCTCAGAGAGAGAGAGCTGATTAACCTTCAGAACAGCCCCAAGGTCACATATTTATTGTATTTTATGCCCTGACTCTGCAATTTACTGAGAACCTTAATAATTACCAAGAACTTAATAATATAAGAGTTAACTTTGCTTTAGGCTCCAGATAACCTTTGCTATGTGCCCCAGGCAGCAATTCTAAGTTAGGAATAAACTGGGGACACACTATTTATCAAAGCAAAACGCATGCTCAATCCCAAAACTATAGAAACAGTGTTTGGAGGGATCATAGCTGAGTAGATTTGTAGGACTCAGAGGCTGGAAAGTGATGGAAAGATTTCCATACTTTCCAGGTAAATAAGTCACTTTCTTTTTTGGCATGGGTAGGCTCCTGGAATCGAACCCAGGTCTCTGGCATGGCAGGCGAGAATTCTGTCACTGAGCCACTATTGCACTGCCTAATAAGGTCACTTTTATCGCCTTTCTCCTTTGTTCTACATTTCCCATCATTATGACATAAGAGACAAAAATAAGAATAACTAACATTTCTTAAGAATTTCCTGTTGACCAGATGCTGTCTTTATGTGCATTAGCTATTTTAATTACCCCAGTTCTGTGAGGCAGGACGTACTTAGAGGGTAAAATAAGTTGACGCGTTGCCCTGCTGGTAACTGGTAGGGTTAGAATTGAAAATCCCACTCCACCTGACCCATCTATGCTTGACCAGTGTGCTGTGGTAGAGATGCTAACACCAGCCACCCAGAAAGAATCATAGACCGGATTCTCTGCGTTCCCCTCTCCCTCTCTCTCTTCCTCCCTCCCTCCCTCCTGCAAGGCCTCCCAAGCACCTAGTATTCCGTGCCAGGCGCTCTCCAAGTGTGGGGGATTCACACTCCAGGAACGGGCTCTGCGTGTGAGTCACACACAGTCCACTGGGGGAGGCACACGTGGTCCAGAAGACGGTGGCTTCAGATGTCGTGGCAGAAATACACAGAGGGTGTCTGAGGGCGAGTCAGTGCCTTTGGAAAGTGGCCTCTTCTGGAAATGTAAATTATAATTAAATTTTCTGGGAGTCAACATTGGGTCAATCGAAAATCAGCTTGGGGTGAAGCCTGCGTCCTCAGCCATGACGTTTTCGTTTCCTTCTTCTCTTACTGGATGAGGTACCCCAACACTTTGAAGGGTGTGGGATCATTCATGCCCAGCCCAGGCTCCACATGGCAGATGGACAGAGGGACGGGGAGGGTGGGATGAAGGATCCTTTGGGCCCTAGGCCAGGCAGATCTGACTGTGCGTCACCAATGTGAGGCACCGTCCCAGACCCCCCACCCTGCGCAGCAGCGGCTGTTGGGCCCTGAGGCCAGCGAGCCTTCCAAGGGCGCAGATGTCCTCCCTAATCAGGATCCACTAAACTCATCACAGAGCGTCGGCATCTGATTAGCTTAATTAAATTTTGTTTTGGTTGATTAAAGTAACATCATCCCAGAGAGGCTGGACCCAAGGAGCTTCTCCAAGACTGATGAGTCTGCAGCCGGATGTCCCCTCTCTTGCTCCGCCTTCCCCCGCCTGGGTGTCTGCTCCCTCAGTGGCCTCCAGAAGCTCTTGTCCAGCCCGTGTTGGGCCCTCTCTCCTGCTGCAGAGGGGCCGGCAGCTTCTCCACCTGGGTCCCTGCAGCTGGGCTCTGCCCCTCGGGGGCCAGCGGCTGCTCCTGGCCCCGGAAAGCGCCATCCAGGTGGCACTGGGCATCCTCGCCAGGGAGAAAAGGCAACTCCTTCCGGTGGGGCATCAGGCCCAGACCCAGCGGGCACTTTGAGGCTGGAGGGAGGGGGAGTTCTTCATCAGGGGCTTTTAGGGGCTTCAAGCTGGCCCTGCACGCTCCGGACATGCCCGCGGCCTGGATGCACGGCCTGGCTGGAGTTTCGTACTGCCCAGACCCGCAGACCCCCAAATCCCCAGACGCCCAAATCCCCCAGACCCCCAGACCCCTAGACCCCCAGACCCCCAGACCCTCAAATTCCCAGACCCCCAGACCCCCAGACCCCCAGACCCCCCAGACCCCCAAATCCCCAGACCCCTAGACCCCCAGACCCCCAGACCCTCAAATCCCCAGACCCCCAGACCCCCAGACCCCCCAAAACCCCCAGACCCCCAGACCCCCAGACTCCCAAATCCCCAGACCCCCAGATCCCCAGACCCCAGACCCCCAGACCCCCCAGATCCCCAAATCCCCAGACCCCCAGACCCCAGACCCCCTAGACCCCCAGACCCCCAGACCCCCAGACCCCCCAGACCCCCCAAATCCCCAGACTCCCCAGACCCCCAGACCCCCCAGACCCCCCAGACCCCCAAATCCCCAGATCCCCCAAACCCCCAGACCCCCCAGACCCCCAGATCCCCAGACCCCCCAGACCCCCAGACCCCCCAGACCCCCCAGACCCCCAAATCCCCAGACCCCCCAGACCCCCAGACCTCCCAGACCCCCCAGACCCCCAAATCCCCAGACCCCCCAGACCCCCAAATCCCCAGACCCCCCAGACCCCCAAATCCCCAGACCCCCAGACCCCCAGACCCCAGGGCTTGGCTCTGCCCGCCCCACTGAAGTCGGGGCGCTCTGCACTCCGCGGGGACCCTCCCTGGCCGCCGAGCCGGGGTCTTCCTCTCCATTCTGACTTCACTGCGGTCAGCTCAGCCCGGCTGGGCAGGTTGTGGCCTCTCCACTGGAGAGCAGCCTTGAAAGGACAAAACCTAAACAGACATAGGGCCAGCGACGGGTCACAGCCTGCTCCAGCCTGCTCTGGGGTAGCGAGGTTTCCTTCCTCCCACTCCATATGGTCAGTGTTCTCTCTTTGAGGCATCCCTAGTCGATCTTCAGTGGAGAAATAAAATGTTTCATTGTAACTTGTTTTTTTTTTTTTTTTTTTTTTTTTTTTTTTTTAAAGACAGAGAGAAGGAAGGAAGGATAGAAGGAAGGAAGGAAGGAAGAAAGGGAAACATCTTTAAACATTTTCTTGTTTTTATTGTATTTTGTTTTTCCGTTTTTTGTTACATGGGCTGGGGCCGGGAATCGAACCGAGGTCCTCCGGCATAGCAGGCAAGCACTTTGCCCGCTGAGCCACCGCGGCCCGCCCCACTTGTTTTTAATTATGCCATAAAAATTATAGCATATTTAAATCACCATATTTTAGGAGTTTACAGCACTTCATAAATATTTTACAGTCATCTAAATTTTGTTGTAAAATCACATTTTAGACCTGTTTTAATGGAATGATTTTCTCCAAAGGATTCGAGATCATTCACGGACATTATTTCCCTCACCCTCACGTCGTGCCATTTGGAAGGACAGGGTGGGCACCGCCTGTAAAACTTCCCACACTAAGACAGAGGGCAGCTGGCCTGAGGCAGCCTCCTCCCCCTTGGCCGCCCCACTGCTGCCCCCAGGACTCCTGCCCACCTCACTGCCTCGGGAGCCAGGTGGCAGCCTTTTCCAGCTCCATCTGCTCTCGATTCCTCCAGTTTCTAAAGTTCAAGGATGACCTTACCATTTCAGCGATTTGTTCTGTGAGAGCTGCTATCTCCCCTGCAAAAACAAGTCTCGGTGGCTTGTGAACCTCTCGTCACAGGTTTCTGGGCCTGGTGAGCACCGGCTGAATGCTTTCCAGCCAGCTGCCTACAATGTTGTCGACTCCTGTTTCCCAACAAGACGATGCTGCGTAGAGGGAAGGTCAGAAAGATGGACATCTCCCCATGCCCTAACAGGCAAGCATGCGTGGAACGGTGGCTGTGATGACAGGATGTGAGGAATGGGGCTGTGCCCACTCACTCCAGCATTCTCTCTGCCAACAGATCATGAAAGAAGGGAGGCTTCAGACTGTCCTAAGTCCTTATTTTCTCATTTCAGTTTCCAGCTGGTCTGAGGCTTCCTCATAGGCATTGTTTAGTTTGAAGCGCTGAGGGCTCACAGAGCGGGACTCCTTGAGAGGCGTCTTCAGCTGTCCTCCTGCCCAGTCTTCCATTCGGCTAACACCTGGAATGCAGGGTAGAAGGGGACCCACTGATTAGCACTGTTCCCCAGACTTCAACTAAATACAACCGTTAAGGTGAAGACTCTTAGAGTTGGTGCTGGACTCGGTTTCTCTTGTCTGACTCCTTGTCCTTGATAATTGGACTAACCAAGACTTCATTCTATAAATGTACTCAAGATAATGAATCTCTAACAACTCCCATCCCCAAAAGGCTAATAAATCCTTTGAGAAGGAATTATTTTGGCATAGGTACCCTGCTCCTAATATGAAAATGACCCTGGACTTCCAAATATTTCATTAGAATATCAGTTTAAACCAACCTCATTTGCCATTCCCAGTGGGACCTAAGTTAGAATCTCCCCAGTCAGTCCCAAGTGGACCAGCAGATGATGGAAGGAAGTGTTCGGGCCCAAACAGCACTGTTGAAATTGATTTGTCGCCTCTGAGAGTGTTTGAAAGGAACCTCTACCCTGTCCTGTCCCATCCCCTTTTACGATGAGGAAACTGCAGCCCAGATCAGTCCAAGGACTTGCCCAAGGTCACAAGGCTAGTGGTGGTAGGTCAGGACTGGGACCCAGATTCCTCTCACTGTGAGTACAAGCGTTGCCCACATGCTGATGCTCAGCCGACATGGAGCTGGCCCCACACCTCGTCAAAGTCCCGCTTGTCCACAGCAGCAGCCAAAGAGTTGGCTCTTTCACCTTCAACCGTCCGGTGCCCAACCTCTCCTCAAAGCCCCTGCTGGGTCTTCTCCAAGGAAGCACATTTAGCATTCACTGCCTCAACCTGCTCCTCAGAATCTTGAAGATGCTGAGTAGGTTTTTCCCTTAAGGAATATGAAAGAGAAGCAGATGCTGTTTAAGTTTCAATACTCTTGAACATCGCTATTCATCACTATTCACTAATCTATGTGATTCAAACATCCATTCGCTTTTGCAAGCCCAGGAGAATTTTGTGTATGCCAAAAATCAGTGATCAGTAGCCTGCCTTGTCTCTACCAAAGATCGAAGTTGTTTGTCTTAAAGAAATTGCTAACACCAGGGCCCTCTAGTAGTGCATCACTGCATTAAAAGAAAGATGAGATGGGGAAACATCTAGTAGCAAAACAAATTCATTTCCAAGTGGTTCTAAAGCCATTGCCCTCTCCCACGGGATTGTTCAAGGGTTTTAGGTCTCCTCAAAGCAATCGGTGTTGCGAGCTTGTGCTTCTGTGTGCAGGACAGCGTCTGCCTCCACGAGCAACTGCGCTGTTGGCCTCAGACAGCGCCCTCTGCAGCTGGCCTTGGGTTCCTGCGGCTCCTCGTGCTGTTCTCGCAGCCGGTCGCAGTCCTGGTGTGAGGAATGAAGGGCGCCAACAGGGCGTTCTTGGCCTGCAGAAGTCACGAGAGGAGAGCATTCAGTTGGTTAAAATGTTGGGCCATGCTCATGATACAGTGCAAGTCTGTTTCTGCTGTCATCATCTACTAAAAAAATCATCAAGTTTCTAAAAAAACGGAAGGAAATCGTGCATATATTTGATATAATAGAGCACAGGCTAAGAGAATAATCTATTAAGGTTGAGTCTATATTCCACCAATAACTGGCTGTGTGAAAAAGTTCTTTAATCTGAGTTTCCATTCCTTATGTGAGTACTGGGACTAATTCTACAGACTTCACTGAGTTTCAAGAATTAAATGAGCTAGTAAAGTCACACGCTTAGACCAGGGTCTAGCACTTGGTACAGGCCAAGTAATAGAAAATAGTATAAGCCACATCTGCCATTTAAATGTCTAGTAGCCACAGAAGAATGTAAAAGAAAGGGTGAAGTTGATTTTAATGATACATTTATGTAAACCAATTATCCAAAATTTCATTATTTCAAAACATCTTACATTGCTTTAGCTTTTAAATTAAAAATTAAATAAAATTTAAAACTCCAGTTCCTCAAAAATGCTAGCCACATTTTAATTTCCAGGTAGCCTGACTGAGCTACCATATTGGCTGGAGCAGCCTTAGTAGGTAATTGGCTAATACTATAATGAAAGAAGAGGACAAAGCTTGGCTAAAGTGGACCAGGAATTGGTTGATGCCAAGAAATTACTGGTTATTTTATTAGATGTGATCATGGCTTTCTGTTTATATAAGAAAATTTTTTGTTTTTAGAGATATTGATACTGAAGCAGGCTATAGCATGATAACTGGGATTTGCATTAAAATCTTTAACAAACAAAAGATGAAGCAAGTGTAGCAAAATATTGATAGCTTTTAATTCTGAATAATGAATATATAAGAGTTCATGATACTATTTTCTCCATTTTGCATTTCTTTGAAATTTTCATACTAAAATGTGTTTAAATCATGTGGTAATTTGAAATTGTGTGTAGTCCAGAAAAAGTCATGTTCTTTCAATCCATTCCAGTGGCTATAGACCTGTTGTGGGTGGGATCTTTTGGTTAGGTTATTAAGTGACCCACCCCATTCAAGGAGGGTCTTAAACCTCTGACTGGAGTTCTTTATGAGAGGATAAAACACCTACACACAGAAGGAGAGAAATGAAATTAAGAGAAGCTTATAGAGAAAAGCCCTGGAGACTTTTATAAGCTAAGGGGGACCCACAGAAACTCAAGATGAATTCACTGAAGCCAAAAGCTGAAAACAATGAAACCCAGGAGTGACGGACCAGCAGACACCACCCATCTACCTTCACGAGTGATAGAGGTGACCCATATTCCAGCAGCCTGTCTTCAGAGTCCAGGTATCCTCCTACTGATGCCTTGAGATGGGCATTTTCATGGCCTAAGAACTATACATTGTAAGACAATAAATCACCGTTGTAAAAACAACCCATTTCTGGTATATTGCATCATGGCAGCTTTAGCAAACCGAAACAACTGGCAATTTATTTGGAAAATGGAAAAGCATAATTCATCATGTGCTTACTGTATGCTTGGGCTGGATTTTATATTTAAAACAATCCTTTGAGGTGGTCAATAGCCAATTCCATTTGAAGAATGAATAAACTGATGCTTGGAAAGCTTAAATGATTGTCAAACTAAGTGGGGGAAATATCTGTACTCAGGCAATACAGAGATAAAGAAGACGGCCATTGTACCCACCTTCACACAACTTTTGATTCCGAAGAATGGAAAGATGAAACAAGTAAACCACATTCAATAATAGCATCTCAGGGTATTGGAAAAAAGTCCCAAATTTCCTGGTGTACAATGTGACAGTTGGAGGTGAACTTGGTGTTCATGTAGAGATCAAAATCCAATGGCCTAAGAAACTGAGTGCCTGTAAAGTAAATTTCCCCCAGATAGCACAGTTAGTCACCGTCGGGGTAAATCTAAACCAGTCCAAAGTTATTTTCTCCCCATATCCTACCACAACTAATGTCAGCTAGGATCTGAACTCCTGAGCCCCTTGCAAGTGGCAGCTTCTGTTTGTGAAGATTTATGGGGTTTTCCCAACTTTTAGACGTATGAGGAATGTCAAAGAGTGAAATCCTGGGATAATTTTAAGTACCACAAAGGTCAATCCGTGTATCAATAACATAAGAGGTCAAAGAGTCACAGTGGAGGTTAGAATCTCTCAGGTCTAACTCAAAGTTGTACTTTTTAACTTATCTCCTCATGACCATAAATGCATGTCTTTCCTTAGATCTCATACATCAACTGGAGTGGAGAAAAAACCATCCTAAGCTAAAGAGACTGATATCGTCACCTGAAACCCTTATTTAACACAGGGGTTTAATTTAAACTCTGGAGCATCTGTGATTCAGACAACCGATGCTTAAGTGGGGAACCCAGACTGCATTCCCAAATCCATTTAAAGCCTGTCAAACTTTATCTTCTCTTTCCCCTCTCTCTTTCTCTCTTTTTATTAGGAGGAGGAGTGATGATTTTAAGAAACAGACTTTCCCCAAACCAACACCTTAAGTGAAAAAGTTTGTGAATAGTTGTTAAGAAAAAAATATACTGTTAAGGTATAGCATGTGCCTAAATCTAATCGTTGTTTGCATTTTTCCCCTACAGGTAAAGTCACACTGGGTTTCTCTCTTGAAAACTGCTCAGAATCCATGGAAAATAATGTTACAGAATTTATCCTCACAGGTCTTACCAAAAATGAGGAAGTACAATCACTCCATTTCTTTCTGTTCTTACTCTTTTACATGATCCTCATGACTGGAAATTTTCTCATTATAATGACTTTCTAAAGAAGCCCAAATCTCAGCTCTCCAATTATGCTGATCTGAAACTGTTATGTACCCCAGAAAAGCCACATTCTTCTAATCTTGTGGGTGAGGAACTATTGCGAATGGGACCTTTTGATTAGGCTGTTTCCATGGAGATATGTATACAAAAATGCAAATACCAAAAATGCTGGAACAGCTTTCTAAATGAATAAGGGAAGATCCTGGAAGAATTGTGAGATGCTTGATAAGAAAAACCTAATTACTCTGAACTGTTGGTAGAATTGTGGATGCTAAAGATACTTCTGATGAGGCTGTAGAAAGAAATGAATGTTTTATTGCAAACTGGAAGAAAGGTGACGCTTGTTTTAAAGTGGCAGAGAGTTTGACGAAGTTGAGTCCTAACGTTGGATAGAAGGTAGAATTTGAAAACGATATGCTTGGATATCTACCTGAGGAAATTTCCAAACTGAATGTGGAAAATGCAGCTTGGCTTTTCCTCACAGCTTATGGTAAAAGTGTGAGAAGAAAAGGATAAATTAAGAATGGACTCTTGGGTACAAAGAAACAAAAAACTGACAGTTTGGAAAATTCTGAGCTTTTGGAAAATGAGATCCCAGAGAATAGTGCCCCATGTGAGGATTTAACCAAACGTGGAACCAGTCAGCCATTTCAGCACAAACCAGGATTGTAGATGGAGTTATTCAGAAAAGATTTGTGGAAGGCTCTATTGTCTGAAAGTTTTGACCCCAGTATGCTACATGCCAAGCCAACAAACTTTTTGCAAGATCTGTACAGATGGAACCACTGCTGGTCTGGACTAAAAGGGACATAAGAGGGACAAATTGAAGGAAAAATAACTTCAAAGGCAAAATCATGGAGGCTAAGGCCTAAGCCAAGAAATGGCCAGGGGAGCAGACCTCCCATGCTTGTGGAAAGGGTGAGTTTGCCCCAGAAGCAGAGGTTGGGCCTTCTGCCTCAATGTTCAGGAAGAGTGTGACCACCTCAGGGCTCTCAGATGACTGGGAGTTGAGAAGAGCTCAGCTGGCCCATTGTTCTGGATGTATGCCACCACCCAACACCTCAGAGAGGTTGGGCATTGGGGAGAGTCTGGCAACCACCCCATTGTCCTGAAGGCATGAGGCCAGAGGGCAGAGAGTCTCAAGGCTGCCCAGATGCTCAAAGAGGTTGGGGCTGATAACAAGATGGTGTCCCCAGTGCTCCCTAATTGCAAACCTCACCCCAGTGTTTAGAGAGAGCTGAGCTGCTGTGTAAGCCCTTGGAAAGGGTGGGACTGCAGCTTTCTCAAGCCCCAAGGATAAAGCATCAATCTAACAGAGTTTGCCCTACAAGTTTTCAGAATTGTTTGGGTCCATTGACCTCTGTTTTCCATTTCAATTTCTCCCAATGGAAATAGGAACCTTTATCCTATGACTTTCCCTCCTTTGTATTTTGGCAGCAGATAAATTGCTCTGGTCCACAGCCAGAGGAGAATTTTGCCTTAGGACAGATCATGCCTGTAGCTGATTTTGATAAGACTCTGTACTGCTTTTGACTTTGTATTGCATTTGTATTGTCACTGAAATGGTTTAAGGCCTTTATGATATTGTGATGGAATGAATATATTTTGTACATGGAAATAACATGTCTTCTGGAGGTCCAGAGGGTGGAACGTGCTGGTTTGATACTGTTGTGTATCCCAGGAAAGCCATGTTCTTCTAATCCAACCTTGTGCGTGCAGACCTATTATAGGTGAGACCTTTTGATTAGGTTGCTCCCACAGAGATGTGACCCGACCCAATTCAAGGTGGGCCTTACTCCTTTTACTGGAATCCTCCATGTTACTGGGGGATAAAAGACAGAAAACATAAAGAGAGCTCAAAACTGATACAGAGAACCAAGAGATTTCAGATGTTTGGAGACATAAAATGTTGCAGGAGATGCTAAGGTAAGAAATGAAATCTGGAGTTTGCCCCAGAGAAGCTAGAGAGGACCCACTGGTGCTTAGAGAAGAAAATGCTCCAGAAGAAGGCAGAGGGACCCACAGGAGCTGGGAGAGCCATTCTGGAAACCAACCTAGGAGAAAAGGACCAGCAGATGCTGCCATGTGCCTTCCCACGTGACACAGGAATCCCAGATGCATCAGCCTTTCTTGAGCGAAGGTATCCTCTTGTTGATGACTTCACTTGGCTTTAGAAGTGTAAATCTGTAACCTGATGAACCCCCTTTGTAAAAGCCAATCCATTTCTGGTATAGTGCATTCCAATAGCAATAGCAAACTGAAACACCAATGCACTTCTTCCTTAGCTTCTTATCCTTTGTTGATATCTGCAATTCCTCTGTTACAGCCTCCAAGCTGATTATTGACTTTGAAGTCAAGGTCATAAGCATCTGTTTATGGGTTGTATGGTCCAGCTCTTTTGCATCCACCTATTTGGTTGCATAAAGATGCCCTACAGCAGGTACATGGCCACCTGTAAACCCCTATGCTGTACAACCATCATGAACTGGGAAGGTCTGTTCCACACAGTGGTGTACTGTTGGTTGGGAGCATTTGTGCACCCCTTTATCCAAACCATTCTCACTGTATAACTGCCCTTCTGTGGCCCCAACCTGATTGACCACTACTTCTGCAATGTCCACCCCCTGCTGAAGCTGGCCTGCACAGACACGCATATGGTGGGGTTCATTGTGGTGGTCGACAGTGGCATGATTTCTCTAAGCTGCTCATTATCCTGGTGGGCTCTTATGCTGTCATCTGGCTTTCCTTCAAGACCTGCTCACCAGAGGGGAGGCGCAAGTCCCTGTCCACATGTGCTCCCCACGTTACTGTGGTGCTCTTGTTTTATGCTCTCTGCATCTTCATCTACTTTTGGCCTTTCACCACTTTTACTGAGAGGATTGGCTGCGTTTTACACCATCATCACACACATGCTGAACGCTGAGAACTACACACTGAGAAATGTGGTGGTGAAGAGTGCCATGTGGAGACAGTGGGTCAAGAAATTGTTGGGCAGAAACAGAAAGGGCCCTGATGAGACACACAATAGGACGGGTGCAGCCTCCATTGTTCCGGTTTCCAAGGGGGTTGTTGGGAATGATCCAGTCATCATCCCGTAAACCTTATCACACAAAGAAACAGGATAACATGGCACAAAGACCTTTGGATTTGGAGTCTAAAGACCTAGTTTTGAGGATCTATCCTACCAGTTACTAGCAGTTTGACTTTGGGCAAAGAGATGTTCTCTTTGTGTGCCCCCAGTGGATTAAATATTTGTGCAGAAAAAGTTGACAGCCAAATACACTCTGACTCATAGTGTAAAGAACTATTACCTTTATCTGAGCAGTAGCCATACTCCAATAAAGGAATGACACCTGAGACAGATGCTGTGGCTGATGTTACTACTCTTTGCTTCATCTGTTTCCTTATTTTTAAATGGGAATGATGCTGCTTTTCCCATCACCTCCCTGGATTACAAAAAGGACCAAATGAGATAAAATTGGATGCAAATGCATTTTGTCAATGGTGACTGCACACATGAAAGTTGTTGGTTGATATTTTCATTTACGTTATAGAGCAAGACAAAAGAAAAACAATGACAATGTTAGAATTTCACTCGTTCAACAATGATATGAACGAGTTCTTTGCTGAACCATATAATGGTTTTTGAACACTGCAACAACATTTCCTCCACTTTGTGTTATTCATAATGTAACTGCTATGGACATAGCATACTTTAAAGTTTACTCTGAATTGATAAATTTTCTTCATCACTTTCTTAAGTTTAGGCAATCAACAGAACCGTAAATCAAGCCCAGGTTTGTAGCATGTGCAGACTTCTGTGGCGTGAATACTCTCACTGTGGCTGATTTCAGTAAGCCAACGTGACATCACTGGACGTGGGTTGGGAAAGAGTTGCCCAGCAGCACACTGCACTGCTGGTTTCCTATTGCTGATGTAACAAATCACCACAATGTAAGTTGTCTGACAGTTCTGTAGGTCAGATCTGACACGGATCTCACGGGGCTACAATCAGCTGTGCTGGCAGAGTGGCCTACCCTTCTGGAGGTTCAAAGGGAAACTCTTGCCCTTTCCACCTTCTAGCACACTTCAAGCACACTCCTTGGCTCTTGGCCCTCTACCTCCATCTTCAGAGCCAGCAACAGCAGGTCAGGTTCTTCGTACAGCACATCACTTTGGCCTCTCCTTCTGCTTCCCACTTCCTCTTTCCTTGTCATTACATTGGACCCACCCAGGTAATCCAGGATAATATCTCCATGTTAAGAGCAGCTGGCTAACAACTTTGATAACGTCTGATACCGTAATTCCCCTTTACCATGTAATGTTACATATTCACAGTTTCCCAAGATTAGGACAGAACATCTCTAGAGGGACCATTATTCTGCTTACCACACACCATTATATAGTGCTACCCCACAGAGACACAGGACTGTCCATAAAAGCAAAATAGAAAAAAAATACTTAGGAAGTGGTGAGCTTTGAATTTTTATCACCTTATTAATATAATTTGTTTAATTGTAAGTTTATATAATTTTTAATAATGGCTATGTTTAATAACTGGCTTGCAGCATTCCTGAAAATTTAATAGTCAGCTCTCATAATCCAGAATGAGCCAATTCCAGCATGCCACTGATCCACTGAATAATAAAAGTGGACATACGCAGCAAACTGGGCCCTCCCAGTTCCAAAAGGCACAAAGAAACAGCATGCACTGATTGCTCAGGCTCCCTGCTGCAGGCTCAGATTGCTTAGCCATATCCCCATCCGTCCACGCTCGTGCTCTCATGGGGAATTGTCTATGACCAGTTCTCTTCGACCAATTAACACAATTTTGGTGTGCAGATGGGTCTGCACAGTGAGCAGCTCTGGTTAGAAGTGGGTGGCCACTGCATCGTAGCTTCGCACAGGTGGCTTTGAAAGACCATAGCGGATAAGCACCTTCCCAAGGCAAGAGCTTTGGGGGTTTCATCTGGAGATCAACTTTGCATAGGCCTTGGTTTGCAGACTGCTACCACCAAATACCACGCAAGGGGTTGGCTTAAACAACACGAATTTGTGGGATCATGGTTTTCAGGCTAGAAGAAGTCCCAAGTCAGGATATTGCCATGGTTTGCTTTCTCCTCCGAAGACCCGAGGCTCTGGCTGCCTGTGACCCTGGGGTCCCTTGGTGGTCTCTACCTCCTGCTGTGTGGCAATTTCCTCTCCTTTCTGGTCTCTTTGACTTCCAGGCCAACCTTATCAGGCCTCCAGACTAGGGCCTGTCCTCATTAGTCTGGACACAACTGAACTAAAAGTAGCATCTTCAAGAGGTCCTGCATTCAGTAGGTTCACACCCAAAGGGATGCGGGTGAGGATTAAGAACGTGTTTTTCTCCTGGGGTACACATCTAACCCTACCACAGTTGTTCACCTACAAAATGGCAGTTTCATATGGTTCAACTTAATACCTACTTCTGGCGTGAATTTTACTTTCCCAACTGCATTGCTGCCACTGGCCTCATTTGCGGACATGCAAAATGCCCTTTCTACCATCAGACTGTCCCACATAAGATCATTTCTGACCACAGAGCTCCAGTGACTGTAAAGGCAGTGCAGCAATGACTCAGCAGTTAGGCCCACAGAATTCCCTCCTCCTACTTTGTACCCACCACCCAGAAGCAGCTGAACTGACAGAATGAGAGACGGCTGCTTAAGGTTCAGTGAAGGAGTCTAATGGGAGAAGAAAAAAGAAAACTTGAGAGTCTGGAATACTGTTGCACAGAACGCAGTAAATGCTGAAACCAGAGGCCAGTATGTGGTGCTATTTTCCATATATCCAGAATGCATGGGTCCAGGAACCAAAGGCAGAGGTAGAAGCAGCCCTTTTCACTGTTATCCTAAAGTCACTTAGAGAAATTTTGTTTTGCATCCCTATGACCTTGGGGTCTGGCTTTGAAGCTCTTAAGGCCCCAAGGAGAAATCTTCCAACATGAAACTTCCCCCAGGCCATTGAAGCTCCTTATACCACCGAACAGACAGAGAGGTGGGTCCTTACATTGGGTTGTTGTTACAAAGTGAAAGCCAGGAGTCCAGGGAATTCACTATGATGCCCCTTACTGCTCTCTTGCCCAAAATATTGATTACTAGTCGACAGCAGCAAACCCAGTAGTGGCTGGGTCAGCAATGACTCAGGTGAAGAGGGGGGAAGGTTTGTGTAAGTTGACAGTAGTCAAAGGAGGAGCCCTGAGAGTGAGAGGAGAGGCTGGCGGCATGGGACACCAACAAGCAGTCACGAACGGCCGGGCTGGGCAATGGGGAATGTGCCCTCCCTGGTTTTTGGTTACCCAACCACATAAAGAAACCTAACCTTATGAGGTTTGGCAAAAATGTAGAAGGCGGATGACATCCGTTGTTGACACCATGGCACCCACATACATGGTCAGTGTAAATGTAAGTAACTCTGGCAGGGGCTACAAACTGTCCAACCAAATCTGCTCCTCCCTCCTTTGAGACATCCAGCTGCACGATGGTCCAGCCACAGTGCGGTCAGGAGGGCACGTCAATAAGTTCTCTCCAACAGGAGGTGCAAAATGGCGTGGGCCACAGTCAGGCTTGCCTAATGGGAGCCTCCTTGCTATTCTGCCTTTCACTGCCTGGATGCAGATAATGCTGAGGCCTTAGGGGATGCCCCTAAATGACCATGTAGAGAGGGACCACCCACCAACATGACACTGCCCACGTCTGTTATCTGAGCATGAGATACACACCCACTGGTTATGCCTTTGAAGTTTTCTGGACTATTCATTATCATGGACTAGCCTAACTTAACCAAGTTGGTTTAGCTTTTTTGCAGTTGGTTTATCACCTCTTTTAGAATATAATATGTACGTCCTTATTTTCCATCAATTCCACTACTGGCTACATCATCTAAAGGAATAGTGCAAATAGGCATAGTGAGACCCATGCAAGGATAGGCACGTGGCATTGCTTATAATAGAAAGCACTGCCTGTAATGTACAATAAGTTTTCCGTAGGAACAGAATAGAACCGTTAGAAGGAGTGGGAGTAAAGAATGAACACGAAGAAATGAACAAACGCATCAGTGATGAAGAGTGTAATAAGCTCAATAGTGATATCACAGACGCACACACACAGCTGCTAATATGAAACAATAAAAGACTTGGGTAGATCTACATATAGTGACATTGAAAGAGAACCAGAATATATTATTAAGTGAAAAAAGCAATTTGCAGAACAATAGTCTTAGTATAACACCAAAGACATTTAAAAAATACTTGATTGAATGCATATATACTCCACCAGACTTTCACAATTCATATGTTGACCCCATTTAATTTAGCAGAAAAAAAGTTCTGTGCTGCTACAATTATCATCAAGGGAAGAAACTGGGTCAATTAATTCTCTATTCTCTGAGTTCAATAATCAGTCAGTCCCAAGCTTCCCGGGGCCGGTACCAGGCTTTGTGGCATGGTGACAGCCTCTGGCAACTAATTACACCCTAAGGAGATGAGGCAAAGAGTTACAAAAAAGTTTGCAAAGAAGTAAATTAGCATTCCCATTTGGGAGTTCTTCAGAGCTGACTGAGAACATCTTTGAGATTCCCAGGAGCTTTAGGGAGGCAACCATAAGCTCGATTAGAGGCTGGGAGGACACACCCCCACTAACGTTACTGATGAGCCAAGACTTGCAGTGTCAGACCTCTCCTGTAACCATGCTGTGAACAAAAAAGGACACAAGGACTCACAGGCACCTCTGTTAGGTCCACAGGACAGCACCCTAAGAAGCAGGTGGTCAAGTGCCAGTACAAAGGTCTTCTTTTTCGCCTCCTCTCCTCTTTCCTCAGATGGGCCCTTCTAGAAGGAAGGAGGGTACTGCCATTGTGGAATCCTTACCTCTGCCAGGTGCTGTGCTAATAAGCACTTACGAATCCAAGTGGCCTGACCAATGTCCGCCTCAATATCCACTGTTCTCTTCTTCTTCCTGGGTACGCAACCTAACACTACTTCCCGGCCAATGCAATGCCGATGAAAGAGACATGGCATTTCCAAGTCTGACCCATAAAAGCCCCACACATACTCTCTACCACTCTCTCTTCCTCATCTGCTAACTGGATGGTGACACTCTGGGTAAACTTGAGAGCTTTAGATTAAAGGTGGGAAAATTTCTACCAGCCTAGGAACTTAAATGGCTTCCAGCAACACTGGACCACAACACTGAGCATGCAGCCATCAAGATCTGGATGTTGTTTGTTCTAACGGCAGTTAGTTCACCCCAAATTGTACAATCTATCTCATCATCTGAGAAATACAAATTCATCACATCTCTCATTGACCCAACTAATGGCCCAAGGCCCCTCCTGCCTTTATTAATAGGAAGACCACCATAATTAATAGTTGAAGACCCAACTCCAACCCAAATTCTCCAGGAACTTCAGAGGAGCATTCAGCCCAAAGGAGGTCACTCCTGATTCCAAGTCCAGGTGGGAAGAGAGGAAATTTAAAAGTCTGGCAGTCATTGCTGTTGGTCTTTGCCATGTAATTGGTCCTGCATAACCTGACGGGCATGGGTCCACCACCCACTGCTTAACCTGACGGGCATCTACTGCCCATGGCATAACCTGACAGGCATGGGTCCACCACCCACTGCATAACCTGACGGGCATGGGTCCACCACCCATTGCTTAACCTGATGGGCATCTACTGCCCATGGCATAACCTGACAGGCATGGGTCTGATGCCTACTGCATAATCTGATGGGCATCTACTGCCCACTGCATAACCTGAAAGGTATGGTTCACTGCCCACTGCTACAGTGATGCTGCTGTAGATCTGGGTTTCTGCCATGCCATGGTGAAACTTTGTTCTAACCTGCTAGCTGCTAGAATGCAATATACCAGACATGGAATGGCTTTTAAAAAGAGAAATTTAATAAGTTGCTAGTTTACAGTTCTTAGGCTAAGAAATGTCCCAATTAAAGCAAGTCCATAAAAATGTCCATGCTAAGGCATCCAGGGAAAGATACATTAGTTCCAAAAGACCGATGACATTCAGCATTTCTCAACTGGGAGGGCACACGTGGCAGCTCTGCTAGCTTCCTCTCCAGGGCTCTTGCTTCATGAAGCTCCCTGGGAGGTGGTTTCTTTCTTCATCTCCAAAGGTGGCAGCCTGGTAGACTCTGTGGTTCTCTCATCTTCTGTCGTCGTTCTGTGGCTCTCTCCTCATTCTCAGAAGGAACATTCTCCAAGATGTCTCCTTTTTTATAGGGTTTCAGTAAATTAATCAAGATCCACATAAAATGGGTGGAGACACATCTCCATCTAATCAATACCCACAATTGATTGAATCACAGCTCCACAGAGATGATCTAATCAAGTTTCCACCCTATAGTGAGCAATAGGGATTAGAAGAAACAGTTGCTCCCACAAGATTAATTAGGATTAAAACGTGGCTTTTCTAGGGTATATAAATCCTTTCCAACCAGCACAATCTCCATACTTGAGCTCCAAGCTCACAGTTCTGTTATTTTGCTCCCACAAAATAACAATCCTGGGTGACTGGATCCAGAGAGGCTTCCAGCCCTAAGTACATGCCACACACAGCAAAGCAAGCCCTCTACATCACTGACAGAGATACTCCTTACCCTCCTGCCATGCTCCCACTTGTGTTTCTGAATATTCTTTTATGCTGGCAAGTCGTGGTCTGTGTCACCCTGAACCACCAAAACAGGCCTTCTAAATTACAAATCTCAGAGACCACAAACTGGGGTATCTCAGCCTCAAGCTTCCCCTTGTGCATATCAAGGAGAGAGGCACGTTTCTCTCCACCTCAGAAATTACATAATAGGTTCCTGTACTCCCTGCATCTGCATTATTAAGCCCGGCACTCAGTTAACTTCTCATAACGAAACTTACTGCTTCCAATGAAACTTACTGCTTCTGCCATGTAAAGAAGCAGCTAGCAGTAAATCCTGACTACTGCACACATTATATCAATTAAAGTTGTAAGTACATATTATTCTCATGTTATAGATGTAAGTTGAGGGGGTGGAATGGCTTGTCCACTGTCATGGTCAGGTTCATGTGTCAGCTTGGCCAAGGTGGTGGTGTCCGGTTGTCTGGTCGGGCAAGTGCTGGCCCGTCTGTTGCTATGAGGACATTTCATGGATTTAAATCATGACCATGTTGGCTGCATCCACAGCTGACTGCATTTGCATGTAGCTAAGGGGAGTGTCTTCTGCAATGAGTGATGCTTAATCTAATCACCAGAAGTCTTTCAAGATTCAGAAGAGACATTCACTCTTCCTGCTTCAGCCAGGCAGTCTCTCCTGTGGAGTTCATCCAGACCCTTCATCGGAGACTGCCCTACAGATTCTGGACGCTTCTATTCTCACGGTGGTCCAGCCAGCCTCTCCTGAGAGTTCATTGAGGACCTTCATCAGAGCTTCCAGCTTGTGGCCTGCCCTACACACCTTGGACTCTATATTCCCATGGTTATGTGAGACAATTTTACAAATTTTATATCTACAGGTACCTCCTACTGATTGTGTTTCTCCAGAGAACCCTAGCTGCAGTATCACCTAGTAGTTTCCCAGCGAGGATACAGACCAGATCTCCCTGACTCCAAAGAGTAAAGCTTTCCCTCTCCATGTACTGTCTCCCTGCCAAGCTCACCACTCAAGACAAATGTAATAGAGATCTTGGCCAGCGCACACCCATGACCAGAAGGAATCAGTTTCATCTCCAGTATAATCAATAAATGATGCTCAGAGGCATTAAGGACACAACACATTAACAGGAAGCCAGCATAGGTCATAGGGCAGCTTGTAGGCCAGAGGGCCTGTTTCAGTTTCCTAAAGTTGTGGAATGCAATATACAGGAAATGGGTTAGCTTTTAACAATGGGGATTGTGCTAGTTTGAAAATATCATGTGCCCCAGAAAAGCCTGATTCAATCTTGTGGAGGCAGCTATTTCTTTTAATCCTAACAATACTGAAGGGCAGTTACTTTGGATTAGTTATCTCCACAGAGAGGTGACACGCCCAGCTGTGGGCATGGCCTTTTGATTACATGGAGATGTGACTCTACCCATTCCAGGTGGGTCTTGATTAATTTACTAGAATCCTTTCAAAGAGGGAACATTTTGGAGAAATGACAGAAGCCTCAAAAGTGACAAAAGCCTGAGAGCTGACAGAACAGATGTAGATGCTAGGAGAACAGCTGCTTCCGAGAACAGAGACACAGATGTTTGGAAATTCTTGGATCCCAGCAGACGTCACCATGATATGTTAAGCAAGCCAGAACCTGGAGCAAGCCAGGGGAAGTCAAGAGATAAAAGGCAGCCCTGGAGAAGCAAAATGAGGAATCCCCACAGGAACAGAAGTTGAAAGCAATGGAGGTTGAAAGCAAAGGGACCAGCAGATGCCAGCCACATAGACTTCCCAGCTGACAGAGGTGTTTCTGACCCATCAAACTTTCTTAAATTAAGAT
The DNA here is from genome assembly GCF_023851605.1 of Tamandua tetradactyla. Classification (NCBI taxonomy): domain Eukaryota; kingdom Metazoa; phylum Chordata; class Mammalia; order Pilosa; family Myrmecophagidae; genus Tamandua; species Tamandua tetradactyla. The sequence goes on along the minus strand of NC_135334.1, from coordinate 124,962,837 downwards.
ATCTTTACTTGGATGCCTTAGTTTGGACATTTTCATGGCCTTAGAACTGTAAACTTGTAACTATTAACTTTGCCTTTTTAAAAGTCATTCCAGTTCTGGTATATAGCATTCCAGCAGCTTACTAATACACACAGATTTTGGTACCAGGAGTGGGGTGCTGGGGCAGTTTGCAAATACCAAACATGTTGGGATGGCTTTTTAAACAGATAAGCAGAAAATTCTAGAAGAGCTGTGAGGAGCTTGATAGAGAAGGTCTAGAATGCTTGGAAGAGACTATTGGTAGAATTGTGGACTCTAAAGATGTTTCTGATAGGGCTTTAGACAGGAATGATGAAGGTGTTGTTGGAAACTGAAAGAAAGGCATATTCGGTAGAAGAAAGGTAGAATTCGAGAGTGATGAACTTGGGTGTTTAGAAGAAGAAATTTCCAAACAAAACATGGAAAATGCATTCTGGCTGCTCATTGAAGCTTATAGTAAAATGTGAAAGGAAAGAGATGAGTTGAGAACTGAAGTCTTGGGTACAAAGAAAACAGAAATTAGTGTTCTGGAAAATTCTGGGCTTCCAGAAAGTGAGACCCCAGTGAATAGGGCCCCACATGAGGATTTACCCAAGCATGGAAGTAATCAGTCATATAGAACAAGCGAGGATTGGAGATGGAGTAATCCAGAAAAGATTTGTGAAAAGTCTTTTTATCTGATGGGTATAATCTTAACATATTGCATAGAAACCCAACAAGAGTGCTGTGGGATCTGTATAAATGGAATCACTGCCAGTCTGGACTTAAAAGAACAAAAGAGGGACAAAGTGAAGGAAAAATATCTTCAGAGGTAGAACTATGGAGGCTGAGGTCTGAAGCCCGAAAACCTCAGGCCTGGAGAGCTGACCAAAGCATATATATGGAGAGGGTGAGTTTGCCGCAGAAGCAGAGGGTGAGTGGAAGAGTTGTGCTAGTCCAGGCCTTGGAGAGGGTGAAGCACATAAACTGGAGACTGGGGGGAGCCTGGCTGCCACCCCATTGTTCTGGAGGGTTGAGCTAAGCATGTGCCCTCAAGATTGTAGAGATCCTTGGTGCTACCCCAGTGCCTGGAAAAGATGGATCAGAGAAAAATGTTGTCCCCCCAATGAACTCGTCTTGCAACTCACCCCAACATTTGGAGAGAAAGCAAGGCCACTGCATACGGCCTTGGAAAGGGTTTGACTGCCGCTTTCTAAAGCCCCGAGGATAAATGACCCTCAGACTTGGAAATCCAATGGAGTTTGCCCTGCAGGTTTTCAGAACTGTTTTGGTAAGGTGACCCTTGTGTTCCTTTCAATTTCTCCCAATGGCAATGGAAACACATATTCTATGACTGTCCCTCCTTTGTATATTGGAAGCAGACAACTTCTGAGTTTTACATGCCCATGAGCCAGAAGAAACATTTCTGTCTTATAATAAACCACACCTGTAACAGACTTTGACCAGATTTTGCATTAACCTTAACTTAGTATTGAATTTGTATTGTTACTGAAATGGTTTAAGATTTCTGTGGTATTGATGGAGTTAATGTATTTTGTATATGGAAAAAACATGCCTGTGTCTTTTTGGGGTCTAGAGGGTGGAATATTCCAGTTTGAAAATATGATTATCCCAGAAAAGCCAAGTTTTAATCCTGATTCAATCTTGTGGAAGCAGCTATTGCTTTTAATCCTAAATCAATACTGTAGCTTGAAAACTTTTGATTAGTTTATCTCCATGGAGATTTGACATTCCCAATTGTGGATGTGACCTTTTGATTACATGGAGTTGTGGCCCCACCACTCCAGGTGGGCCTTGATTAGTTTACTGGAATCCTTTAAAAGAGGAAATACTTTGGAGAAATGATGGAAGCCTCAGAGCTGGCAGAGGGAGAGATGCAGATGCTTGAACAGTTGCTTTATAGAACAGAGACGCAGGCATATGTAGGTACATGGAGACCAGCAGACATCACCATGAGATGTTAAGCAACTCAGAACCTGGAGAGAGCCAAGGGAAGCCAAGAGATGAAGGTCATCCCTGGAGAAGCAAAGTGAGGAACCCCCACAGGAACAGCTGCTGAAAACAACATAACCCAGGAGCAAGGGACCAGCAGATGCCAGCCACGTGCCTTCCCAGCTGACAGCGGGGTCCTGACCTATTGGCCTTTCTTAAGTTGAGGTTTATGTACCTGGATGCCTTAGTTTGGACACTTTCACTTCCTTAGAAATATAAACTTGTAACTTATTAAATTCCCCCTTTTAAAAGCCATTCCAGTTCTGGTATATAGCATTCTGGCAGCTTACTAACTAACACAGGGGTTTATAAGTTACAAGTTACAGTTCTAATGCCATGAAAATGTCTAAATCAAGGCATCAACAAGAGGATACCTTCTCTGAGAAAAGGCTGCTGGCATCCAGAGTTCCTCTGTCACAAGATAAGGCACATGGCCAGAGGCTGCTGTTCCTTCTCTCTCAGGTTTAGCTTCTAGATTCAGCTGTTTTCTCTCCCAGCTCCTATAAGTCCTCTCTTCGCATCACTGGGGCATTTCTCTCTAAGCTCTCTGGGCTTTTAATATCTTTTATCCTGTTTACAAAAGACTACAAAAAAAGGAGTCCTTCAATGGGCTTGTCACATCTCTATTGAAATAGCCTAACCAAAAATCACACCTAACACTAGGTATGCCCTCACAAGAATGGATTGAAAGAACTTGGTCTTCCCTGGGGTACAAAACAGATTCAAACCAGTACATGCCATCCTCTGAATCCCAAAAAGACATGCTCTTTCCATAAACAAAATACATTCATTCCATCACAATATCACAAAAGACTTGAATAAATTCATTACAGTATTAAGTACAAAGTTTCATCAAAATCAGTTACAGGTGTGGTCTGTCCTAAGGCAAAATTCTCTTCTGGCTGTGAACCTATGAAACTCAGAACAAGTTATCTGCTTCCAATATATCAAAGGAGGGATAGTCGTAGGATAAAGTTTCCCATTTCCACAGGGAGAAATTGGAAGGAAAACAGGGGTCAAACCTCCCAAATGATTCTGAAAACTTGCAAGGCATCCTTCTCAGGTTTTAAGGTCTGGGCATCATCTTTAGAATGATGTTTTAACTGATTTTAGAGAGTGGCAGCCCTACCCTTTCCAAGGGTTTGTACAGTGGCCTTGTTCTCTCCAAACACTGGGATGAAGGTTCCACGATCTTCAAACCTTGGGGAGACTGCCATGTTCTCATCCTCACCCTCCTCAAACCTCTGGGCAGCAGCCGGACTCTCTGCCATCTTCAGGGCACACTTTCAACCCCATTAGAACAGTGGGGTGGAGGCCAGGCTCTCCCCAATCCCTGGGGAATGTGCACCACCCTCTCTGATGCCTGGGGCCACAGTGTTCTTCCTGAACAGTGGCAGGGGGAAGACCTGCCCTCTGCAAATGTCAGATCAAACTCACCCTCTCTGAGTACGTGGGTGAGTCCACTCTTCTGGCCCAAGGTTTCTTGGCTTCAGACCTCAGCTTCCAGTTTTCTGTCTCTGAAGCCACTGTTCCTTCAATCTGTCTCTTTTGTGTACCTTTTGGTCCAGGCTGGCAGTGGTTCCATTTATACAGATCCCACAGCACTCTTGTTGGTTTACTGTGCATCATGCAGGGGTGCCACATATCAGAAACAGGACTTTGCCCAGATCCTTTCTGGATAACCCCATTTCCAATCTTATCTTGTCCTGAAATTGCTGGCTGGTTCCATTTGGTTAATTCCTCATGTGGGACACTATCCTCTGGGGATTTATTTTCCAAAAGCTCAGAATTTTCCAAACTATCAATTTCTGTTTTCTTTGCACCCAGTAGTTCAGTTCCCAGCTTATCCCTTTCCTCTCACATTTTACTGTAAGCTGCAAGGAGAAGCCATGCTGCATTTTTTTCACCTTTAATTTGGAAATCTCTTCAGCTAAATATTTCAGCTCATCACTTTCAAATCCTGCCTTCCATCCAACACCAGTACTCAATTTTGCCAAGTTTCCCACCACTTTTAAACAAGTGTTGCCTTTCTTCATGCTTCAAGCCTCATTGGAAGTAACTTTAGTGTCCATATTTCTACCAAAAATCTCTTTTTTTCCCTTTGATGACTTTTTAATGAGATATATTCATTAATATGTGGTTCACAGTTTCATCATAAAGCTGTGCATTCATCATTACAATCAATTTTTGAATATTTTCATTACTCCAAAAAGTAAAAATAAGATTAAAAATGAAAGTGAAAAAGAACAAAGGGAGTGTGAATCACAAAATTTCCATACTCACACATCCACACCTTAAAACCTCTATAGTTATTCAATCATCTTCAAGAATCAAGGCTATTGGACTACAATGAAAAGTTTCAGGTATTTCCTTCTAGCCACTCCAATACACAAAGAAACTGAAAGGGTAATCTATATAATCCATAAGTATAACCTCCAGAATGACCTCTCAACTCTGTTTGAAATCTCTTAGCCACTGAAACTTTATTATTTTATTTCTCTTCCCCTTTCTGATTAAGAAGGCTTTCTCAATCCCACAATGCCAGGGCCAGACTCATCCCCAGAAATCCCATCCCACATTTCAGGGAGATTTACACCCCTGGGAGTCATGCCCCATGTAGGAAGGAGGGCAGTGAGTTCACCTGCCAAGATGGCTTAGAGAGAGAGGCCACATCTAAGCAACAAAAGAGGTTCTCTGGGGTGACTCTTAGGCATAATTATCACTAGGCTTAGCTTCTCCTTTGTAGGAATAAGTTTCATGAGGATAAGCCTCAAGATCAAGGGCTTGGTTCATTAAATAGGCAGTCCCCAATGCTTGTGAGAACGCCAGGTCTTCCCCAGGTGGGGAAGTTTAATATTACCACCTTCTCCCCCAGTCCTGCAAGGGAACTTTGCAAATACTTTTTAACCCTCTGCCCAGGTTACTCTGGGATGTAGAGGGCATCACAGTAACCATTAGGATCCACGCCTTATTCAAGTTTTCATGTAATTATGGTGTTCGAATAAGCTGACCATACAAATCAGATTAGATAGTGTGCTACCCAAAATCTAAATTTTGCACCAAATAAAAATCCCTTCCTTTGGAATCAAACAGAAGTTAACGTTTTAAAATACAGTCAATATCATCCTTTACTCTTTAGTCTGCTTTACTTTAGTCCTACCCAGATCAGCTTCATTCATATCTCTAATCAAAGTCTGATCACTTTTTCAGTGTTTTTATTAGTTGCTGTATGGGGTAATAATGACTTTCATAGCTGCAGAACTCTAGCTCTAAGTCTCACGTGTCACACAGATACCAAAAGTTCCATGGAATGACCAGGTTATACACAGAGAACTCAGCATCTCAGAATTTGGAAATAACAGTTACAACTCTGGGATAGATGTGACAGCTGTAAGATCCTACAATCTAAGACCCTTTACAATAGGCCTCAGCCTGATAACCCATGCTCTCGACTTCAATTCTCCAAGTTTGTATGTTATAGTTAGTCCATATGGCCGAGGCATGATAACATTTGTCTTCATTTCTGGCTTATTTCACTTAACTTACTGTCCTCAATTTTCATTCACCTGATTGCATACCTTACCACTTCATTCCTTCTGACAGCCACTCAGAAGTCCATTGTATGTAAACACCACATTCCCCCTCCCATCCCTCAGTCAATACACCCTCAGTTTACCTCCATCCATTGCTATCCAAGAACACTGCCCACTGCCGCCATAAGCACCAGTATGCAAATGTCTGTTTGGGTCCCTGCTCTCCTCCAAGTATACACCTAACCACGGGGTTTCAGGAACATATGGCGAACCCACCCCAGCCTCCTGTAGAGCCACCACATTGCCCTCCGAGGGGCTGCACCTCTCATTTTCCCCGACAGTGAACAGGTACATCTCTCTCTCCACATTTTCTCCAGCGCTTGTATCTCTCCTACCAAGTCTCTGGAAAGTGATCAAGCTCCTCACAATTCTTTCAGAATCTTCCCTCTATCCATTTATAATGCTCTTCCAGCATTTTTTGGTATTTGCAAATCACAGGTCCCCAGTTCTTAGTACCAAAATCTGTTTCAGTTTGCTAAAGCTGCTGGAATGCAATACACCCAAAAATGGTTAGCTTTAACAATGTAATATATTAAGTTACAGGTTACAATTCTAAGGTCACGAAAACGTCCTGATTAAGGCATCAACATGAGGATACCTTCTCTGAGGGAAACCTGCTGGCTCCCAGAGGTCCTCTGTCGCATAGAGTTGGAGTCTGCTTGTCCTTCTCTCCTGGGCTTAGCTTCTGGTCTAATGGCTTTTGGGTCCCCTCTTCACTCCTCCAGGGTGTTTCTCTCTAAGCTCCCTGGGCTTTCACTGACTTTTACCCTCTTCACAAAGGATTCAGACCCACCTTGAATGGGCTGTCCCATCTCAGTTGAAACAGCCTAACCAAAATCTCCCACCCACACTCAGTCTGCCCCGTGAGAATGGATTAGCAGGATGGTCTTTCCTACGTAGCAGTTTCAAACCAGCACAGGGCCCTCCCCCGCCACGAAGAAAGAGGCTTCCCCCGACCCAGTTTCCATCTTGGAAAATCAAAACACAAGAGGAGAAAAATCGCTCAAATTTGAGCATTTACCCAGAAGAGGCTGTTAACCTGAAAAGCTGCTTTCTTTAACCAGAACACACTTAGTTCCCTTCAATTAGCACAGGCTCAGTCACGCTCCTGCGGGGTGGGAGCCCAGCGGGCAGCGGCCACGCATGCCTTCCAGGGTGCAGCCTGGAGGGCACCACAGGACCAGCCTGGCCCCTGGTGGCTGTTTTATTACAATGTCTTGATTGCTTTACTGGAGCAGCTTGGCTCAGCTGTCCCCTCTTGGGAAAGGTGAAAAACTAAAGGACCAGGAAAATCCCCTCCTCTCAGCTGCACAGCTGTGTCTGCACACACCTAGTAACAAGTACAATTCACAAACGTGGTCTTGAAACTATACTTATGAGTGGTCCCAACACAAGACGTACAGGTGGCTGCCTTGTAAGGCAGATATTTCTATGTAAATTACATGCTTTTTTTAACTACATCAAAGACGAGTTTTTCACAACAACAGGGTGCCAAAGTCACACACTGGAGTGTGTAAGGGAACAGGGCTGTTTGTTGCAGTGGCCGGGGCCGCAGCAGGCTGAGCAGTGGGTACAAGGGTCCAGGCCCCACAGGAGCCGCCCAGAGGCCAGCCTGCGCCTTCACTGGCGGCAAGGGCCATGGTGGACACCAGGCACTGCCAGACCCCGTTGTTGGCCAAGCGGACCCATGGAGCTGGCCCTTTGCAGCAAGAAAAGAAACCCATGGACGACTTTATACCGGCTCCTAAAGCGCCTTCAGAGCACAGGTGGGCAGAGACTGCTGGAGCAGGTGGGTGGTCACAGCGAGGTGTGGTGGGTGAGGAGAGGGGTGAAGAGGCCCTTGGGAGGCTGGTCTGGATAGGACGAAGGTACAGGAGAATACAGGGTAAAGGACAACATTGTCCATATTTTAACACTTCAACTTCTGTGTGAGACCGAAGGGAGAGCTATCTGGCAAAGTTTATATTTTGGGTAGTGCATTTCCTAAATTAACCTGTATGGTCAGTTTGGTTAACACCATTAAGTACATGGAATCTTGAAAAGGGAGTGAAATTTTGTTGGTTTGTCCAGGTTAGTGTGATGCCTCAATATATCCCAGAGCAATTTGGGCAATGAATCAAGAAGTATTTGCAAAGTACCCTTGGGGACTCTGGGGAGAAAGGAGGAAATATTCGATTTCCCCACCTGGGAAATTTCTGATATTCTTGCAAGCAGTGGGGACACCCAAATCAGTAGACCAAGCTCTTGATCTTGGGATTCACCCCTATGAGACTTATCCTTGCAAAGGATAGGCTAAGCCTACTTAAAATTAGGCCTAAGAGTCACTCCTAGAGAACCTCTTTTGTTGCTCAGATGTGGCCTCTCTCTCTAAGCCAGCTCAGCAGGTGAACTCACTGCCCTCCCTCCTACATGGGACATGACTCCCAGGGGTGTAAACTTCCCTGGCAATGTGGGCCAGAAATCCTAGAATGAGCTGGGACCTGGCATCAAGGGATTGAGTTGCTGAGAGATTTCAAACAGATTCAAGAGGTTATCCTGGAGGTTATTCTTATGCATTATGTAGATATCCATTTTTAGTTTGTGGTGTTTTAGAGTGGCTAGAGGGAAGTACCTGAAACTGTTGAGCTGTGTTCCAGTAGCCTTGATTCTTGATGACAACTGTATAACTGCATAGCTTTTAAAGCGTGACTGTGTGATTGTGAAAACTTTGTGTCTGATGCTCTTTTTATTATGATATGGCAGATGAGTAAAAAAATATGGATAAAAATTAAATAAATAATAGGGGAATAAGGGGTAAAATAAGTTGGGTAAATGGAAATACTAGTGGTCAATAAGAGGAAAGGGTAGGGGGTATGGGATGTGTGAGTTTTTTCTTTTTATTTCTTTTGCTGGAGTGATGCAAATGTTCTAAAATGGTCATGGGGATGAGCACACTGCTATGTGATGACATTGTGAGGCACTGATTGAGCACTGGATGGAATGTGTGTGTGAAGGTTTCTCAATAAAAATATTTAATAATAAAAAAGGACGCCCTCGGTCTTTGCCAAGGCCGTGACAAGGACCCACCCGCCCTGCACGTGGCGGGTGGAGGCGAAGCTCTGCTGTGCCCACCCTGTGCCCTGGCCTGGCTGCTTCCCAGCCCGCGGCCTGGAGGCTGGCAGGAGACCCCCAGATGCATTACTCTGGAGGGGTTTCCCTCCTGCTGGTTTGTCTAACACTACATGTGCTGACGGATTGTCCTACAACCTGTTTTCTCACTTAGGCTTTTACATTTTGGCCACAAGTGGTCACCTGACTTGCGCGTCCGAGGACCTCTCGGTTCCCGGCCCAGCCTGGGGAGCCATAGTCAGAGGATGGTTGGAGCAGACGACATTTCACGCTGGGCCCTCCTGCAGGTGCACCTGCCTTTCTCAGGTGAACCAAAACCACAGGTCCCAAGTTGAGCACCAGGGATTTGAAGCTGGGCAGCCCAGGTTGGGTGGGGGGCTGGGTGGGGGGACTGAGTGGGGGGCTGGGCGGGGGGCTGGGTGGGAGGTTGGGCGGGGGACTGGGCGTGGGGGGGCTGGGTGGGGGGCTGGGTGGGGGGCTGGGTGTGTGCACCCGAAGGTGCTGTTTATTATGGATCTTAGGGTCACATCACCCCCGTCTCACCGGCCTCAGTTTCCTGGACCCCCTGAAACCAAGAGGGCATACGTAAGATTCCTGGGACAAGTTTGGCCTAAACCGAAACAGGAAAACGAATCCTTTCCCCAACCCCAAGCACTGTCCCTAAGCGGGAAGCAAAGGAGAGGGGACTGGTCTGTGGTGAAGAATTGGGTGCAGGTAAAGCGATCTCACGTAGTCGCTACCTACAGGTTCTACTTGTCAATGCATGTGTTAAGAACTTCACTATTTAAACCAAATCACCTACTGCTCAATGAGCTGGTGACAGACAGACATACAGACAGACAAGGCTGTGAAGTCGATGCAAGTTGTGGGTCCAGCCATTCCTAATTGTGATACTCTGTGCGTTAGTTAAGTATTGCCTCAGAAATGCTGCAGTGAGCACACACCCACACACAGACACACACACAGAGACACACCCACACACCCACACACACAGAGACACACCCACACACAGACACACACACAGAGACACACCCACACACCCACACACACAGAGACACACCCACACACACACACACTCACTGGCACAGTGCCTTAAAGGTGAGATTGTTTCCATCAGCCATGCACGCAGCCCTTGAACATTATGTTTTAGCTTGTAAAGCTGCCAGAATGCACTGTGCCAGAGATGGAACAGCTTTTCAAAATGGAATTTATTAGGTTGCAAATTTACAGTTCTAAGGCCAAGAAAATGTCCAAATTACGGCATCCAGAGAAAGATACCTGAACTCCAGAGGGCCGATGAGGTTCAGGGTCTGTCTCTCAGCTGGGAGGTCACGTGGTGACATCTGCCAGCTTTCTCTCATCTCCTAAGGCTTCCCGGGGACGTTCTCCTTCATCTCCAAGGGTCTCTGGCTGGGTGGGCTCTGTCAGCACTAAACTTGTTCCAAAACGGTTCTCTCTTAAAGGGATCCAGTGAGCAACCCCACCTTGGACGGATGGAGACACATCTCCATGGAAACAGTCAAAAAACTCCCACTCAGCAATACTGAATGAGGGTCAAAGGTCACAGCTCTTCTGGGGTACAAGACAGTTTCAAATGGGCACAACTTACCTCCCCCGCAAGCCCCCCTGCCTCACCGCCTCCTCCCTATGCACAGCCCAACACCCTCTCCTTCCCCTTGGCTCCTCCTGCTACACCCGGCTCCTTTGAGATGCTAACACCCCCTATTGGCAACTCCTCTAGACCTGTGAACATCTCCTCCACTTCTGGGGACTCCTGAGGCTCTGGCTCTTCCCCCGAGACTATCTCCACAAGGGTGGGCCTGGCTCCTTCTCCTCTGGTCCCCACCCCTGGCCAAGCATCGCCTGGGAACTGCGAGGTGCAAACCACCCCCACTCCCTCCACTCCATCCCACCCCCCAGGAGCAGGCGCTGCCAGGGAATGCCAGTCCCCTTTGTCCCCATGCGACCACCACTAACATGCTAAGGGACTTCCTTTGTGCGCCTGCGGGCTGTGGGCCGGCCCAGCAGGCTGTGTGCTCAGCTCTCCCCTGAACCTTCGGCCACGAGGCGCTCAGCACAGCTGCTGCCCAGATGGTTCTGTCTCAGGCAGGAGGGACAAGGAAGGTCTCAGCCCAGAACCGCTGGCCTCAGCATTTGCATAAGGGGGTAAAGAGGGAGATGAAACAACCGCTGCTCAAACTGCTACTGGCACCCAGGCCATCCAGGGATTCCCTAGTCCACCGGCAGAAATCCCTCTAAAAGCGCCAGGACTTGTCTAACTGGTGCCGCCCCCGCCCACTGGGTGTGCGCCTGTGGGGACCTCAGAGCAGACACAGCTACACCCTGACGCCCAGTCACCTTCCCTTCGTCAGTCGTCCTGGACGTGGAGCATCCAAACGGAAATGTGGTTTGGTAAGAATGCCTCAGCTTACCAGGCATCGTGGGAACGAGGAATGAGACAAAGTCTCAGCGGCTGAGAGATTTCAAACAGATTTGGGAGGTTATCCTGTTGGTTATTCTTGTGCATTGTGTAGATGTCCCCTTTTAGCTCACGGTGTGTTAGAGTGGCTGGAAGGAAGCACCTGAAACTTAGAGCTGTGTCCCAGTAGCCTTGATTCTTGAAGATGATTGTATAATGATATAGCTTTTACAATGTGACTGTGTGATTGTGAAAACCTTGTGTCTGATGCTCCTTTCATCCAGGGTATGAACAGAAGAGTAAAAAAGTATGTAAAGAGATAAATAAGAGGAGATAGCAGGTAAAATAAACCAGGCAGATGGAAACACGAGCAGCCAATGAGAGGAAGCGATCAGTATGTGGGATCTATGCATTTTTCCTTTTGTCTCTTTATTTGTTTTTTATTGGAGCAATGCAAATGTTCTAAAAATGATCATGATGATGAATACACAATTATGTGATGATATTGTGAGCCACTGATTGTATACTTTGCATGGATTATATGGTGCATGAAGATAGTGCAATAAAAAAAATATTTAAAAAGAATGCCCCAATTGAATCCAGGCCAGTAAACCACTTAATAAATGTTGGGGGTGGGGGGGCAGGGAGAGAAAAGGAACAAACAGGCACAATGTGTTGATTTTTTTTATATATATATTTGGTATTTGTAAGTCTTTTAAAAAATTATTCAGGCCATTTTTTTTCCTTAAAAAAAAAAAAGCAAACAACAGCAGTACTCTGTACAAGTATAACAAACATTAGAAATCTGCATCATTCCAAAATAGTTACAAGAAAATTACAGTTTAGAGTCCACATCGACACTTCTTATTCGTATGTGCCCCCAAGGGAGAGAAAGCTACAGTATGTTAAACACACAACCCTATACAGTAGTCTGAAAACTCAGAACTTGGAGTTTTGAGGCAAATCAGTATCAGTCACCAAGACTTGCTTAGCTAAACAAACGCAATCAAGCATTTTAAAAGAAAAACCAGCTTCTTCATCCCGGATGAAAAGCAAACCGCCAACCGGCTGCATGGGAGACCCCCGCCCCGGCCCCCGGAGCCCGTGGGTCAGCTCTGCACCGGCAGCCGCTCCGCGGGGCGCAGCCCGCACTGGCCTCCCCACGGGGTGAGTTCCACGGGGTCAGTCCCACGGGATTCCTAATCTTTGGAGGGAAAAAATGCCTGCCCCCGGGGGAAGACACGAGGGGCGCAAGCTCTCCCACGCGGCGGGCGCGCACCCCACGCCTCGCACCGCGCTGGCTGCTCTCCCGTAGGCCTCCCCTGCCCCCGCAGCCCACCCGCGCGGCCTGCCCTGCAGGCCCTGGGCTCCGCAGCCCCCCACGCTCTCGCGGGGACACACCCAGTTGCTCCGGGTACCTCCGCCTGGGCCCAACCTGGCCTGGGCGCATCCTGTCCGGAGCCCGGCGCTGCCCGCGCTTCCCCAGCCCCGCACGCGGAGGGGGCGGGCTCGGCCTGCGCTGACAGCGACTGTTTCTGCATCTTCCGAAGGATTTTTCAGGGCCGACGTCTCTCCTCCGACCCCCTGCAACGGGACCCCCGCATCTGCGGGGCGATGCGGGCAGGGGCTCTGAGCCAAGGGGCGGGTCTCCCCCGGGCCTGCCTGGGGTGAGCCCCGCTCCCCCCACCCCGCGTCCAGCTCCACCCAGCGCCCCGGACAGGGCCCCAGAGCCCAGGCCAGGACCCCAGAGCCCAGGCCCCCCCAGCGCGGCTAAGCCATTCCTTCCAGGACAGGGGACCAACTGCCCACTACCAAGGAAAGAAGGGGGCTCAGCAAAAAGTGCAATTTCCATTTGGGACGTGAGGTCCCCCAAAACATGGCACTGCCCCCCAATCCTTTCAGTACCTCGGGGGAGGGGGGCAGGCACCCACACCAAGCTTGGGGCACCCTGAGGTACCTTAACCCACCTGTCGGGGGGGACAGCACCCAAGCAGCAGCCGCCCCCCACGGCCCACAGTCCCGCCTGTCCTGCGTGTGCAGCAGGACTGCCCCGTGGGAAGCGGCCGCTGCGCTCCAGGGACTCGGCTTCTCCTCCCTAAGACCTCAGCTGCCTCACCGCCTGCTGGAGCCAAACTCAGAACTTCACATGTAACCTGAGCCACAATACAAAATAATACAGAAGAAACAAGTCCCTTCATGGTAATGCCTTGAGAAGTTTACAGATTATGTACCAGTAAAATAAATCCACATAAATTCTGAAATTCTCAGTGGATACACACCTGAAGCAGGAAAAAAATCTACATTAAAAAATAAAAATCAAAGTAATTACAGCAGCAGTATAGTGAAAAGAGGTTTCAAAATAATAATTACATCTTTGATACAAATTTAAACTTTGTACACCTCAGTTCTGAGCACAGGAAGGAATGTTTTAAGCGTGTGCACGTTGTCACCCAGCAGTGCCGAGCAGGTCACACAGACGGACGCCTGCAGCTCAGGGACAAGGGGCTGATTTGACACAGTTTTCACACTGAAATGTTCACAGACTGTCACACTTTTAAAACACACACACGCACACAGACACACATAAAATGCCAACCTGAGTAAAACATCACTAAACACCTAGAGCGTCATGAATCACTAAGTCACATATTGCACCTTTAAATAATCCTTCCTACCCAACACAGGAGCGAGTAAAGGGCACGACGGGCACGGGACCCCGAGATCACGCCGCCGGGGGCTCTTCACGCTCTCCCCTGAAACCCTCAGGTGACAGTTTCCACCCTCATCCACCCACGGGCTGCAGCATGGCCGACAGAAGGGTCTTTGCGGGACAGCAGGAGGGAAGAGGGGAAGGGGTGGCGAGGAAGGGTGAGTGGGGGGTAGGGCGAGTGGGGGGTAGGGTGAGTGAGGGGTAGGGTGAGTGGGGGGTAGGGTGAGTGGGGGTAGGGTGAGTGGGGGGTATGGGGGGTAGGGTGAGTGGGGGTAGGGCGAGTGGGGGGTAGGGCGAGTGGGGGGTATGGGGGGTAGGGTGAGTGGGGGTAGGGTGAGTGGGGGGTAGGGTGAGTAGGGGGGTAGGGTGAGGGGGGGTAGGGTGAGGGGGGGTAGGGCGAGTGGGGGGTAGGGCGAGTGGGGGGTAGGGCGAGTGGGGGGTGTGGGGGGTATGGGGGGTAGGGTGAGGGGGGTAGGGTGAGTGGGGGGTAGGGCGAGTGGGGGGTAGGGTGAGTGGGGGTAGGGTGAGGGGGGGTATGGGGGGTAGGGTGAGGGGGGGTAGGGTGAGGGGGGGTATGGGGGGTAGGGTGAGGGGGGGTAGGGTGAGTGGGGGGTATGGGGGGTAGGGTGAGGGGGGGTAGGGTGAGTGGGGGGTAGGGCGAGTGGGGGGTATGGGGGGTAGGGTGAGGGGGGTAGGGCGAGTGGGGGGTAGGGCGAGTGGGGGGTAGGGCGAGTGGGGGGTAGGGCGAGTGGGGGGTAGGGCGAGTGGGGGGTAGGGCGAGTGGGGGGTAGGGCGAGTGGGGGGGCGAGAGGCTCCCTTGGCTGATGACAGGAATGTTGAGAAAAGGCTGAGCCTCTAAGACTAAACTACTGTTCAAATATTCCATAGATTCTGATTATGAGATTCAATACAAAAATAGAGATATCTACTGAGTTCTGCTGTGGAAGCATACTTCAGGAAAGGCACATGTTCAGGTGGAGACCCCCAGGGCAGCCACAGACCTGCCGCCCCCCAGCCCCCACCACAGGTTCCACCAGCGAGGCCCCCCACCCAGCAGGGAGCGGACCTCTAACACCCAAACCCCCATTCCAACGCAGCCCTGGCTTCAGCATGGGAATTATACAAAATAGTCTTTAAAAAAGAATCTGTTTGGAAAATGAAAAAAAAAACGTGCAGCTCACTTTTCCTGGTTTCCCACAGTTGTCAAGAGAAAGCAAAGTGAACTCGTCCCTGGAGCCAGGGCGCAGGCTGCGTGCTCGCCGCCCGGCCGCCCAGCCCCTCGCAGGCGCCGCCTCCCGCCCGCAGAGCCAGGGTGACAGAACAGAACGAAGAACTAAGGTGGCGACGCACGGGAGCCCGTCGGAGGAGGGTCTTCTCCTGGCGCGGGTGGAACCGGCCCGGTCTTCCCTGGCACTCAGGCGATGTACCCGTTGCTCTTCCCAAACGCGGTCGCGGGCGCGAGGTTCTCATAGATTGTCATCGCAGTTGTGTTCTGGTAGATGAGATCTGCCTTTGAGTCCTTCTGGGATCTGATAATATCCAAGACACACTGATTGAGGAAAACGTACTGGTCCTGGAAGAGAAGGGGGAGAAAGAGGGCGATGAGCGTGGGTCCAGAGGCTGTCGCACTGTCCCTCGCCGACCTCTCCCCAACGACAAACACCTCAGGTCAGCATGCACCAGGAGGAACGAAATTCTGGTGAAGCTGGAACTGCAGAGACAAGACCCTCTTCTGAATGCATCTTCCTTCCCCAAGGAAAACATGAGAGCCGTGGGGAGCGGCAGAGCCAGCATTTGCAGGAAAAAGGCACACGGGCATTCAAACGATGAAAATTCCAACATATTTTCTTGGCTGATGAGGGGGTGCAGAACAAGAAGTAAACTGTGGTTCTCAACAGAGGGCGGGGCTGAGGGGTGCACTGGGGACTGGGCAGGACCCCCCCGGCACGTCAGAATCCACAGGGGCCACCAAAGAGGGGGAAGAGGAGGCTGTGCTGACCGAGAGACTCCAAGAGGAAAAAATCACAGTCCCACGTAAAACCGGACCTAGTTTTTAAAAACATTCCACTTTTGTGTGTGTGTGCAAGCTCATGTGTGTGTGCGCATGCACATGCGTATGTGTGTGTGCATGTGCATGCGTATGTGTGCGCGTGTGCACTTGTGCATGCGTATGTGTGCGCATGTGCACTTGTGCATGTGTGTGCATGCATGTGCATATGTGTGCACGTGTGTACACTTGTGCATGTATGTGCGTGTGCATGTGTGCACGTGTATGCATGTGCGCATGCGTGTCCATGTGTGCATTTGTGTCCGTGTGTGTGCATGCGCATGCATGTACGTGTGTCTGTGTGCATGCATTTCTACAGAAAGGCCAACAAGGGTATAACCAAACTATAAAAAACACTGGCTCCTCTGGGGCTTGAAGTTGGGGAGAAAAAGGAAAAATACACTCTATATAGTCCTGTGTTGTTAATTTTTAAAGTTGTGAACGAGTTTTACCTTCAAAATATAAAAAAAGGAGAAGAAAAGAATTTGTAGGCAGGTTTAAGACCTCAGTGTTTCTCAGAAAAGGATGAAAGACTGAGAAGCATGCTCTGCATAATTACAGCAGCAAGAGGAGCCCCGCTCTGACCAGGTGACCTCCATGCTTTCCCCACCGTGCACTCCCCCAAGGCGCATCGTGCACCCAGGCTTCCGGAATATTCCCTGCCAGACCCACAGTTCTCAATGGGTGCCGGGGAACCAGCCTGCCATGAGTGATGACTACCACTCAACCTGCTGAAGGGGCCTTCCCTCTCCCGGCCTTGAGGAAAGCTACTTCCCAAGACACTCTGAGAACGTGCCTGAGGAACACGATTACTGGGGACACCTCAGGAGACCCCGAATCCAGCGGCTGCACAACACCACAATGTGACACCTTCACACTCCCGAAGGGCCAGTCGTCGCCCTGCAGCCGTGGTCAAGGACCTCTATTAACGTTTGCAAGGCTGGGTGGGGATATGGTGTGCATTAAAGCTGAAGTAGCATGCCACCTCGCCCTATTCACGTAGGAGAAGTGCTCCTCTAGCTGACTTTATGGAAGGGCAGACCCAAGAAACAAGGGGGGAGGGCTGTGCTAAGATGGCATGGCAAGTCGGTGGCAGCAGGTCAAGTGTCCAGGAACCACCCCTGGCTTGACATCCCACCACTGACACCAGTCACCCTGTGCCTGAAAATGCGTCAATTCCATGCCTAAGGTCCACAAAGGAGAACCAAGCCACGCGTGCGGGAGGGACGGAGATTCCACCCCGCGTGGGCACGATGCGGCCAGGTGGCATGGTGGGGCCGGCGGGCCAGCCACTCACCTCAGTCTGCACCATGAGAGGCCGGTGCATCCGCAGGTCGTATACGGTGCCGTACACGTCCACGGCGCCCTCGTTCTCCACCTGGTCGATGAGGCGGTCGATGGCAATGAAAGTGCCCGTCCTTCCAACGCCAGCACTGAAAGACAGGCGGGCGCGGGCACGTCAGAGCGGGCGGCCTCCACCACGAAACGCTCCCAATTTCCCCAGCCAGAAGTAACTTCTCCCTTTCCAACAGTCCTGCCCCACAAGACCCACGAACGTCATCGGTAACCAGAGCTGGCCTGCGAGGTCTCCGAGCGGAGTGACAAGGACAGATAAACCTGTGAGAACTGGGAGCGTGCACCTTGGCAACTCAGGCTGCCCTGCCCGGGGCTGGGGCAAGGATCACGCTCCCTTCTGAGTCAAATGCCACAAAAAATACCCCTCACGGGGGCTGCTGGACCTCCACCCACCACACTGCATCAGAGCTGGAATGTGGAGTGCCATCAATTGACTCCCAATGGGGCAACAGAGCCCGGTCTTCCTTCTATCCAAAGCCCGTCCTTCCTTCTGTCCTAAAGTCCGTCCTTTCTTCTGCCCTAAGGCCCGTCCTTCCTTCTGTCCT
Source organism: Tamandua tetradactyla (assembly GCF_023851605.1). Taxonomy (NCBI): domain Eukaryota; kingdom Metazoa; phylum Chordata; class Mammalia; order Pilosa; family Myrmecophagidae; genus Tamandua; species Tamandua tetradactyla. The sequence continues at coordinate 124,945,049 of NC_135334.1, read as the reverse complement.
AAAGCCCAGCCTTCCTTCCGTCTAAAGCCCGTCCTTCCTTCTGTCCTAAAGTCCGTCCTTCCTTCTGTCTAAAGCCCATACTTCCTTCTGTCCTAAAGTCCGTCCTTCCTTCTGTCCTGAAGTCCGTCCTTCCTTCTGTCCCGAAGCCCAGCTTTCCTTCTGTCCTAAAGCCCGTCCTTCCTTCTGTCTAAAGCCCGTCCTTCCTTCTGTCTAAGGCCTGTCCTTCCTTCTGTCTAAATCCCGTCCTTCCTTCTGTCCTAAAGCCCAGCCTTCCTTCTGTCCTAAAGTCCGTCCTTCCTTCTGTCCTAAAGTCCGTCCTTCCTTCTGTCCTAAGGCCCGTCCTTCCTTCTGTCTAAAGCCCGTCCTTCCTTCTGTCTAAAGCCCGTACTTCCTTCTGTCCTAAAGTCCGTCCTTCCTTCTGTCCTGAAGTCCGTCCTTCCTTCTGTCCTGAAGCCCAGCTTTCCTTCTGTCCTAAAGCCCGTCCTTCCTTCTGTCTAAAGCCCGTCCTTCCTTCTGTCTAAGGCCTGTCCTTCCTTCTGTCTAAAGCCCGTCCTTCCTTCTGTCCTAAAGCCTATCCTTCCTTCTGTCCTAAAGTCGTCCTTCCTTCTGTCCTAAGGCCCATCCTTCCTTCTGTCTAAAGCCTATCCTTCCGTCTAAAGCCCGTCCTTCCTTCTGTCCTAAAGCCCAGCCTTCCTTTTGTCCTAAAGTCCATCCTTCCTTCCGTCCTAAGGCCCGTCCTTCCTTCTGTCTAAAGCCCGTTCTTCCTTCTGTCCTAAAGTCCATCCTTCCTTCTGTCCTAAAGTCTGTCCTTCCTTCTGTCCTAAAGTCCGTCCTTCCTTCCGTCTAAAGCCTGTCCTTACTTCTGTCTAAAGCCCAGCCTTCCTTTTGTCCTAAAGTCCATCCTTCCTTCTGTCCTAAAGTCCATCCTTCCTTCCGTCCTAAGGCCCGTCCTTCCTTCTGTCTAAAGCCCGTCCTTCCTTCTGTCCTAAAGTCCATCCTTCCTTCTGTCCTAAAGTCTGTCCTTCCTTCTGTCCTAAAGTCCGTCCTTCCTTCCGTCCTAAGGCCCGTCCTTCCTTCTGTCTAAAGCCCGTTCTTCCTTCTGTCCTAAAGTCCATCCTTCCTTCTGTCCTAAAGCCCAGCCTTCCTTCTGTCCTAAAGTCCGTCCTTCCTTCTGTCCTAAAGTCCGTCCTTCCTTCTGTCCTAAGGCCCGTCCTTCCTTCTGTCTAAAGCCCGTCCTTCCTTCTGTCCTGAAGTCCGTCCTTCCTTCTGTCCTGAAGCCCAGCCTTCCTTCTGTCCTAAAGCCCATCCTTCCTTCTGCCCTAAGGCCCATCCTTCCTTCTGTCTAAAGCCCGTCCTTCCTTCTGTCCTAAAGCCCAGCCTTCCTTCTGTCCTAAAGTCTGTCCTTCCTTCTGTCTAAAGCCCGTCCTTCCTTCTGTCCTAAAGCCCATCCTTCCTTCTGTCCTAAAGTCCGTCCTTCCTTCTGTCCTAAGGCCAGTCCTTCCTTCTGTCTAAAGCCTATCCTTCCGTCTAAAGCCCGTCCTTCCTTCTGTCCTAAAGCCCAGCCTTCCTTTTGTCCTAAAGTCCATCCTTCCTTCTGTCCTAAAGTCCATCCTTCCTTCTGTCCTAAGGCCCATCCTTCCTTCTGTCTAAAGCCCGTCCTTCCTTCTGTCCTAAAGTCTGTCCTTCCTTCTGTCCTAAAGTCCGTCCTTCCTTCTGTCCTAAAGCCCAGCCTTCCTTCCGTCTAAAGCCTGTCCTTACTTCTGTCTAAAGCCGTTCTTCCTTCCTTCTACCCTAAATTAGTTTTAGCTTTAAAGCTAATTTCTTACTGCCCTTGACCAGAGCTCGGCAAACTTGTTCTGTAAAGGCCTAGAAAGAAAATGTTTTCAGTTTTGCAGACCACAGGGCATCAGGGACAGCCCTGAGCTCGGCCACGGCAGTGTGGCAGCACCCATGGGCAGGAACTGAGCCAATGGGTACAGCTGGCTTCCGGGAAAATTTTATTTACAAAACCAGGAGCCGGCAAGACTGGGCCAGGGGCTGGACTGCCAACCCTGTTCTGGCGCCTCAGGGCTACGGGTAAGTGCCTGTCCCCTCCGCATGCGCTTCTGGAGCTGGGAAATGTCTGCTGCACTCCCCATTATTCTGTGCTTTCATCAGTGCTCACACACACAGACGTGTCAACCCTCACGCACACCGGCCACCCCATACCTGCAGTGCACCAGGATCGGCGAGGCGGGCGGCATCTGCTTCACGTAGTCACGGACGAGGTGCCGGAAGCTGACGAGCAGCTCCGTGGTGTCAGGGACCCCGTGGTCAGGCCAGGACGTGAAGTGGAACTGGCGCAGCGGGCGGCCCTCGCTCGTCTGGGCCTAGAACAAGGAGGGGGCTGGGCTCAGAGAGGAGGGCTGCCCACCAGCGCCATCGAGACGAGGGGCCTCAGGCGGCAGCTGGGGGACACGAGGAGCTCGAGGATGACGCGCTAGCCCTCCTCGTCCGCACCCCAAGAGCAAGTGCCGGGGCAGCCTCTGTCCCCACCATGTGCCCTGGAAGTGGGTTTATCACCCGTGTAGAGGCACAGGGGCAGAGGCCCAGGAGTGAAGTGTACCCCAACAGGCACCTCGGACGCTGCAGGGGTCCCTCCGGCCCCCGATCTGGGGTCCAGTCTCTCCCCTTCGTGCCACGGCTGCCTGGCAATGGCGCACCCCCAGCACCCCCACACTGCGCTTCCTCGGAGCCCCAGGAGCCCATCCCCGGTCCACCTGCAAATGCCGCTGACCACAAAACCAAAGCTATTACATAGACTCCGCCATGACAGTCAGGCCCTGGGGGCGGGGCTGTGTCAGTGCCCACGAAGTGACGGGCGGGCAGCATGGAAGCGACATGACGTGTGGCAGGGCCTGAGAAAACACCTACAAACATCACTCATTTGTGCATGTGACAGAGCAGACGGGACGGTGCGGCACAGACTGGCTCCCGGCCGCAGCCCGAGGTCCCCAGATCTGGGCCCAGCACCTGTGCGCACACCCACGGTTGCCCGACATCCCCCCAGCGCCTCCACCTGCCTCCACCTCCTCTGCGGCACCAGCCAGTGTAATCCACGGTCATCATAAAAGCTGACATCCTTCAGAATTTGGAAAACTAGGGCAAAAGGCAGGTGGGGGCGAGGGGCTGGGAAGCCCCATCACCCACAGAGCCCAAAACGCATGAACCTAATCAAAAGCGCTCATCTGGGGAAAGACCCCAGCTTGAGGGAACGGGGGGCTGGCAAGAGGAGGTGTAGGGAGCTCCGCCTCGGACCCTCTGCAAGGGCAGAGGGGCTCAGGGAGGGGGTGAAGGAACAGTTGGCTGTTATCTGTAATGCCCTTACTTTCAACAGGGAAATTTATTTGTGCATTTGAGGTGAAATCTACAGAAAAAAAGCATGCATCTTTTAAGGGTTTCTGGAATGGCATTATCTAGGCAACCAAGTCAGAAAATAGTGGTGACAGTGCTGAGAGCATCTCCAGGGGAGAGATGGAAATGTTCACTGAGGGCAGGGCCTTTGAGATACACCAATGAACAAAGAATTAACACAGAGTTTACTACACTTTATCTGCGACTTAAGGAATATTCAAGGAAAATGCTTGCAAATCACAACCTAACCCACAAGCCCCTCATTAGATTCAACTCCAGTGCATCTGCTTCCAGACTTCTTCTCATGCACTATTCGTGATATGCATAAAACTTGGTCTCCCAGCATTTGTCACTTACAGTTCAACATTTCCTGACAGTGCGGTCCACACAGCCACCTTTCTAACAGTTACATAAATGGTCCAGTGAGTAGGAGGCCACAGCTTAGTTATCCGTTCTCCCAAATATAAACACAAGCATACTTCCCAAATTAGTCCTACATGGTAAACAATGCTGATTCACCTTCATGAATGAGCCTTTCCCTACATTTCAGAGCATTCCTCAGGACAGCTTCTCAAACTTGGACCCATCAGGTCTGAGGGAAATAGACATTTCAGACCTTGTGTGTGTGGCCGCGTACATAGATGCACACGTACAGAAGGTTATGTCTGTTTACAAGGCAAGCCAATCACCGATATTAGTCCAATTTCATGGCACTGCCTCTATTTTCAAATATCCTTTTAAAAAAAAGAAAGAGAAAGACACTGAAATTGACTCCCTAGTTTAAATGGTCTAAAATTATTGTATCATCACTTTATCATCAACTCTGCCTTGTCCCAACAGCAAATGACCCTCCGGACGCCTCATCTCTCGCCAAACAATCCAAAGGCCTTGGTTTGCAGTGAAAACACAGTACAAGCAAGTCCCTTCGAAGTGGGACGGGAGTGGCTGAGGCAGAGCCACCTTTCTCATATTCTTAGTTTTGTATACTGTACAGTGGGGCTCACATTTCATTCTTTTTCCATGTGAGTTTCCCTTTACTGCAGCACCATTTGTTGAATTTTGTTTGTATTAGTTGGTTTCTTGGTTTGGGAACTGCATGGGCTAGGAATCAAACCCAGGTCTCCTGCATGTCAGGCGAGAATTCTACCACTGAGCCACCCTCGCACCCCCTCTAATATTCATTTTATTCCAAACTAACCAATGAAATTCCCCTCAAGACAGTAATGCAGAAAGGACCGTCTCAGGGTGCAAGCAGACATGGTTTGATTCTATGAAGAAAGCGGACTTTTTTTCCTCAGTGCATAAAAAAAAAACAGATTAGTTAATATCAACCTAAAAAGCATCACCCAACCTAATGTGGTAATTTTATATAGGATGCGTCCGCCTTGACTTCTTACTTACATTTTTCACGGAAAAATCTCTGATGGTCCACTCTGGAAGGACAATTTCTGATGTCATTGCCACAGTGACGTCCCCGTAGTCGTGAGCCTGCTTGGAGGGCCAGTACTCTTCGCATTTGGTCTGGAACGAGACAGCATTTCCACGTGAAGACTCAGGCCACGCCATCGGCCGTCGCCAAAGCTCCACAGGGTAGGGAGGTGCTGGAAACCCCCATCAGGGGCTGAACCTCTCCCTTAGCTGGGGTCCATCTGACCCTTGGAATTTTTCTTTTAATTTACAATGCTTGCCAACATCTTTTAAATTGGGAGATTTCTCATAAAAACCCAGGTTCCTGGCTTCCCTTGAAAAATCAGAAGATCTGGGAACATGGGCTCCGTGTTTCTGCATGTAAAGCAATTTGGAGCTGAGCAGTGGTCACCAGTTCACACAGGACAGCCCCCCCCAGCTCCACCGGGCTCCACAGCTGGTCGCTGAGCCAACTGTTTCGGGTGAACTCACAACCCCAAGCAGCTAGAAGCGAGAACTCTTCCCAATGCTGCAATACCAATGCAGACACCAATAAAAAGGATCAAATTAAATCTTTGATTTTGATAAAGTTGGTGGGCAGATGGAAATAGAAAAAAACACTTCAGCAAGTACTGATCAGGAGGGTAACGACCTTGAAAACGACCCACAGTCAGCCTCCCCAGAGGTGTCCACTGTAGACGGTTTCCAAACCTGGCTGATTATCTGACTCATCTGGGACATTTGTTTAGAAACAAATGCCTGGGCCCCACCTCGAGAGATTCTGATTCTAGCTCAAGAGACAGGTATTTTTAAAAGGCCCCGGTTTTGAGACCTCTGAGGAAGAAGACAGGACCAGAGGTGGCTGTGACTCTGGGCCAAGGTGGACGAAACCCACAAACTTCCAGACAGGATGGCAGAGCCGAGAGCAGCAGGACCCACTCTTCCAGAACAGCAGGTGGACGGCTGGGGATGGCCTTCACTGTCCAGGCTGCGGAGGCCAGGGGCCTGCTCAGCACCCAGGGAAGAGAGGGAGGAACTGTGAGCAGCCTGCCCTGAGGCCCCTCCACTGCAGGACTCACACTACAACTTTAAAGGAACAAAACAGTAAGGTACTGGCCTAAGGACAGAGGGACTGCCCAACGGGATGGAACTGTGAGTTCAGAAACAGTACCTCGCATCTATGACTAACTGATGCTGGACAAGGCTGCCACGTCCACTCAGCTGGGGCAGAACAGTTCTCTTCAACAAACCATGCTGGGAGAACTGGACACCCATATGCAGGACACAAAAATGTACTCAAAATGGATCAAAGACCTAAATACAAGAGCCAAGATCATAAAACTCCTAGAATAAAATGTAAGGAAGAATCTTCAAAATCGTGCAGTAGGCAATGGTCCCTTGGACTTTACACCCAAAGCACAAGCAACAAAAGAAAACTAGATAGGTGGGAGGAACCTCTTCAAAATAAAGAACTTTTGTGCTTCAGAGGGCTTTCTCAAGGATCTGAAAACACAACTACCCAATGGGGGAAAATATCTGGAAACCACATATACAATAAGGGTTCAATATCCAGAACAAATAAGCAAATCCTATAACTCAACAATAAAATGACAACCCAATTAAAAAATGGATAAAAATTTTTGAACAGACATTTTTCCAAAGAGGAAACACAGATGGCTAAAGAGCACAGGACCAGATGCTAATATCACTAGCTACTGGGGAAATACAAATCAATACCGCAATGAGATATCATTTCACCCACCAGAATGGTCACTATTAAAAAGACCGAAAATGACAGGTGTTGGAGAGGCGGTGGAGAAGCAGGAGCACTCACTCACTGCTGGTGGGAAGGTAAAATGGGGCAGACGCAGTGTTAGACAGCTGGGCAGGTCCTCCAGACGCTAAGTGGAACTGCCACATGATCTGGTAGTCCCAAAGGCTGAAAGCAGGGACTCAGACATTTGCACACTGATGTTCAGAGTGGCATTATTCACAATTGCCAAAAGATGGAAGTAAGTGAAGTGTCCATCGATGGACTATTATTCAGCTGTTAAAAGGAATGATGTGCTGACACATGCGAGAGCACAGACAACCCCTGAGGACATTATGCTGAGTGAAATAAGCCCAGCATAAAAGGACAAATGTTGTATGATGTCACTGATATGAACTAATTACAATAAGCAGACTCATATAGCATTGGAATCCAGAACATTGGTTATTAGGAAATATTTGGGGTTAGAGAGTGGGGAGTTGATGCCTGATGTGTACAGAATTTCTATTCTGGTTGAATGTAAAAGTCTGGAAATGGAGAGCGGTGATGGAAAACACAGTGTTGTGAGAATCTCAGCAACACCAAACTGTACAGGTGAATGCGGTTAAAAGAGGAACCTTTAGGCTGTATTCATTACTAGAATATAAATTAACAGATAAAACATAGAACTACACATGTATAAGAAAGCATAAATTATAAGAAATGTACAATACTAGCATTAGGTGTTAATAACAGGCTGGTAGAGGGAAAATGTAAATTATGGTCTACACATCGTATGATTCTAATAATCTCTCATCAGTTGTAACAAAGGTGACTACAATCACACAGACGTGCAATTTTAAAGCGGTGCTGTCATCTATTGCAACAAACGTTCCCCAAGGCGTGGTGGTGCGTGGGATACAAAGTGTGTAATTTACTCATGATTATTTTGTAAACCCACAACTCTCTAATAAAACATTTTTTTAAGAAAAAAATAAAAGGGAAGAACAGGGGGTTGCACAGGGTGCGGAGCTGGCTCGCGGCTTGGCCTTCGGCAGGCAGCCTTCTGTGCCAGCCTCAGCTTCCCCTGCGGTGCCAGTGGGCACCCCTGGTTCTTGTGGGGAGAAGGAACACGGGTGCATGCTAGTCACCCAGGAAACACGCTGGTCCCTCCCCGTGACAAGCGCACGCTCACTTTCACGTCCTCCACAGCGTGACCACGACGCGCCCACCTGCTTAGCGGGTGTGTGCAAAGTTCTCCTGCGGCCGCCGGGCGCCAGAAGGGCGAGTGCCCTCCTAACCCGGCTCCTTCCGCTCCTTCCGCCCCACGGCAGCCGCTCTCCCGCCCACGGTGAATGTAGAGCCGGTAGAGCGCGGGCCACCGGCCACTCCTGCCTGTGTCACGCTCCTGCAGGGCCGGGCCCAGGGACGCTAAAGACCTCCGCCGTGGTGCACGCTGGAACCACCCTGCCGTGCCGCCAGCCTGAGCCTCCCCGCCCACCCAGCCTGTGCCTCCCCACGCCGCGCACCCAGACTGCGCCTTCCTGCGCACTCAGCCTGCCCCTCCCCGCGCCGCGCACCCCCAGCCTGCGCCTCCCGGCGCTGCGTACCCAGCCTGCCCCTCCCCGCGCCGCGCACCCAGCCTGCGCCTCCCGGTGCCGCGCACCCAGCCTGCCCCTCCCGGCGCACCCAACCTGCCCCTCCCGGCACACCCAGCCTGCCCCTCCCCGCGCACCCAGCCTGCGCCTCCCCCCGCACCCAGCCTGCGCCTCCCCGCGTACCCAGCCTGCCCCTCCCCGCGCACCCAGCCTGCCCCTCCCCGTGCACCCAGCCTGCGCCTCCCCGCGCACCCAGCCTGCGCCTCCTCGCACACCCACACCCAGCCTGCACCTCCCCGCGCACCCAGCCTGCCCCTCCCCGCGCCGCGCACCCAGCCTGCGCCTCCCCATGTGGTTACCCGGCCCAGCAGCCACCCGCCCAGGCCGAACCCACGAAAGCAGCAGTGGTTGCCCAGCAGCCTGGGCCCAGCCGGGTGGGACCCCAAGACCCGGGAAGGCCCACGCAGACTTTATGGAAGAAACTCTTCTCATGTCCACAGGGGACTGGAGTCCAGTGGAAAACCAGCAGGTGCACCAGGGACAGAAAGAAATCCACAGGAACGCGGCGGCACAGCACTTTACCACCTGCCCCACTGATCTAACGCTCAGACCACTGTCAGCAGCGGGGTGGGGGCCCAGGCCAGGGGCCACTCTGCAGTCACAGCCAGGCGGGGATGTCACTCAGCCAGGCTCTGGTCCTGGCTCCTGACAGCTCCGCTGCAGAGGTGCCCACGGCTCTTGAGATACCAGCGCAAGTCCTTTGGTGGCTTTGTCACTGGCCTCAGGGGAGCCTGAGGGGGAGGGGGAGGCACCTGACGACCTGGGACCCTGGATGATTGGACTCAGCACTGGCTTGGGAGAGCACTGAGAGGACACGTGCTGAACCAGAGCCAGGCCTGGCACAAGAACCTGCATGGGGATCCCAGAGCAAAGGTCCCAACCAGCATGCGAAGAAACTGCTCCTGAGGATGCTCAGAATTCCTCTCCAGCGTCGCAGACACAGCCTGGGCTCTGCAAGAAGAACTGAGGGCGTCGCATGGGCATCTGTGACCGCCAGGGGAGCTGCTCCGGTCACTGGGCTAACACCACACGTGGATCAGGGACCGGCTTCCCAGCCCGTCCTGAGTCTAAGGCTGAATCTCAGATGCCACGGCACAGGCCTCCGAGGGATCTGCGCACGCGAGCACAAGCGGTAACTGTCCCCACGGGGGACGAGACCAATACAGAGGCCGGAGAACAAGACTGCTGAACCCTGAAGAACTGGGACACATCCTGACGGTCACCAGCTCTTCACTGGCAGCCTCCGCAGGAGTGACAAGCCAGAACTCACAGATTCCTCTCAAAACTATGGGGCTGTGGTGAGGCTGCACATTAACAGCGGTGGGAAATCACCGAATCTTGGTTTCGCTGTTTGATGACCTGGCCATGCTCAGGGAGGGCCATCTCAGTGAGAGGAGGAGATCCGAGGGGACCTTCGAGAGAGTCACCTGGGGGTCCTGGAGCCCCCGAGGTCGGCTGGGGGTGGCCTCCCGTGGGCAGAGCCCCCGGGGGCAGGCAGTGGGAAGGGGACTGCCCCAAGGCAGGGGATGCTCTGCGCTGACCTCGACGCGGCAGGAAGAGCCCGAGAGCCCGGCACCTGGCCCAGCCTGCTGTAAACTGCCTCAGTTCCCACAGCGTCACTCCTTTCGTGTCAGTGGTGTGCACTCCCTCTTCTCCACTTCCCTTTCTGACCTTCCAGCCCTTACTTCCAATCTTGTGGAATATTTTAGGAAAACTGGATTTTTGAAAAAGAAAAATAGACACTGCATTTCCTTGCCTATTTTGCATATACAGACTGGGTTTCTTTTTCAACATCCATTTCCCCAAAACAATGTGTCTTGCTTATTACCGACATTTGATATGTTTCATGCACTGGAATATTTCTTATTTTCTATGTGTTGAGTAGCCTGTGAGAAATACAGGATTTGATCAATATTTTGAAGGCAGGGGGAAAAAGCCCTCTATTAAATAAGGTGAAATAAAGAACATGAAGGCTAAAAGAAAGGGTTCCGTGCTAAAACTAAGTCTGAGAATCGTTGTGGTGGTGGAATCCGTTATCTCACAGATGAAGAAGCCGCTGGCTGGGAGAAGTGGGGGGCCTGCACGCTTTCACAGAGCTGCTGGCTGGGAGAAGTGGGGGGCCTGCACGCTTTCACAGAGCCGCTGGCTGGGAGAAGTGGGGGGCTTGCACGCTTTCACAGAGCCGCTGGCTGGGAGAAGTGGGGGGCCTGCACGCGTTCACAGAGCCACTGGCTGGGAGAAGTGGGGGGCTTGCACGCTTTCACAGAGCTGCTGGCTGGGAGAAGTGGGGGGCCTGCACGCTTTCAGAAATTGTAAGGGATGAAGCTGCATCTGAACAGCTTCTCCTCCCTCTGGGCATAGGAGCCTCTCCCCTGCACTGACCCAACTCCAGCACTGGCAACCCAACAAGTAGAGAGCAGAGCTACTGGCCCAAAAGAAAGGTAATGACAAAAGAGATTTTTAACAACTTTTCTATCCGGGGGAAGACAGAAAGCTGGAGATGCTGATGTTTGGGGGAGTATTTCCTTTTTAAAATCGAATGGATTTTAAGACACTTACCCTTCCCTGTTCAACACATTTCGTTACCATAACAATGGCATACACGGCTCTTTCCCAAACCATACGCCAAAAATCTTCCAACGTGTTGGGTAAAGGCCCTTGCGTGGCAATAAAGTCTTTCTTGGAATGATAACCCTAGAAATAGAAAGCCACATATTCTCAACCTCAAAACAAGAGAAAGCAGAGCCCACGACAACCCCCTGCTGGAGGCGCCTCCCCACTCACAGGCATGAAGTTTGCGTTGATGTAGTCATCCGTGGAACGGGCCTGCACTGAAAGTCTGACACGAGAAATATCATCTGTGACAGGAAAAGAAAACGTCCTCATTAGAAGCGAATGTTTTAGGCAAGGAGCTCGCAGGAAAGAAAGAATTCAAGAACAGGGGCTGCTGCCACGTTGTGAGGAGGCCCGGCATCTGTGGCATGCGTGGGCTCTCCTGGCCACCCAGCGTCACCGCGGCACAGAGAGCGAGTGACGGAGCAAGGTCGCAGCTGGCCGGCGGCTGCGTCGGGATTTGAACCAGCACTCAGCAGGGCCGAGCTCCCCACCCCGCCTTCTGAGACAGAAGACCCCTCGCCTGTCTGCATCCAGGGCTCAGACCAAGGCCAGGGGATGTGCGGAGCTATTTTAAAACCACGCTGCACAATGCAGGTCAGAGGGGAAGCCTCAGGCTGCATGTGCATTACTGGAATAAAAAGTAAATACATAGGACGTGACAGCATCAACAGCGAACCTGACTGTACGATGGATATCATTAGTAGTACACGCAGAAAAACGTTTGCTCACAAGTGTAACAAATGGAGACACAGATGCAAGGTGTCAGCAGGCTGTCGCGTGGGGACTCTGTGCCTTATGCATGACTTTTCCATAAACCTACAATTTCTCTAAAAAATAAAAATAAAAACGCACTGCCAGCTTCACCCCCACTTTAGAGAGGAGGCGGCGAGGCTCAGAGATGAGCGGCTTCTTCAGGCACTACCCTGGGGCTGGCAGAGCTCAGCCTCATGCCTTCCCGCTAGGGCGGGCGAGCAGGCGCCTGAGCTGACGGATGGCGCCTTCCCCTGCCTCCAGCCTCAGAGAAACGGTTTTTATAAACAGATAGCACCAAATCGAAGAATACACTGAATGAATAAAACTATCATGAATGGGAGAATTTGAAAAACAAAATTCTCCCGTTTTCAGACTATTATTAGAATTTCAGAAACACACACCCACCAACTTGAAGGACAGGCTTCAAATGAAACACACGTCTCTAAATGTCCTGCTGGAAAAAATAGGAGGAGAACCGGCCAGTTCCACTAGATCAGAACCTGGCTGCAGCTTACCCTTCCCTCCATGCCCAAACTCCCAGCTGCAGCTAACCCTTCCCTCCATGCCCAAACTCCCACCCAAAAGAGAGACCGTCACAGCTTTCCAGGGAGAAGGACTTACCTTTTGACTAATGGTTAGAGATGTAATAAATAATTCTCTAAGAAAAGGTTAGACTGCAGGCATTATTAATTCCCCGAAACAGGAAAGAACCCCAAAGTAACTCCTATCTGGCTGAGGAGTGCTCTCAGCTGACCAGAGCGTGCCTGGCAAACGGGAAGCAGCCTCTTTGCCTGTCCACTCCTGCCGTCCACTGCAGACCACACAAATTAAAGTTCAGAAGCAGCAGGGTGGAGGGAAAGGGTCAGACTGTGCCCTGTACCCCGGGTGGGACTGACAGGCTTGGATTCAAAACCCAGGTTCCCGCTTACTGCCTGTGTGACATGGACGCATCACCGAACCACTCGGTGCCTCGCCCTCACTTACAAAACGAATATTCTAGCACTATTTATAAGGCTGCTGTCTCTAACAGGCCTAAGCACAGCGCCCAGCACAGGGGGTCTGGCAGCTGGCCAAGGAGGGATGACTGGCATGTGGTCCTCCCCCAACCGCCAGCCACTGGGGCCAGGGAGCAAGACCGGGGGTCCCGCGGGTAGAACAGCTTACAGGGCAGCACGTTGTTATAGCGATTCTTTCCTCTATTCTCGGCCAGTTCCGCTGCATATTTAGGTTGGCTAGTTCCCACATGCTTCAGATCCTGGAAACAAAATAGGTAAGTTGTCTGATTTACTTAGTCTTCAGATATTATTTACCGAGTACAGAGTGTGACAGAACAAAGGCGGGAGGCGGAGGTTAAAGGAAAGGAAAAGGACATCCCTGCCTGCAGGGCACCGACAGCCTGGGGAGGGGTGCAGGCGAGACAAGGCTTCCGACAAGGGAGACCGATAAACGCCGAACAGGGAGTCACCTGTGGAACAAAGCATCCTAACGACATAGAAATCAATTGGGTCCTCCTAATAAGTCAAAGAAGCCACCCTGGAGGAGGGGACATGTGAGCTGTGCTGACCCAGGACGAAGGCAGAGGCCGGCGGCCCGCGCTGGGGGGCAGGACAAGGGAGGCAGTTCCCGGGCCAGCCCGGGGCCGGGAGCCCAGAGGGGACCAAGAGGTAGAAGCGAACCAGAGGCGCGGCAGAGGCTCCCCAGAACCCTCCCAGGCGAGTGCCCCAGAGCGCTGAGCGTCTGGGACATTCCTGGGAGGAGGCATGCCGAAGCCCAGCAGCCTGAGCGAGGCTGAGGCTGCGTTTGCACACAGATGCGTGCAGGCAGGTTTTCGGGAGCAGGCGGCCCCCTCCCTGCAGGTGGGGAAAGGGCAGGTGGGGGTGGGCGGAGGGGGGTGGGGCTGAGCCTGAGGCCGCAGCAGAGGCTGGGAAAGGCCAGGCAGGAGCCCTCGGGCAGACCCACCGACCCGTAGGCTGCGGGCTCCAGAACCCAGGCCACCCACCCCCGCCCCAGAAGGCTCTTCTCACCAGAGCGCCACACAAAGCAAACACGGGAGGTTTCCCAGCTCTAGGGAGGAACAGAAAGCGATTAGAAGCTCGATTCTGCCACCCACCTACCTCGTACTCCTCGGCAAACCCGCAGTTGGAGTCAGCTTGCTGCTTCTTAAAATAGGCCTCAAAATTCTCCACTTTGACTAACTTGGATCTAAGAAAGCCAAACAGCTTATTAGGATGTTTCACATTCAATAAGGTTCATACTCAAGATAGAAAAGTATAAGTTGTAAAAGAAAAAAAACAGAAAAGGAAAAGGTTCACTCACTTTTTAGGTCTTCATCATAGAAAGGGAAAGAAAACACAATAGGCAGTTAGAAAAAAATGCTCTCGTATAACTCTGGACAAGAGAAACATTTCCCAAAGGAGCAGAAATCAGAGTCCATGTGGGCGCTCACCATGGTGCAGATTCGACCCCCCCCCCCGATGCAAATGTGGACACCCCGTCTCTAGGCTGACCAGTAACTGTCTCCACCACCCGCCTCTAGGCCTTGGCAGGCATCGAAAACAGACACCTTATCGCAAAGCATGCGTCCACTGGTCACACTGGCTGCAGAGACTCGTAAGCCGAGACGCTCACACAGCCACGGGGCCAGCAAGACCTCCCGGCAGCCAGACGCGCCCATCTGGAGATATGACAGCAAGTTTCATCAAAACTCCTCTACATGGTCACACAGATGGGGGGATTAAATAAGGTTTGCAAATACAGACACTCACTTAATCTGAGAAAAGGACACTTCATTGTGCTTCGCATCTTTCCTGCTTTGAAAGAAAAAAGACCCATTAGACAAAAATAACAGCGGGGCAAGGGGCAAAAAAAATTGAGTAGCCTGAGAAGGTCAATGAGAAGGGAGGTAAGGAGGAGGGATGTACGGGTCTTTTCTTTTTATTTCTCTTTCTGGAGTGATGCACATGTTCTAAAAATGATCATGGTGATGAGTACACAACTATGTGATGACAAAAAAACTGAATGTGGTGACCAAACTATGTGATGATTCTGTGAGCCTCTGACTGCGTACTTTGAACGGATCGTATGCTGTGTGAATAATCTTAATAAAATTTCATTAAAAAGTCTTACTCAAGAACTTTTATGAATTTCTTTGGGTAAATATGTATCTGTGCATTACCTTACTGTAAAACAAGGCTCATTATTTCATGCTGTGCTTTTAAGAACGCCTTTCCAATAAGTTAACAAACTAAACCAGAAATATACTGGATCCAGGGCTGGTAAGGGATTGGGGTGCCTGACACTCTCATGTGTTACATTTAAACCACATATTAGTGTTTAAAAGTACTGTCTGGAAGGCAGCCTGGCAGTACATATCAAAATTGACTCAGCAATATTTCAGTTTGCAATTCAGCCTAAGGAAATACTCATGAATGCACCTAAAGATTGAGTCCCAAGGATAAGTTATTGTGACAAAGAACTGAAAACGTCCAGGAAACTGGCCGGATAAACGATGGCACAGCTGAAGAGTCTGCAGCTGCTTTAATGATAACGAAATGAAGCTGTCCACAATAACTAAAGTAACGCAGGCCATACAATGACATATCACGTGATTCTACGTGTGAGCCGTGTGCATTTGTGCATGACTTGTGCAATCCCACCAGAGTGTTAATGGTAGTTTCATGTGGATGCTGGAACTGAGAATTATCTGTTTTCCTTGGTCGTCTTTTCTGGGGTTTTTTGCCATAAGCATGTGTGGCTTTTAAGAAAGAACAATAAAGCAGACCCTTCCCGCAGCCTGCAGGACACAAGCGCTGTGTGTGGCAGGACCAGGAGGCAGCAGGAGGGGCTGGTGCAGGCGGAGATGCCGGGCGGGTAGGAAGGCCAGCTACGGGCAGCGGGTGAGGTCTCAGCAAGACAGGGCTGAGTCCCGGGGAGACACGGGCTCCACCTGGCCCAGGCGACCGGCAGCAGCGACGGCAGAGGTCGGGGCCACCTCCCCAGCCCTGCACTCCGCTCTGCATCCTTGCCCGGGGCTGCCGAGAGCTGACTCAGAGCCCAGGGATGGTTCCTCCAAGGCACGTGTTCAGACACGCCTGGGCACACACAGCATGGCTGCTGCTCCCGCACCACAACCCGCTCCCAGCTGCGCAGACAGTAATGTAATAATAGCTACTGTTTGTTGAACGCATATTGGATACAAGACAGCAGGGAATGCTTTAGTAATCTGATGCTCAACTCAGCCTCATAAATTAGGCAATATTATTATACCCAAATTATCGATGGGAAAATTAAGGCTAAGCTCTCTAATAGCTTCACGGTGAGGCATATACGTTCAAGGTCAGCTAACTTTTAAGACTAAATCTCTTCACACAGTGATTTGAAACTGCACTGTGAACTAGAAAGCACCATTCAAAATACTACCCTGCAGTATTTACAAATGACCCAATGTGATGGCTGGAGCTGGAATCTGCTTTAAAATAATCCAACCAGACACAGAGATGAAATAAGAGGGTCCAGCTGGTGAAAACTGCTGAGGCCAAGTGATGAGAACTCATTATACTACTCCTTCCATTTTTGCCAATGTGTGAAGTTTTCCATAATAGACAGCTTCCTTTGAAAAGCAGGGCATTACTGAATGCAGGCGGCTCAGAGATGCACTGACTGAGAAGCAGACGGCGAAGGATGGTGTCTACACAGGATCAAAAACTGTGCTGCTACGAAAAGGAGCAAAGTCGTGAGGCACGCGACATTGTGAATGAACCTGTGGGGCATGTGAGGAGGCAAAATAAGTCAGACCCAAAAGAGCAAACACTGCATGGTCTCATTTAGAAAATACATAAAGAATACACGGGCCTAGACTGAAAGCTTATAGAGCAGTCACGTTTAGCCTGGAGTGGTAATTGTCATTTCTGGATTCTGAGAGGCTGTTTTATGTATCTATAACCTGGCATTCAGAGAGAAGAACAAAGCTGATCTGATCTGGATTAAGGTAATTCAGAACACAGGGGTAAGGAAGACATTGTCTGTATTTTAGAACCTCATCCTCTCTTTGAGACCAAAGGAAGAAAGGTCTATTTTACCCAGAACCTAAATTTTCTACAGCACATAATCTAACTCAAACTGTCTGGATAGCTCATTTAAACAATCCAAATACAGGGAGCCCAGAATAAAAATGAGGGTCTTTAATCCTGTATAGCTTATTATAATGCCTGGATACATCCTAGATTATGCAGATAATCACAAAATATTGGCAAAGTCCCTTGAGGGATGGAAGAAAAATTATGGAACTATTAAACCTTACCATCAGGGAATCCCCTGATTCTGTGTCAAACATTAGGGACACCTAAATCAATAGTCCAAGCCCTTGATCTTGAGGCTTACTCTTGTGAAGCTTATGTAGGTAGCGGAGAAGCTTAGCCTATCTCTAGGCATGCCTGAGAGTTGCTTCTGGAGGACCTCTGTGGTTGCTCAGATGTGGCCTCAGTCTCTCTAAGCCCAACTCTGGAAGTGAAATCACTGCCCTCCCCATTACATAGGACATGACATCCAGGGGTGAAAGTCCCCCTGGCAACACGGGAGATGACTCCCAGGGATGAGTCCAGACCTGGCACGGTGGGAGCAACAATTCCATCCTGACCAAAAGGGGGAAAAGAAGTGTAACAAATAAGGTATCAGTGGCTGAGAGAGTTCACAGAGAGTCAAGAGGCTACTCTGGAGGTTACTCTTATGCAAGCTTTCAGTTAGATATTGCTACCTATCATAACTTGCCAAACCCCAGCTAAAACCATTCCTGCCAATCCTAAAGAACACCTAGGGCAATATATAAGATTCTACAAAGGTTCCATGCACTAGGGCAACTTTCCAGAAACCTACAAGCTCCAAATGAGTCCCTGGACCAGATCAGTCCTGAAATCAGAGGGCCCAGCCTCTCCAGAACATCAGCTAGTTCCATCCCTCTTCCCACAAGAAAAAGTTAGAATGGGCATAGCCCAAATAGCCCTAAACAGCGAGAAAAAGATCAAAGGTGATGGTGGAGTTATACAGAGGAGGTAGGATTTAGCAAATGAGTATAACTGCTGAATCATTAAATTCGTATTTCTGTTAGTCTCCAGTACCTTACAGTAGCTAGAAGTAAAACCTAAAATGGTGGAACTGCAGCCCATACCAAACACTGAAATTTGTTCTACAACTTATTGTTGCGATGTGCTTTGAAATTTATTGCTTTTTTGTATATATGTTATTTTTCAACAAAAGAAAAAAAAAACTATTCTTTCTAGTTTCCAGTGTTTGGAAACAACTAGAAGGAAAAATCTGAAGTAGTGGAATGGTCACCCATAACAAACTCTAAATCCGTTCTGATCTACTTGTTGACGTATACTTTGAAAACGTTGCTCTTTCTTTCTTTTCTTTGTATATATATTCTATTTAACAATAAACAATGTGTAAAAATGTTAAAAAAAAAAAAAAAAGAACTAACTGGTCAGAAGCTCATTCTGAGAATAAGAACTGAGAATAAGTCTTGAAGATAGAGAAGTGGATTCTATTAATTCTGTATACAACACTATATATAATTCTATATAGTGACAACAAAGATATTATGACAATGTTATTTTTAAATTCAAAATGCAAGCATGCAAACTGAAATTCCAGAGAGAGCCCCTCTTGGCACGCTCTGTCTGGGGCCTCTGGGGCACACACACTCTTTCCGACCCTGGCGTTCACCTCAATGCAACGTGTCATTTTCCTGCACAAAACTTTCATCGGCTCCTCGTGACCACAGGCCAGCAACCCAATCCTGCGGCCAGGTCTCCAGAGGGCGACACGATACACTGCGGAAGAGAAACAGCCTGGAAGGGTGAAAGGAACCAGGGGCTCAGCTCGCAGTCCTGGGCTCTGCCGGCCATTCGGGTGGGCGTGGACTCCATCAGTGCTATTCCGACTTTGGCTGCCCACTGGAATCACCAGGGGACTAAAAATGCAGACGCCCACGCCCACCTCCAGTCACCTACATCGAATCCCTGAGGTGGGCCCCAGCATCGGGCTCTTAAGGCTCCACAGGGGATTCGAATGGGTAGCCAAGTTCAGGAGCCTGCAGCCCAGCCTGACTGTCTTAGGCTCATTTGGGTCTACACCTGTATGATTCTAAGAGTCTAGCAAACTTTCTTTCCAACCTCTCAATTCAAGTCTCTACTCCTTGAACAACTCGAACATCTCTTCCCCATCTAGACAGGACTAATCAAGAGATTTGCCTTGGCTGGCTGGGGAGAGCAACGTTACTCAACCGAGTAATGTTCAACTGAATAATGTTTACCTGGGTAATGTTCAACCGGGTAATGTTTAACCAGGTAATGTTCAACCGGGTAATGTTCAACTGGGTGATGTTTAACCGGGTGATGTCTAACTGGGTAATGTTCAACCGGGTAATGTTCAACCGGGTACTGTTCAACCGGGTAATGTTTAACCAGGTAATGTTCAACCGGGTAATGTTCAATCGGGTAATGTTCAACCGGGTAATGTTCAACCGGGTTAAGTTCAACCGGATAATGTTCAACCGGGTAATGTTTAACCGGGTAATGTCTAACCGGGTGATGTTCAACCGGGTAATGTTCAACCGGGTAATGTTCAACCGGGTAATGTTCAGCCGGGTAAGTTCAACCGGATAATGTTCAGCCGGGTAATGTTTAACCGGGTGATGTCTAACTGGGTAACGTTTAACTGGCATGGGTTTCCTTTGAGGGCGATGGCAATGGATGACAGGGTGGAGGTGTGTACTCGCCACTGAACTGTCCATTTGAAAAGGGAGACAACAGGAAATGCCGGGTTGTGTGTAAGTTCCCACACGCACACACCCAGCCAATGTGGCACAGTCCAGGGAACCCTGACCTAAGCGCTGGGCTGACACTATTCACATAATTAACAATAAAGTTTCAGGAATTGCAACAGTTATCTCACTAATGCAAAACGTTAACAAGGGGGGGAAATGCGGATGTGAGGGGGTCTATGGGTGCTCATGCTTTCTGCATGGCGCTTTTGTAGACGACAACTGCTCTAACAATGATTTTTAAGAGCAAAAGCAGGGGCTCATTCCCTGGCCGTCACCTCTTCTTCCTCCAGAAGATGAAGCCGCCCGCAGCTACGACGACCAGCGCCCCGAAGACACACCCGAAAACCGCGCCGCAGATGACACCTGCGGAAAGGCCAAGCGGGAGGCACCTGAGGAGGGGACACAGGTGCTGTCCGCCCACGGCCGACGGTCCGGGATGTCACTACTTCTTTCTGGGTCTCAGCCCTCAGCTCTAATCTGGGGCAACTGTGCTCAGCTGGTGACTCAGGCTCCTCCCACCCGCTGGCTTCTTCCTTCAGGTGAAGCCGCAGAGCCCAGCACAGACACAGGGGCCTGGGGAGGCCGGGCTGGCGGCCAGCCCCTCGGGGCACACACACCTGCGGGAGCCACTGCGGCCCCAGCTCAGGCTGCTAGCTGGCGGACGGGAAACGTGTGCGGCTGCCCGAGCTCCTCCCTGGGGCAGGAACCCTTTTCTGCTACTCACAACTACCACGTGTAAAACAGGCAAAGCACCCGGCCAGCGGGCCAGGGGTCTGCAGCCTGGAAGGAAGGGGTCCGGGGGCGCCCAGGTCACTGACAGAGTGTATGGGTAGGAAAGCCTGCCCTGGAGCCCAGGCCCCAGGGGCTGTCGCTGAGTTGCTGGGGACGGGGCTGCAGGGGCTGGGCTGGGCCAGCCGTGCCGGGCTCCTTCCCGTGGCTGTTCAGGGCTCTGCGCGCTACAACTCAGGCTGCCCACGCAAGGGGGGCAGGTGGCTGCACTGAGGTAAAAGAACCGAAGGGTGTCTGCAGGGGCCAGGGGGCCCAGCTGAGCCCCGAGAGCCAGGGACACCAGGAACTCAGGAGGGCCAAGGCGGGCGTGCTGCTGACGGCACCATCACCCCCTACCTGGGTCCTGGGGCAGGAAGACTGCCTCCGAGTAGTTGCTGAAGGACACGAAGCTCTTGGCACCGTCGATGAGCTCGAGGCTTTGGGAGTCAAAGACGATGCTCGTGAAGCCAGCGACGCAGGCGCTGCAGGCAAGGGACAGGGTCAGAGCAGGCCAGGCAAGGCGTACTCTGCACCCCACACAGACAGCCGCGCCTGCCGCCCGCAGCCCCATGCCCTGCACGTACAGCTGTATCCTGTGCCCCGTGCCCCACACACGCAGCCGTGCCTGCCGCCCGCCACCTGCACCCCGCAGCCCACAGCCCGTGCCCGCGTCCCTGCCCCCGCGAGCAGAGCGCCCACCGGTAGGAGCCCAGGCCGTGCCCCGTGCCCCACACACGCAGCCGTGCCCGCACCCTGTGCCCGCGTCCGTGCCCCAGCGAGCAGAGCGCCCACCGGTAGGAGCCCAGGCCGTGCCCCGTGCCCCACACTGCAGCCGTGCCCGCCGCCCGCCACCTGCACCCCGCAGCCCGCAGCCCACGCCCGCGTCTGTGCCCCCGCGAGCAGAGTGCCCACCGGTAGGAGCCCAGGGGGTCCAGCCTGCCGTTGTGGTAGCCGTGTGTGGTCGACCCATTGCCGACGTTGACCTCGTAGGTCAACACTCCTGCCGGGCCCCGAGAGCGCCCCTCCTCCTCTGTCAGGAGGTAGGTCACGTACGTGTCCGAGACCCCCTTTCTGAAATCTCCATACGTGTATTTCAGAACATCTGTGGAAGGATGGCCGGCTAAGGAAGGCACAAAGGAGGGAAATCGTCAGGAGGGACGCGGGTGGGGACGAGCTGCCCACTCTCCAGGGTGACAGCATGAACCCCACAGACGGACTCGCCAGGCCACGCTGCCCCCACACTGCCCCCCAGCTCTCAGCGACTCAGCATCCTCACACAGCCTCTTCCCAAATGTCCCCATTTCATGGACGGGGAGATCAAGGCACAGAGGGCCGACGCGCCGCCACCGGCGAGCTGAGCTGGGCTTCTAGCTGGACCACCTGGCGCAGTCTGGGGTCGCATGGGCCAGGCGTGGGAGGGCACACGAGCACCCAGCCCCAGGCGCAGAGGACCCAGCCGTGGTCCACTCAGAAGCAGCACGGCCACTGTCCTCAGCAGAGGCTCCAGCCGGGACTCCCCAGAAACCATCACAGCAAAATGACCGCTATGGACAGAACTGTCCCCAAAGACATAACCCCCAGGTCTTCACCCCAGGCCTGTGCCCGGGCCCTCTGCAGACAGGACCTGTGGAGACTGACCACTTAAGATGAAGCCAACACACAGGGTGGGCATGCCATCCAGGAGGCCCGTGTGTTCACAGCACAGGACACTCGCACCATCGAGGGACAGGCAGAGGGACGGCCTCATGGGGACACCAGGAGCACATGGTGCCACCACAAACGAGTGCCCTGGACCGCCGGCTACCACCACGGCCGTGGGGGACCCAAATGCGCCCTCCCTGCTGGGAGCACGGCCGACCCCTGTCCTGGGCCTGGCCTCCAGGACCCTGAGCCCCTGCAAGGCCACCGCGTGAGCCGCCAGCAGGAGGGATGCCACCACAGGCAAAGCCAGGCAATGGCACTCTTGGGAGATTCCAAAAGGGACAGGCTAGGGGACAGTCCAGCATCTCTAGGTGGTAGGACCAGCATCTCTAGGGGACAGTCCAGTGTCTCCAAGGGTTGGGACCAGTGTCTCTAGGGCAGTACCAGCATCTCTAGGAGACAGTCCAGCGTCTCTAGGGGGTGGGGGCCAGTGTTCCTAGGGGCGGGGCCAGCATCTCTAGGGGCAGGACCAGTGTTTCTGGGGGCAGGGCCAGTGTTTCTAGGAACAGGGCCAGCATCTCTAGGGAGTGGGGCCAGCATCTCTAGGGGCGGGGCCAGCATCTCTAGGGGCGGGGCCAGCATCTCTAGGGGTGGGGCCAGCATCTCTAGGGGGTGGGGCCAGCATCTCTAGGGGCGGGGCCAGCATCTCTAGGGGGTGGGGCCAGCATCTCTAGGGGAGGAGCCAGCATCCTCAGGGGACAGTCCAGTGTCTCCAGGAGTACGCTGGTTGAAAGGATGTGTGTGCCCTAGAAAGGCATGTTTCAATCCTAATCCCATTTTGTAAAGGCAGCCGTTTCTTCTAATCCCTACTCAGTACTATATGTTGGAAACTTTAATTAGCTTATCTCCACGGAGATGTGACTCAATCAGTACAGGTATTAAACCTGATTAGGTGGAGACGTGTCTCCACCCACAGGTGGGCTTTGATTGGTTTTACTGGAATCCTTTAAACTTTGGAAAGAGCTCGAGAATGACGACAAAGAAAGCCACGAGATTTGCAGAGAGCAAAGACGGACAGAGCCACGAGAAAGCCACAACAGGGTACACCACAGCACCACGAAGCACAGAGGTCACCAGCCAGTGATGTGGCGATGAAGAAGGAAAATGCCTCCCCGGGAGCTAGAGAGGAAGCTAGCAGATGTCGCCGTGCTCACCACGTGCCCATCCAGCCGAGAGAGAAACTCCGTTTGTGTCCACCACGAGCCCTTCCGCTTGAGAGAGAAACCCTGAACTTCATCGGCCTTCTTAAACCAAGGTACCCTGGACATTTTTCTAGACCTCTGGGAAATTTTCTTGGCCTTAGAACTGTAAACCAGCAACTTATTCAATTCCCCTTGTAAAAGCCGCTCCACCCCTGGTGTACTGCGTTCCGGCAGCGAGCCGACCAGAACGAGGGGCAGCCCAGCATCTCCAGGCGCCCCGCCACAGCCCCACCTTACCTTCGCTGGTGCTGAGGACGACGGCGTAGCCACTGATGGGCCCGTGGCTGGCTTCAAATGCCCTGAACCTGACCTTCACAGCGTTGTGGCTGACAGACGTGATGTTGGGGGGCTCGTCCAGAGGAGGGGGGTCTGGAGCAAAGTGAAACAAAACACGGTCACCCAACATTAACACAGGGAAGGGGAGAGAGGGGCAAGGAGCGGACATGCTTCTGTGCCCTGGCGTCCTGTGCTGGGCTCGTGCAAACCAAGTCCAGGGGCGGGGAAGGCCCACACAGCAGAGGTGGTCAGTCCCCTGGGGGGCTGCTGAGCTTAGAGTGACCCCTTAAAAGCACAGCCTGCTTTCCCTACTGCCCACCCCAGCCCCCGTGGACCAGATGGAGCAGAAAGCTCATCCCCGGCCCTGGGGTGCAAAGAGGACAGCTGGACAGTACACAGGGGGCCACGGCGTGAGGCCTGGAGCTGTGAGCAGTGCTGTCCACGGGGGGAATAACTGAACCCCAGGGACGGGCGGCGGAGGGGCTGCCAGCCCATGGCCCTGGGTCCAGCCCCCTGCGGCAGCCGCAGCCCCGCCCTGCACCCTTCATAGTAAAGTCCCCTCGTGGCTGGAGTTGGTTTAAAATGCTCACAAACTCGGCCAACCAACCCCGTCCCAGGAAGCGGAGAAGCTCGCACAGGGGCTGCACCCTCCCTCTCCAAGCTCAGCCTGTGGGGCCACAGGGAGGAAGCGCTGAATTAAAGGGCCCCTCCCCGTGCGCTGCCGGATGCCTCGGGTTGTTTTCATCATATTCGAGATCCTGGGGCCCGCTGTCCTGTAAGACCGCCTCCACTCTGCCCTCTGGCGCCGCCACCAGCTGCCCACTGGACCCTCGGCCCAGCGCACGGCAGCAGCTGCCCAGTCCACCCAACCCCCAAGTGTGCCCACCTCCCCCAGAAACAGAGCGGCTCCACGTTCACACAAACTATGTTAACCATGCACAGAAAACTCCATCTGAGGGAGGAAACCAGGCACTAAAAAGCTGGGAAGTCATGGCGCTGGACAGCAAAGTCCCTGCCCTCCGGTACCAGGCACTGTCCAGCTTCAGAAACAACGGATGCTGGCGAGCCCCCACCCCACCCCCGACACACTCAGCCCTGGAGACATGGAATCAAGCCCGTTTCCTGTTCCCCAGCAGCTGATGCACAGTGAGGAGAGAGCCTTAAAACAGAGCTACCAAAAGGACGGAATCTTCGTTCCTCGTCCCCAGCAGAGTCTGCAGAACCCACAGGAGGTGGGCCAGGGTCGCACCGCTGGACTCCGAGGCGCTCCTGTGCTGCCCCGTCTCCGTGCCCGGGGCACCCTGTTCCTGAGCAGTGCACAGCCTAAGCAACCGTCCACGGCCACCTGCAGTGTCTCACACGCACATGACCTCACCTGTTTCCACAGCGGTCCCGTCAGCTCTGTACCACTGTCTCCCCGACAGCCGAGGAAAGCAAGGCTGAGAGACGCTAAGTATCGCCCAAGAGCCAATGTGGGAAAAAGCAGAACCAAGAATCAAGCCACATGGACCTTCCGAAGCCCAAGGCTGTGTGTCCCAGAGCCCCTCAGCTACTTTCCAAGTCAGTGTCCAGAATTAAGATGCTTTTTTTTCTTACACTCACAACCACCAATTCTTTAGAAATGTATCTACTATCTGGAAACATCCGGATGCCCTAAAGGAAACATATCCAGGAGTCGAAGGGCAAAGGGCAAGGTGGGCCCGGCCAGGGTGGTGGAAGACACGACCGGGGCAAAGAGACAGGGAAGAAAAGCTGCTAGGTGCCACGGAGACAAAGCCGTAAGAGCAGTTTCTCCCGTGCACAAGCAGCGGAGCTCTGAAGAGGGAACCAGGCTGATTCCTGAGCAGTGAGGGTTTCCTGCCGCCCAAAATAGCCTGGGGGCTTATTAAAAAAACACAGATGCCAGGAAAATAAGGATCTTGACTGGATACTTAATTCAATCAAGAAATTACTATTAGTTTTTAGGAGTACTGATAGTAATAATGTCATATTTGAAAAAAATAAAAAGTCTTTATCTTGAAGTGATAGATAGTGAAACATTTACACATAAAATTCTATGACTGGAGCTGGTTTCAACCTTATCCAACAAGGTGGGGAACAGGTATAAAGCAATGAATAATTCAACTGGGAAAAATATTTGAAATTTTCTACATAAACGCAGTAAGGGAACTCACTAAGTAAAAGAAAATGTGGCCATAAATTACTCTATACAGCAAAGAAACCCTGGAATGTAAAAAGAAAATGCTTCTGACTGCTTTTTCAGACTGGACTTCTATGGCCAATTAAACATACGTATTTTAGGAGAAGTGAAAGCAAAGCCTGACGGGCATCCCTAGACCACACCTGCGGCTGCGCCCGCCCGGCCCCAGCGCACCTGTGATCCCGGTGGTGCAGACGTTCCTGGCAGGAGGCGCCGTCTTCGCACAGGACAAGGTAGTGACGCTGATGTTGTAGGAGGTGGAGAAATTCAAGTGCGTGACTTCCATCCTGAACTCGGAGCCGTTCTCCGGCGTGCAGCTCTCCAGGGTGGCGGCGCTGCTCCAGCTCCCGCTGCTGACGGCCAGTGCGAAGCCCGCGCTGGAGCCCGGGGGGCAGGCCCAGGCGAGCACCAAGGCCGGCTTCCGGGGGACGCCCCGGCACCGGAGGAGGGCCACCGGGGCAGGCTCTGCAAAGCAAGCACGGTGCGTCAGGGGCCCGCCACGGCCGGGCACTGGGGCGGGAGGGACGGGCCCACCCCGGCTGAGCGCTGCGAGCGGAGCAGATGGAGAAGAGCCGGACTCTGGGCAGCCCTTGCCTGCGCCGGCTCCGGTCGCACCCTCCGGACAATTCTTCCCGGACCCGCAAGGCCCATACTGTCCCTCCTCACAAAGGCATCACCTGGCCGGCGCAGCGGGGCGGAGCCGGGGTCCAAGGGCGCACCCACAAGGAACCGGCCGCGGGCTCCCTGCGCCGCCCCGGGCGCACCCGCACCCCGCATGGGCAGGCGCGCTGCCCTGCCCGCCGCCGCACCGCCTTCGCTGCCACCTCGCTAGAGTCCCCAGGGCCCACGGCCAACCCATCTCATGCCGACGACAGAAATCAGGGCGCGGGAAGCTCCGGGAGGACGCCACAGGGAGATGACTAACATTAATGTCAACACTTGAAAGCAGGGACATCTCTACTCAGTTTCTGCCGCGACTGCCGCCCCACGCGGCCCGTTGCCAGTGCGTCTTCTCTGGCCGCCCCCGGGGCCGAGGACCTGTCCCTGCGGGGTGGCCCTGGCGACGCAAAGCCGCGGGGGCTCCCGCCAGCGTTCGGCTCGAGAAGGCCGAAGGCGCGGAGGTGGCCACCGCCACCCGTAGGGGATCGGGCAGGCCCGGGCCCGAGGGGGTACGAGGGGCGGGGGCCACACAGGCTGCACAGCCGGGCCACAGCACCCGGGGCGTCAGCAGGGCGGCCCCACGCTGTCAAAAGCGCCCACACTCGGACACGGGCTGCCCCTCTCTCTAGCGCCCTTGCTGCACCACGAGACTGGGAAGGATCCGAAAGGGCAAAACATGCTGCGCATCTGTTCTAACAACGCCCTGTCCGTCTCCTTCAGCCTCAAAACCGGCGTGGGGACGGCGAGGCCCTGCCGGCAACCCGTGGCCTTCGCGGCAGCCTCTGACCTCGGCCCCGGGCTGTGGGCCCCACGGCACCGCCACGCCCCCGCGGCTCTGCTCCAAAGGCTCCATCTCCCGAGGCTCCTGGCGCCGCACATCAGCACATTCCCCTTCCGCGTGACTCCCTCCCCGACATGCCGTTCACCGCCCAGCACCACCTGCTAAACTGCTTCTCTGGCACCTTCTCTGTCGAGCCCACCAGAACGAACGTCCGGGAAGGCGAGGACGCGTCTGCTTCCTCGGGCGGTGCCCGGCATCTGGCAGGTGCCACGGAAGCGCGTGTTGAATGGACCCACCACGCCACAGCCCTCCCCGGCCCACAGGTGTCTCGGAGACCTCAGCATCAAGCACCGCGAAGCGCACATACACCTGGAGACCCGGCGGGAGGGGTGCAGGCAACCAGGCCGACTCACCCGTGCAGAACCACCGAGAGCCAGCTGCCCCCTCGGTGCCATCCCCGGCCTGTGCAAAGACCCTGACGGAGTACGTGGAGCCGGGCGCCAGGCCAGGGACTGTCGCGTGGGTGACTCCGGGGCCCGTGAGGATGTCCACTGCGGTGCTGGAGTTTCTGTCCTCCACCACAAGGCGGTAGGTGTAGCTGGGGGAGGCGTTGTCAAAACTCTGCCAGCTCACGGCTGCGGCTGTGCTATTGGTACTTATTTCAATGTCGGACACAAGGCTGGGCCCTTGATTTAAAAGAAAAAAGGTTGGATTCATTCAAATTCCAAAACTATTTTATTAAATGCGTCCAAAAATAGGCCGGCTCCTCTGAGGAAAGAACCAATAAAGGTAATATCTGCTGGCTCATAAAACAGAAAGTTTCCCAAAAGACACTGAGGAAGTAATTATACAGATTAAAACTCAAAAGAATTAGTCTTTCAGGTTTCTTTTACTACTCAAATTTATCCATCATGTGGCTTCAACACATAATTTCCCACATGTTTTTAAACCGGGTGACAAATGAGAAAAGGTTCTGAAAAGATACCCTGAGCCATCTATCTCTACCACACACATGGACGGACAGTCAGCAAGAGGCGGCCCCCATGGCTGCGTGCGAAGTGGGGGGACCGGGCGGCGTCCCCTGGCACCTCCGTGACAGCTGACAGCGACCCCCTAGGCGGCCCCAAGGAGAGAGCAAAAACCTTCACGGGGTCACTTTCCACTTCTACAGTCCCCAGCCACATGGCTTTAGCCGCGGTGCCCGTCACAACAGTACAAATACAGCCAGAACCCAGGATGCGCCACCCTGGCCAGCCGCCCCCAGAGAGGCGTCCGAGGAGACTTACGTGTGTACTGTGCGATGGGGGCGGGGACCCCCTGGACGCCGTCCACTTCGGGAGTGACTGTGATGTTGTACAGGGTCCCAGGAACGAGGTCCCGCAGCGTGGCTGCCTTCCATGAGCTGTTGGCCTGGAGGGTGCTGCTCCCTGACTGGGCAAGCAGGCGGTAGACGTACTCAGACGCGTTGTCTGTGCTCTCCCACGCCAATGCCATCTCGGTCGTGTTGACGTGGACCACACGGACGCCAAACACCCTGCTGGGGTCTGGCCGGGAGCACAGGGCCTGTTAACAGCTGCCCCCCAGCCCAGCCTGACTCCACGTGTCTCCCTCCGCCCACCAGACCCCCAAAGGGCGGCTCTAAAACCTAGCAAGAAATGCCCACGCTCGGCTCCTTCAAGAACCCTGGCTCCATCGTAACCCAGCCGAGCTAACACTTACCAGTGTGCTTTGTTTTTGTCATAAAAATGGCCCCCTCGAGACCTCTGTTGTTGCTCAGATGTGGCCTCACTCTCTCTAAGCTCAACTCTACAAGTGAAATCATTGCCCTGCCCCCTATGTGGGACATGACATCCAGGGGTGAAAGTTTCCCTGGCAACATGGGAGAGGACTCGCAGGGATGAATCCAGACCTGGCACCATGGGATCAACAATTCCATCCTGACCAAAAGGAGGAAAAGAAGTGTAATTAATAGAGTATCAGTGGCAGAGAGAGTTCAAATAGAGTCCAGAGGCTACTCTGGAGGTTGCTCTTTTGCAAGCTTCAGTTAGACCTTGCTACCTGTCATAACCTGCCAAGCCCCAACCAGGATCATTCCAGCCAATCCGAAAGAACACTTAGGGCAATACATAAGATTCCACAAGGGTTCCAGGCACTAGAGTAACTTTCCAGAAACCTACAACCTCCAGATGGGTCCCTGGTCCAGATAAGTCCTGAAATCTAGCCCAGCCTCTCCAGAACATCAGATGGTTCCATCTCCCTACCCCATATTAGTGACAGACCCTTCCAATAGAAAAAAATTTAGAATTGCCATAGGCCAAGCACCCCTATAAGAGAGGGATGGAAAGATCAAAGGTGATGGTGGAGTTATGCAGAGAAGAGAGAATTTAACAAATGAACATGAATGCTGAATCATTAAATTATCTCTTTTAGCCTCCAGTACCTTAGAGCAGCTAGAAGGAAAACCCATATCAAACTTTAAAATCTGTTCTATAACTACTTGTTAAAAGGTACTTGGGAATTTATTGCTTTATGGTATATATGTTATATCTCACAATAAAAAAAACATTAAAAAATAAAAGAAGAGAATGTCATTAAGTTTCCCGTATCAGGAACGGGGAATACAGGTTGTTTCGGGCAGACATTGTACATATTTTGCATCTTTTCTCTTCTTCCTTTTCCTCCTCTCCATGTCCTTTTCCTCCACCTCATTCCAAATAATTCTTACTTTTAAGTCCTGAAATGATATTCCAAATTACTATATTATTTTTGCCATATATTTTACTCCACATTTTAATTTTGTGTAGGCTGTTGAGAGGAATTACATTTCATATCTTCTAATATGAAAATTTTACAACTCAACTGTTCTGGTAACATTGTTGAAATAAACATGATTTTCTCAGTGCAGTAAAAAAAAAAAGGCCCCCCGCTTTCCTGGAGCCGAAACAGCGCAGTGTCCTGGCCGCAGGTGCCGGTGCCCGGTGTGGCAGCCTGGGGGCCTCTTCCAGCGGGTGGGACACGCGCACGTCTCTGGAGGGTGCAGACATCAGTAAACAGCCTTGTCAAATGGCTCCATGGAAAGAAGGTGCCAGCACTGCTGCTTACTGGGCGGGCGCGTGTGAAGCCAGGACGGCGGCCCTGGGCTGGCACCCCCACCCCTGCACCATGGGTCAGGGGAAAGCGGGGGCCAGGGCAGCGATGGGGCAGGGCCTGCCCAGAGGAGCTTGGCAGCTGGGAGGGCGGCATTTGTAAAACCCTTTGTACCTTAATTTTCTGTTCATACTGTGTGCAGGCATCATCTACTCTAAAATTAATTGTAAAAAGAAACTCCTAGAGAGAGGGGGTTTTCCTTAGAGGGCAGCAGCTTGAAGAGCTGTCTTCTTCCCTTGCCACCAGATCCCTTCCATGAAAGGGATCCACAAGGACCATGAAAGGGGGCCTTACGACAAGCTTAACAAACTAGAAATAACCTAAGTATGCAGTAAGGAGCGAAGGCCTACGCCGCACTGCAGCTACCTGATGCAACACCCTGAACCCGCTGGGCGCACGGAGACCACGTCAGCCGTGCAGGACGCAACACACACCGAGTTAGAAGAAAGGGGGTCAAATACAAAATGCAATGATTTGTGCTATAACTAAAATGCTGTCAATAATGCATGACTGTGGGCACAGACAGAAAAGGAATTTAGTTGGGTTACAAAATTGGAGTCATATTTTCCCCTTTTGCAAAACTGTCTTTAATGCTGATAAGCTGTTTTATCCCAAGAATAATGAAAGCTAGTCAATAACAGAAAGGGAAATAGGGGAAACAAAGGGTAACATGTACTGGGCAGATGGAAATAGTCGCTTCAGTGAGAGGGAGGGTAAGGGGTGTGGTATGTGTGAGATTTTTTCTTTTTATTTCTTTTCTAAATTGATGCAAAGGTTCTAAGAAATGATCGTGGTGATGAATATACAACTATGTGGCGATACTGTGAGTTACTGATCATATACCAAGAATGGAATGGTCACATGGTAACAACGTTCGTAATTGCATGTTATGTTTAAAAAATTTTTTTTAATTAAAAAAAAAATAACAGAAAGGGACCCTGAGAGCCTAAGGCCACATCCACCTTCCTGACGCCCAGTCAAGGACCGACCAGGGCGGGGCGGCAGCACAGCAGACACGGATTTCTTAGCGCCTGCCTCCACGACGGCCGGCCCCCGGTTGCACCCCCTGGCCCCTGGTCAGCCCCCGTCAGGCCTGGTCAGGTGGCTAAGGCTGGGCCCGCCGAGCCAGGAAGAGGCCAGCTCACCCGCCACCCTCAGTCACCCACTGCTCACAGAGCCCCGTCTCCTGCCCGGTGGGGAGGGGACAAAAGCCCCGTCACGGAGCCGGCTCAGCCTTGCCAGCGCTCACAGGGGGCACCTAGCACTGGGAGCCTGACCGCGACGGGCTGTGGCCGATGCACTAAGGCCTGGGCTGAGGAAGACAAACCCCTCAAGGCCCTCCCGCAGAGGCGACCCTCTTACCATTATCAGTGGCCTCCAAAAAAACAAAATAAAAAATATGCTGATACTAAGACTGTATCTCAACAGCCCGATTCTAAACGCAGCCTGGAGAGGGAAGGACCGCTTCCCCTGAGGGATCCCCTTATTTTGGAAGCAAACCTTCGGCAGGGCCCTTCACAATTCAACCAACCCTAAGAACAGGAGAAACCTGCAAGAGAGCCCCACAAGCCGAGGCATTTCACTCGGGCTCCAGGAGTCGCTCATGTTTTCACTCTCGCGCTCGGATTTCAATCCTCTTGCAATCAAAAGGTCAAAGAACACTGTATGCTTCCCAAGCTTTCCCAAAAGAAGTTATTTCAATTTTAAAAATAACAATATTTAGGATTAGCTCCCTAGAAATTCCCAAAAGTTTATGATCTGAGGAATAATGCAATGATTTATTTAAACTTTTTCATAAAAGAATTTTACCAATGTCAATTAGCTTTATAAAACTAGCAAAAGGAGTTCCCTGCAATGTCACAACAGAGCAGAAATAAACTGCCTGTCCAACAACGCTAGCTAAATAATTTACAGCTAATCCAGCAGTTCTTAGCTTTTTGATCTCAAGATCCTTTACCTTCTTAAAAATAACTAAGGTCCTCAGGAACTTCTGTTTTGTAGATTCTATTTATTAGTATCTATTGAGTTAGAGATAGAGAGTGAGACATTGTTAAATACCCAAGCACACATTTCATTAGCCATCAGGGATGTGGGCCCACGTCACACAGCCTCAGGACGTCCCCACTGCACACTCACGAGAGAATGACAGTAAAAAAGGCGCATGAGGGAGAGGTCCAAGAGGGCGGCTTAGCGAGCTGTGGGATTTAGTTCATCCTCCAGAGCAGCAACTAAATAGCCAGGAACAGGACAGAGAAACTGCTGGGGCCCATCAGTGACCGGACACACAGCATACCCCAGTCTGGACCAGTGAGACTAGCTGCGAGCCCCCACCCCCAGAACCATGAGTTCCCCAAGCCCTAGCAGCCGGGGCCCCTCCCTCACAGGCTGCTTCCCAGAGGGGAAAGGAAAGGGATTTTACCAGCAGCAGGGGCTGAGCTCAACCAAAAGCCAATTGTGGAATTAATTAACAAATTCTGACTACTAAAACTAGGCCCCCAGCTCAGGTGAACCTCGAGTTGCTCATTTTTGCCCCGGTGCTGAGGGGGCAGGGCTGACAGAAAAAGTAAAAAGAAAAAAGAAACAAGAGGTTTTTTGGATCGAACAGCATGTAATACTTGAAAGGATCTGAGCCCTGAAGGAAAGGAAGGGGCACATAGGATCTGAAGGTACATAAAGCAACATACCAACTTACGCTCTTGATTGGCAAACCTGAGGAACGGGGTCCTGCTCTGAGAAGGATTTTCTCTTTCTTTTTGTGACTGTGTTTCTACAAAGGCTTGACTGCCTTTGGATACAGTGGCAGGGCTTCTCAGGTTGCAACTGCCCCAGGCATAGGCAGAAACAAGTTCGTTTGAGGGCTTGTCTGGAGCCTGTGTCTTCCCCAGGAGGGGGGTGGGGCCCAACTCAGGTGGAATCCCTCCCTCAAGGAATTCAGACACCAGGGCTTGGTAATTTGAAGCCATTAAAACCAGCCTACAACCTCTCCTCTGTCTCCACCACGCCCCCAGCCAAAGTTAAAGGTACCGCATCACCTTATGCTGGTGAGACCTGCAGGCAGACAAGTGCCTCATACTGGGCAGGATAAGAAAAACAGAGCCCAGAGACTTCATAGGAAAGTCTTTCAATTTGTTGGGTCTCACCCTCAGGGAAAACCGATGCAGGTGACTCTTTCCACCTGATAGGAGTCCAGTTTGGTCTGGGAAAATCTGGCTGGGGTCTATAATACCTAAGTACACCCTCCTGAGGTGGGGGGCTGGGGGGAAGGCACCATACAGGCAGGGCAAGAAGCAAGAAAACAAGAACTTAAAAATTCTGCTCTGTTAAACAAAACCTAAGCTAGAGGTTCAGAATAAGCTGAACTGAATGTCAAAGAACAGATAGACAACAAAGTCATTCAGCAAGAAAATCCTAGGTAAAAGAAGTGAAAACAATCTTCAGAATAAACTAATTAAGGTAATTAAATGCATAGCCGCCAGCAAAAAATAATGACTCACACTAGGAAAATTGAAGATATGGCCCAGTCAAAGGAACAAACCAACAATTCAAATGAGATACAGGAGTTGAAATAATTAATTCAGAAGGTTCCAACAGACATGGAAAACTTCATCAAAAATCAAATCAATGAATTGAGGGAGGATAAAAAGAAGGCAAGGAATGAACAAAAAGAAGAAATTGAAAGTCTGAAAAAACAAATCACAGAACTTATGGGAAAGAAAGGCACAGTAGAAGAGATGAAAAAAAACAATGGAAACCTACAATGGTAGATTTCAAGAGGCAGAAGATAGGATTAGTGAACTGGAGGACAGAACATCTGAAATCTGACAAGCAAAACAAAATATAGGGAAAAGAATAGAAAATATGAGCAGGGACTCAGGGAATTGAATGACAACATAAAGTGCACAAATATACATGTTGTGGGTGTCCAAGAAGGAGAAGAGAAGGGAAAGGGAGGAGAAAAACTAATGGAGGAAATTATCACTGAAAATTTCTCAACTCTTATGAAAGACTTGAATTACAGACATAGACTGGCAGAATGGATTAAAAAACAGGACCCATCTATATGCTGTCTACAGGAAACACATCTTAGACCCACGGATAAACACAGGTTGAAAGTGACATGTTGGGAAAAGATATTTCATGCAAACAACAATCAGAAAAGAGCAGGAGTAGCTATACTAATATCAACAAATTAGACCTCAAATGTGAAAAGTTAAAAGAGACAAAGAAGGACACTATGTATTAATAAAAGGAACAATTCAACAAGAAGACATAACAGCCATAAATATTTATGCACCGAGCCAGACAGCTCCAAAACACATGAGGAAAATACTGAGAAGAGAAATAGACACATCTACCATAATAGTTGGAGACTTCAGGTCCCCACTCTCATCAATGGACACCTAGACAGAGGATCAATAAAGAAACAGGGAATTTGAATAATACAATAAATGAGCTAGACTTAACAGACATTTATAGAACATTACACCACACAACAGCAGAATACACCTTTTTTTCAAGTGTTCATGGATCATTCTCAAGGATAGACCATATGCTGGGTCACAAAGCAAGTCTCAATAAATTTAAAAAGATTGAAATCATACAAAACACTTTCTCAGATCATAAAGGAATGAAGCTGGAAATCAATAACACGCAGAGGGCCAGAAAATTCACAAATATATGGAGGCTCAACAACACCCTCTTAAACAACCAGTGGGTCAAGGAAGAAATTACAAGAGAAATCAGTAAATATCTCGAGGCAAATGAAATGCAAACACAACATATCAAAATTTATGGGATGCAGCAAAGGTAGTGCTAAGAGGGAAATTTATTGCCCTAAATGCCTATATCAAAAAAGAAGCAAAAATCAAGGAATTAACTTTCCACTTGGAAGAACTAGAGAAAGAACAGCAAACTAATCCCAAAGCAAGCAAAAGGAAAGAAATAATGAAGATTAGAGCAGAAATAAATGAAATTGAGAACATGAAAACAATTGAGAAAATCAACAAAACCAGAAGTTGGTTCTATGAGAAAATCACAAGATTGATGGACACAAAAAGAAGAAGAGAGAAGATGCAAATAAATAAAATCAGAAATGGAAGAGGAGACATAACCACTGACCCCACAGAAATAAAGGAATTAATGAGTGATATTATGAACAACTTTATGCTAATAAACTCGACAATGTAGATAAATGGACAACTTCCTAGAAAGGCATGAACAACCAACATTGACTTGAGAAGAAATAGACAACCTCAACAAACCAATCACAAGTAAAGAAACTGAATCAGTCATTAAGAAGCTCCCCTAAAAGTAAAATCCAGGACCAGATGGCTTCACATGTGAATTCTACCAAACATTCCAGAAAGAATTAGTACCAATCCTGCTCAAACTCTTCAAAAGAAATGAAGAGGAGAGGAAAGCTACCTAACTCATTCTACGAAGCCAACATCACCCTCATACCAAAGCCAGACAAAGATATTAAAAACAAAAAAACTACAGACCAATCTCCCTAATGAATATACATGCAAAAATCCTCAACGAAATTCTAGCAAATCAAATCCAGCAGTACATTAAAAGAATTATATACCAAGACCAAGTAAGATTCATCCCAGGTATGCAAGGATGGTTCAACATAAGAAAATCAATTAATGTAATACACCATATCAAGAAATCAAAGTAGAAAAACCACATGATCATCTCAATTGATGCAGAAAAGGCATCTGACAAAATTCAACATCCTTTCCTGTTGAAAACACTTCAAAGGATAGGAATAGAAGGGAACTTCTTCAACATGGTAAAGGGAATATATGAAAAACCCACAGTTAACATCATCCTCAATGGGGAAAAACTGAAAACTTTCCCCCTAAGGATGTCCACTATCACCCATTGTTATTCAACATTGTGTTGGAAGTTCTAGCTAGAGCAATTAGACAAGAAAAAGAAATACAAGGCATTGAAATTGGAAAGGAGGAAGTAAAACTCTAACTGTTTGCAGATAATATGATACTATGTGTCAAAAACACCAAAATCCACAGCAAAACTACTAGAGCTAATAAATCAGTACAGCAAAGTGGCAGGATATAAGATCAACACTCAAAAATCTGCAGTGTTTCTATACACTAGTAATGAACAATCCGAGGGGGAAATCAAGAAAAAAATTCCACTTACAATTGAAACCAAAAGAATAAAATATTTAGGAATAAATTTAACTAAAGAGACGAAAGACCTATACAAAGAAAACGTCAAGAAATTCTTAAAAGAAATCACAGAAGACCTACATAAATGGAAGGGCATACCGTGTTCATGGATTGGAAGACTAAATATAGTTAAGATGTCAATTCTACCTAAATTGATTTACAGATTCAATGCAATACCAATTAAAATCCCAAAAACTTACTTTTCATAAATAGAAAAACCAATAACCAAATTTATCTGGAAGGGCAGGATGCCCCGAATTGCTAAAAGTATCCTGAGAAAAAAAAATGAAGTTGGAGGTCTCATGCTATCTGACTTTAAGGCATATTATTGAAGCTACAAGTGGTCAAAACAGCATGGTACTGGCATAAAGATAGATATATCGACCAATGGAATCGAATAGAGTGTTCAGATATAGACCCTCTCATCTATGGACATTTGATCTCTGATAAGGCAGTCAAACCAACTCACCTGGGACAGAACAGTCTCTTCAATAAATGGTGCCTAGAGAACTGGATATCCATATGCAAAAGAATGAAAGAGGATCCATAATTCACACCCCATACAAAAATTAACTCAAAATGGATCAAAGACCTAAATATTAGATCTAAGACCATAAAACTGTTAGAAGAAAATGTAAGGAAATATCTTACAAATCTTATAATAGGAGGCAGTTTCCTACACCTTACAACCCAGAGCAGAAGCACTGAAGAAAGAAAGAAATGGAAACTCCTCAAAATTAAACACTTTTGTGCATCAAAGAAGTTTGTCAAGAAAGTAAAAAGACAGCCTACACAATGGGAGACAATATTTGGAAACAATATATCAGATAAAGTTCTAGTATCCAGAATGTATAAAGAAACTGTTCAACTCAACAACAAAAAGACAAACAAATTACAAAATGGGCAAAAGACCTGAACAGACACTTCTCAGAAGAGGAAATCCAAATGGCCAAAAGGCACATGAAAAGATGCTCAACTTCCCTGGCTATTAGGGAAATGCAAATCAAAACCACATTGAGATATCATCTCACACCCACTAGAATGGTCATTTATCAATAAAACAGAAAACGACAAGTGCTGGAGAGGATGTGGAGAAAGAGGCACACTTATCCACTGTTGGTGGGAATGTCAAATGGTACAACCACTGTGGAAGGCAGTTTGGCGGGTCCTCAGGAAGCTAAGTATAACTTCTAAGTATAGAAGCTAAGTATACCCAGCAATACCATTGCTAGGTATCTACTCAG
Organism: Tamandua tetradactyla; assembly: GCF_023851605.1. NCBI lineage: Eukaryota > Metazoa > Chordata > Mammalia > Pilosa > Myrmecophagidae > Tamandua > Tamandua tetradactyla. The sequence continues at coordinate 124,907,474 of NC_135334.1, read as the reverse complement.
AGGACATGAGGGCAAGGACACAAACAGACATTTGCACACCAATGTTTATAGCAGCATTCTTTACAATGACCAAGAGATGGCAACAGCCAAAATGTCCATCAACAGACAAGTGGCTAAACAAACTGTGGTATATACATACGATGGAATATTATGCAGCTGCAAGACAGAATAAAGCTATGAATTATGTAACAACATGGATGGACCTTGAGGACATTACGTTGAGTGAGATTAGCCAGAATCAAAAGGACAAATACTGCATGGTCTCACTGATGGGAACTGACATTAGTGAATAAACTTGGAGAATTTCAGTTGGTAACAGAGACCATCAGGAGATAGAAATAGGGTAAGATATTAGGTAATTGGAGCCGAAGGGATAAAGATTGTATAACAGGACTGATTGTAAAAATTCAGAAATGGATAGCACAATACTATCTAACTGTAGTACAATAATGTTAGAACACTGAATGAAGCTGCATGTGAGAATGATAGAGGGAGGAGGGCTGGGGCACAAATGAAATCAGAAAGAAAGATAAAATAAAGATTAAGCTGGTATAATCTAGGAATGCCTAGAGTATATAATGATAGTGACTAAATGTACAAATTTAAAAACATTTTAGCGTGAGGAAGAACAAAGGAATGTCACTACTGCAGGGTGTTGAAAATAGATGGTAATTAATATTTTAAAATTTTAACTTATGTGTGAGACTAAAGCAAAAAATGTTTATTTGGTACAAAATTTATATTTTGACTAGTGCAGTTCCTAGTATAACTTACATGGACAGCTTAATTGAAGACCATAAGTACATGGAACCTTGGGTAGGACATGAGATTTTGTAGGTTTGTCCAGAGTGATGCCCCAATAAATCCAAGAGTGATTTGAACAGTGAGTAAAAAAGTATTTGCAAAGTCCCCTTGGGGAATTGTAAGAAAGGGGGAAAATTCAACTTCCCCAAGTGGAGAATTCTTGATATTCTCACAAACAGTGGGGACAACCAAAGCAATAGGCTAAGCCCCCAATTTTGGGGTCTGTTCATAAGAAACAACCCACAAAGGACAAGTTAAGCCTATTTAAAATTAGGCCTAAGAGTCACCCCCGAGAGAGCCTCTTTTGTTGCTCAGATGTGGCCTCTCTCTCCAGCCAACACAACAAGCAAACTCACTGCCCTTCCCCTGTCTACATGGGACATGACTCCCAGAGGTGTGGACCTTCCTGGCAATGTAAGACAGAAATCCTAGAATGAGCTGGGACTCAGCATCAAGGGATTGAGAAAACCTTCTTGACCAAAAAGGGGAAGAGCAAAATGAGACAAAAGAAAGCGTCAATGGCTGAGAGATTCCAAACAGAGTTGAGAGGTTGTCCTGGAGGTTATTCTTACACATTAAACAGATATCACCTTGTTAGTCAAGATGTAGTAGAGAGGCTGGAGGGAACTGCCTGAAAATGGAGAGCTGTGTTCCAGTAGCCATGTTTCTTAAAGATGATTATATAATGATATAGCTTTCACAATGTGCCTCTGTGATTGTGAAAACCTTGTGTATGATGCTCCTTTTATCTACCTTGTCAACAGATGAGTAAAACATATGAATTAAAAATAAATAAATAATAGGGGGAACAAATGTTAAAATAAATTTAGTAGATTGAAATGCTAGTGATCAATGAAAGAGAAGGGTAAGGTATATATTATGTATGAATTTTTTTTCTGTTTTCTTTTTATTTCTTCTTTTTGAATGGATGCAAATGTTCTAAGAAATGATCATGATGATGAATATGCAACTATGTGATGATAATGTGAATTACTAATTATATATGTAGAATGGAATGATCACGTTAAGAATGTGTGTTTGTTGTCATATTTTTAAAAAAATTTAAAAATTAATTTTTAAAAAAGACAAATGACGTTTTACTAATATAAGAACAATAGGGGTGCACAGGTGGTCCCGTGGTCAAATTCTCACCTGCATGCGGGAGACCCGGGTTCGATTCTCAGTCATGCACTCCCCCTGCCCCCTCCCAAAAAAAGTCAACAAATGTTGCTGCAATAACGGGATAGTCACGTGGAAACAGAATGTGTGACGGCACCACACAGCATACAAAGTAAAAAAAGAGACAGAAGCTCCTCGAGGCCCCCTGCAAGGTGTGGGGACTCCTCCGGGATCTCTGGACCGGGAGTCAGCACACTCTTTCTGCTAAGGGCCAGAGAGCCAACGTCTCAGGCTTCGCAGACCATCCGTCTTTACTGCAGCTACTCAGCTCCAGCACAAAAGCACCCTTAGACAGCTCATTAAGAAGGGTGCACAGCTGCGTCACAACGAAGCTTTATTTATAAAAGCAGGAGACGGGTGCACGGAGGCTCAGTGGTCGAATGCCTGCCTTCCGTGCGGGAGACCCAGGCTTGATTCCCGGACCCTGCACCCAAGAAAAAATGAAAACAGGCAGTGGACCAGATTTGGCCATTATTTGCCCGTCCTTGATTTAGACAATGGAATTCCAGGCAGGTATTAAAATGACGCTGTAGGAATATTTATATTGACAGGGAAGAATATTCGTGGAAACCTAGTAAGTGTAAAATGACTACAAAACTTCAAGCACGGGATGACCTCAGTTTTTGTAAAAGAGAAAAATATACAAGTACATGTCTTAAAATTGAAAGCACTGTACATGAGAAGTTATCAGTGATTATCTCTTTTTGGAGGTTTACGTGTGATCTTTTTCCTTTTTGCTTGTCTGCATCTGACATAACGAACGTGCATTACCATCATTAAGAAATTTTATTGAAGTTTTTTTTTAATTTAGTTAAAAGGAAAACGATAACTGGAAAGCCTGATCCTTATGCAATTATACTGACTTCCTTTAGGAATGTGGCTGTCTCGCTGGCAGGCAGCCTATTCACTTACCCGTCTCCCCGTCGACTGTTTGTGGTGGCCCCTCGGTCCCGTTCGGCCCTTGTGGAAATATTTCAAAACGGTACTTGGTCCCAGGACGTAAGTCTCTGATGACAGCGGCACAGCTGCTGGTCACGTCCACCCGCAACGTGCCACCCTCCTCCAGCGAGGTGAGTATCCTGAAGGACTGAGCGTCGCTGCTATTCCACGCGAGTCCAATTTCCCTGGTGCTGACACTCACCACATGGAAACCGGACACGGGGTCAGGGGCTGTGGACGAGAATAAGTGCAGGCTAGGAGTCAGGAGTCCACAGCTCCAAAACATTCACAGTGAGACTGAGTGCAAACTGGTGCATCCCCTCCCTTACTCTGTCCTGACACCTACAGCAGGGAGCCCTCCAGGACTGCACCTCACTGTACCTGGTGCCCTGGGGAAGGATGTGGGCCCGGGGCGGCTGCAACCCAGGAGGAGGACCTTGCCCGCCCCCCCCCCAGGCTGCTTGACCTTACTGGAATATTACTCCATCTCCCAGAGTCACCGTTTGAGGAGGGACAGCAGAGGATGCCATCGACACCCCCAAATTTATTCTCCCCTTTTTCCTTAGTTACAGACCCCCAGAATTTCAGGGGCAGTAACTCTTGGGAACAAGGGCTAAACTTCCCAGGCTCCCCGGCAACTACATCCCAGACAAGAGAATGTGAGCAGAAATCGTGTAGGACTTCCAGGAGGAGTCTTTACAGGGCAAACACACTCCTTCTGCCCTTCCTCTTCCATGGCTGGAAGGCAGATGCGAGGGCTGGCGCTCAAGCTGCCCTCTGGGGTGAGAAGGGGTGACTACATCCTGGGCCCTGGGAGTCTTCGTGGCACTTTGCACAGCGCATAGAATACTGAACGCCATCTGACCCACCTCCTCAGGGGCCTCCCTCTCTGAGAAGGCCGCAGAGCTAAGGATGGCACTTCTCAGATGTCCCTGAGGCTAGGATTCTGAGCGTGACTCAGGATCACACATCAAGGACGTGAGGCAGAGAGCCCGCGGCGGCGGCCAGCACGCGTGCAGAGGCGGCAGAGCCTTTTAGGCAGCCGCATTTCTGGATGCAGCCCTGGCTCGGCGCTGTGCAGAGCTGGGGCACGGCAGGGGCGTCTGCTGGCCCCAATCTCAAACACCTGCTTGGCACCACGGGGCTCCAGAGCCCAGGACGGCAGCTCCTTGTGGCCTGTGAGAGCGCAGCTATGGCAGAGGCAGCCCGACTCCTCCCGGGAGACAAGGTGGGCCGCCGGGGCCCTGCAAGGCTGCAGTCAGGAGCCGTCTCGGGGCCCCTGGTGCATCCCGGGTCCTGGGAGCCCTCAGTGCCCAGCACTGACTCCCTTCGGGCTGAGACGGGCTCATGACTTCTGCCCACAACTGAGGCCCGGCCAGCGCTCTCCTCTCCCACCACCACCCTGCCCCGCACTGGCCTCCTTCATGCGAAGGAGAAATAACCCCTCCCGTCTACCACAGCACTGCAGGGGGCTGTGACTTCACATGAGCCAAATCCGAACAGAATAAGAGTAAAAACGGTGAGGGGGAGACGGGGAGGCAGGTGCCATTTTCCCCAAAGAGCCAGCACAGAAGACACTGGGCTGCAGCTGCTTTCCGGATGCGAGGGACGGCCTGGAGGTGGGAGGACCCCGTGGGCTCCAGGCTCTGCAGCCTGGGCCATCTCGTCCCACCACGCTGGCCGTCACCGCCTCACCTGGAAAGGGCCCTGACACATGCAAAGCTCCGGGCTCTACCGCCGTCACGCCAGCATTATTTTACTTCAAGCCACTAGACTGCCCTTGGAACAGAGAACTTTTTATTTGCTGCCTATCACTTCTTTTTAAGGGACATCTAAGAAAGATAAGCCTCAGCTGTGCCGCGGTCTCCTCCCACGGGCAGCGTCCACAGAACGGGGACATGATCACATAGTTCCCGGGGCCCGTCCGGCCACGATGACACTGGGGCGGCTGCAGGAGCAGAGGGGCATCGAGGGACATGAGCGTCCACCCTCAGCTCTGCCGCTCAGAGGTGGGAGCCTGTCTACACAGGCTCAAGCTCGCTTCTCACCCGCAAAAATCGGGGATGTTGTGAGCCCTGAGACAGTGTGGACAGTCCGTGACATGACGCCGGTGGCGTCGGCCCCCAGGGCTGACAGGGCAGACCCCATAGCCCCGCGACCCGCGCTTCCCCTGAGGCCAGAGGGCAGAGCTCATGTGCACTGGGGTCTGGGTGCCCCCAGCGGCAGGCGGCACTCACGGGTGTAGACCTGGAGAGAGCACGGCACGCCCTCGGACCCGTTGTCCTGGAACGGCCACACGGTGACTGTGTACAGGGCACTCGGGCTGAGGCCCACAATGACCGCCTGGCTCCCGTTGACAGTGAGGTTGAAGGAGTCGGTCTCCCCAGCAACCTGGATTCCGTAGGTGTAGATGGCGGGGGACGTGCTCTCGCCGGCCTCCCAGGTCAGGTTCATGCTCGTGGCACTGAGGCTCAGCACGCGGATGCCGACCACCCGGGCAGAGTCTGCAAGACAGGGAGGCGTGACCAGCGGCCAGAGGCCCGGGCCTGGCCCTGAGCCCCACCCCACACCTGCAACCAGAGGTGCACGTGGGCCGGGGGACACCCTGGCCAGCACGAGCACAAAGCACTGTCTTAGTCTGCGAGCTGATACTTAGAGACAAAACGGGGCCTTCGCCGAGCAACCACAGGCTCCATGCATGCCTCGGCCTCAAAGGGAGGTGCTGGGGCGGCCAGGAAAGTCCTTGGGCTCACGTGCGCTCAAGGATGACCACGTGAGGCCACGGGCCCCACCATGGCACTGACTGAGCAGCCACTGGGCTGCAGGGCACACCTGCGCTCATTCCTCACCCGCAATCCTGGGCAGCGGCTGTGACCCTGAGAGGACACGACATGAGAAGGCCAGCGCCGTTCACGTGCCTGCCCCACATGCCACACCGGCCTCTGTCCCTGGATCCTGGACAGTGCAGCGGGCAGCAGAGGGACAGCTGCAGCAGGGCACAGCACCGCCCTCCTCCCCACACCACCCCTGCCCCGGGCCCTGCTCCAGCCTGGCCCCGCGTTTTCCTGCCCCGGCCCTCGCTGGCCACCATGGCCGCCTCCCTCGCTGTGACCCTCGGTCTCGGGACTGGGCCCTCCACACCCACAGCTGTGTCCTTAGGGCAGCGACACATTCTGTGGGTCCCTCCAGCTGGTCACTCGAAAAGTGCCAGCCCTGCAGAGCTGTGCGGCCGGTAGGCCCTGTACATGCCCTTTGCAGGGCACTGGCCAGCCCAGGCCGAGCTCACCGGGCACGAGAGCAGGGCCCCCATGGCCACGCCACTGCCATGCAAACCTCCTCAAGAGGAGGGACCCCAGGACAGCACACCCACACATCCCTCCTGGGCACCTGCCCTGCTGTGGATGGCCTGGCCCCCCAGCTCCCCAGATGCCTGCGAGCCCCCAGCACCACCCACCCCTCAGTTCCAAGGGCCTAGTACAGACTCTCAGATACACATTTTGGTTCCGATAAGCAGAGTCAGCTTTTGTTGCTTGCAAACAAGCCCCTGAGGGTCTGCTGCCGTGACATCCACTGCTGGACCCGCAGAGCCTGATGGAGTCCTCCCCCAGGCACGCCGTCACCACTCCCACCTCTGTGAAACCGCCCCGGGGCGGGCAGCACACAGTTCTCCATGCCCACCTGGTGCCCATCAAAGCAGCCTCCCAACACGGCCACTCTCCAGAGTCGGGTGCTGGCAGGTTAGTGACAGGGCTGTGACCTGCACGCCAGTGCGTGTTAACACAGAGACCAGGAATTCCAAAGTCAGGCTGCAAAGGGAAACTCCCCTTTTCTTATCTCGGAGAAATATGTAACCAACATTAACGAAACCTACATTTTGTCTATAAGAGAAATATTTTATACCAGCTTGGGTGAGTGGCTATTATGGCCCTTTTAGACGCAGAGGTGTGAAAGCAAAGCTCAAGTTAGCGCCCTCTGACCACACACTGATTCTTCCATAGGTTTTCATGAGCTTAACGAAAGAAGTTCCTTAGCCAAGAAGTTAGAGAGAAACTTAACTAAATCTGCTCATTTCAAAATTTCTTCTAGAAAATTCCCTTTGACAATAAAATTACTTGCTAAGTAAGAAATAACTCAGAATCAGAATCACAGAAGGCAAAACTCCTGTGCTAGGAAATCCTGCATAAAGCCATTTGTAAAAAATCCAACATACTTTTCCCAAACTCTATGGCTTGAGGCTGTCCCTCGGTGCCGTCTGATGTTTGAGAGTAAACAGTGGCCTTGTACGTTGCATCCGACTTCAATTCAGAAAGCAGGACTCCCGTGCCTCGGGGCTCCCGGCCGGAGGGCGAGCCTAAGCATCCGAGGAAGACAGTGTCCCCCAGAAAACCGGCGCTGCCTCCTGCCAGCCTCCCCTCCTCGCCGTCAGCGTCTGCTTCAGAGACAAGAGGCACAGACATCAGCGGCAACAGAAGCACACGGCCGTCTTCCTTCAGACCCCACCCAGGAAGAGGAACAGCAGAGAACGCCCGCAGCTGAGCTCCATAAACACCTGGCCCTCCCTCCCCCACGGACACATTCTCCTGAAAAAGGCCCTGATTTTTGGCAGAGTTTGCTTTGCATGTGTGCTTATCCCAGGTAGCAGCACAGGTACCTCGTGCATTTCACATCACTCTTCCTTCTTGTGCGAAATCACTGTCTCCCATCCCACCTCCACGCTTGTGTCTCCAAGAAACGCCACATGATTCTAAGTCAGTCATCAAAGGCCCCTTCAAGGGGATAAGCCGGCAGTGAGATGTGGAACTTAGCCACTCCTCTAGGGCAGCTGCAAACAGCAGGAGCTGTCTGAAACAACCGTCTGGGGGACTTCAGTGACCGGAGACACATCGTCCACCAGTCCACCCGGAATTGGGTGGAGCAGCCGACATCCCACATGGAACTGCAGGTCTCCCAAGCTGTGGAGGCTGGTGCCCCACCCGCTGACATGGCAGGCGTCCTGGAGACAGTTTCCCAAGGGTAAAAGAAGCCCTCTCTCCTAGGACCAAGGAAGGCTCAACGGCAGAATTAATTAGCAGATTCAGACTGCTGAATACAAGCTCCAAGCACAGAGAAACCTGGGAAAAGAAGTTTTGCCACAGCAGAAAAGAGGCAGGGCTGATAAAAAAAAAAAAAAAAAAAAAAGGAGGCTATGGAAAGCCATCTGTTCTAGTTTGCTAGCTGCCAGAATGCAATATACCAGAAATGGAACGGCTTTTAACAGGGGGAATTTAATAAATAGCTAGTTTACAGTTCTAAGGCTGAGAAAATGTCCCAGTTAAATCAAGTCTATAGAAATGTCCAATCTAAGGCATCCAGGGAAAGATACCTTGGTTCAAGAAGGCTGACGAGTTCAGGGTTTCTCTCTCAAGTGAGAAGGCACATGGCGACCACAATTGGGGCTTTTCTCTCATCTGGAAGGGCACATGGTGAACGCGGCGTCATCTGCTAGCTTCTTCTCCTGGCTTCCTGTTTCATGAAGCTCCCTGGGAGACATTTTCCTTCTTCATCCCCAAGGTCGCTGGCTGGTGGACTCTGCTTCTTGTGGCTGTGTCATTCTGCTCTGCTCTCTCTGAATCTCTCATTCTCCAAATTGTTTCCTCTTTTATAGGACTTCAGAAACTAATCAAGACCCTCCCGAATGGGTGGAGACATGTTGTCACCTAATCCAGCTTAACAACCACTCTCGATTAAATCACACCTCCAGGGAGGTGACCTGATTACAGTTTCAAACATTCAATACTGAATAGGGATTGAAGAAAGGGCTGCCTTTACAAAATGGGATTAGGATTAAAACATGGCTTTTCTAGGGTCCATACATCCTTTCAAACCAGCACAGAATCTTACTGGAAAAGGGGTGGGCCAAATTAAGTTATGTCTGAGAGTAAAAGTAATGATTCAGCTGAAGAATATAATTCCTTAAAGAATAGATCTTCAAGTAGTCTCTGCCGGGAGGAAGGGAAGGGAATCAGCCAAGCACCAAATGCAGTTTTAATCCCGGCAGAGAAGAGGCAGGTGAACAGAAAAAAATAAAATAAAAAAGAATAAAGGCAGATGCTTTAGGAGTCAGCTGAGCCACACACTGGAAAGCCAGTCACATCTGCCCCCAATCCACGAAGGTGTAACGCTGACCTCCTGCCCCAGCTCTGCGCGTGTGCACAACAGGCCCCGTGCCTGAGACCAGCGCACACCAGGATTACGCCCCCAGGCCGGGGCACCCACACAGCTGCATCCTCCTGACCACTGGGCGCCCACGTTCACAGCATCAGTGTAACACTCCAACCTGCGCTCACACCTGCCCTGAAACAAATCACTGCACTGAGTGCCCACCCTGTACCCTGCTCCCTGCTGTACAACCATCCCACAAACACAAGGCCTTAGACTACTGAAATAAATCAACTCCCAAAGTAGATCAATCAAGATATTTACGACATGAAGATAGCAGAAGGTCACTAAGTATATCACAATGCAGACAGATATAGCCCTGCCTGATGACCAGATTAAAACACCAGAGGACACACAGACGTTGGAACAACTAATCAGAGATGTTCATACAACTCTACTTAATAAAAAAGTGGGATAGAAAATGGCATAAAGGAGATGAAGAAGACACTAGAAGAGCACAAAGAGGAATTTTGAAAGAACAGAAAAATAGCAGAAATCACAGAAATTAAAGACTCTGTTGACCAAATAAAAAACATAGTAGAGGAACACAAGACCAGATTTGAAGAGACAGAAGAAAGAATATGTAAACTAGAGGACAGGATAACTGATTTCAAAGACTCAAAACAGCAAATGGCAAAAAGACAAAAAAAACTGAATAGGAACTCAGGGAAATGATAGACAAAACAAAGCGCACAAATATAAGAATCATTGGTGTCCCAGAAGGAGAAGAGAGGAGTAAAGGGCTAGGAAGAGTAGTTGAGGATATAACGGGGGAAAACTCCCAACACGTGTAAAGGACATAAATATACAAGTCAAAGAAGCCCAAAGAACTCCAAACAGAATAAATCCACCTTCCCCAAGACACATACTAATCAGTCTGTCAAGTGTTGAAGAGAAGCAGAAAGTCCTGAAAGCGACAAGAGAAAAACAATCTACTACATACAAGGGAAATCAAATAAGATTAAGCTCAGACTACTCAACTAGCACCCTGGAGGTAAGAAGGCAGTGGTATGATACATTCAAGATCCTGAAAGAGAAAGACTTCCAGCCAAGAATGCGGTACCCGGCCAAACTGTCCTTCAAAATTGAGAGAGAGATTAAAGTTTTCACAGACAAAGAAGTCCTGAAAGAATTTGTCAACAACAGACTGGCCCTACTAGAAATACTAAAAGGAGTTCTGCCAGCAGAAAAAAAAAGACAGGAGAGGGAGGTTTGGAGGAGGGCACAAAATTGAAGAGTACCACTAAGGGTAATTTAAATAATACAAAGAGAAAGAGGGAAGAGAATAAACAGATCTGACAAATAAAATTAAAAATGTAAGATGGTGGAATCAAGAAATGCTTTTTCAGTAATAACTTTGAATGTTAATGGACTAAACTCACCAATTAAAAGATAGAGATTGGCAGAATGGATTAAGAAACATAATCCAGCTATATGCTGCTTACAAGAGACTCATCTTAGATGTAAGGATACAATTAGATTGAAAGTGAAAAGATGGAAAAAGATCTTACACACAAGTTGTAACCAAAAGAAAGCAGGAGTGGCTATACTAATAACAGACAAAATAGACTTTAAATGTAAAGATGTCAAAAGAGACAAAGAAGGACACTATATACTAATTAAAGGGTCAATTCACCAAGAAGATATAATGATCATCAATGTTTATGCTCCCAATCAAGGAGTTCCAAAGTATGTGAGACAAACACTGGTAAAATTGAAGGTAGCAATAGGTGTTTCAACAGTAATAGTAGACTTCAATACACCACTCTCCTCTATAGATAGAACAATAAGACAGAAGATCAACAAGGAAATAGAGATGTTAAATAACTTGATATATGAATTAGACCTAATAGACATATATAGGTCATTGCTCCCCAAAGCACAAGGTTATACATTCTTCTCTAGTGCTCATGGAACATTCTCCAGGATAGATCATATGCTGAGGCACAAAACAGGTCTTCATAAATTTAAAAATACTGAAATTATTCAAAGCACTTTCTCTAATTACAATGGAATAAAGCTGGGTCTCAAGAACCACCAAAGAATGAGAACATCCACAAATACATGAAGATAAAGTAACACACTGTTAAACAACCAGTGGGTCAAAGAAGAAATTGCTAGAGAAGTCAGCAGCTATCTGGAGATAAATGAAAATGAGAATACAACTTATCAGAACTAATGGGATGAGGCAAAGGCTGTGCTGAGAGGAAAATTTATTACCTTAAATGCCTATAATAAAAAACAAGAGCGAGCAAAAATTGAGGACTTAACAGCAAACTGGGAGGAACTTGAGAAAGAACAGCAAACTAACTCCAAAGCAAACAGGAGAAGAGAAAGAACAAAGATTAAAGCAGAGATAAAAGAACAATAGAAAGAATCAATAAAACCAAAAGTTGGTTCTTTGAGAAAATCAATAAAATCGATGAACCACTAGCAAGAATGACAAATAAAAAAAGAGAGCAGATGGAAATAAACAAAATCAGAAATAGAAAGGTTGCTTACCACAGACCCTGAAGAAACAAAAAAAAAAATCGTAAGAGGATACTATGAACAACTATACACCAACAAACTAAACAACTAAGATGAAATGGACAAATTCCTGGAGACCCAAAAACAAACTACACTGATCAGGAAGAGATAGAAGATCTCAATAAACCAATCACAAATAGATTCAATCAGTTATCAAAAATCTTCCTACAAAGACAAGCCCAGGGCCAGATGGCTTCACAAGGGAATTTTATCAACATTCTAGAAAGAACTAACACCAATCCTGCTCAAACTTTTCCAAAAAATTGAGGAAAAAGGAACTCTACCTAACTCATTTTTTGAAGCTAATATCCTTTTAATACAAAAACCAGGTAAAGATGCTATAAGAAAGGAAAACTACACACCAATCTCCCTAATGAACATAGATGCAAAAACTCTCAATAAAATATTAGCAAATTGAATCCAAGAGCACATTAAAAGAATTATACACCCTGATCAAGTGGAGTTTATACCAGGAATGCAAGGATGGTTCAACACAAGAAAATCAATTAAAGCAATACAGCACATTAACAAATCAAAAGTGAAAAATCACATGATCATCTCAATTGATGCTGAAAAAGCATTCAACAAAATTCAGCATCCTTTTCTGATAAAAACATTCCAAAAGATAGGAATCAAAGGTAACTATCTCAATATGATAAAGGTATATATGAAAAACTGACAGCCAGCATCGTACTCAATGGAGAGAGACTGAAAGTGTTCTAAGATCAGGAACAAAACAAGGATGCCCACTGTCACCACTATTATTCAACATTGTGCTAGAAGTTCTAGGTAGAGCAGTCAGGCAGGACAAAGAAATAAAAGGCATCCAAATTGGAAAGGAAGAAGTAAAACTCTCATTATTTGTAGATTATATGATACAATACTTGGAAGATCCTAAGAAATCTACAGCAAAGTTACTTGAGCTAATAAACAAATTCAACAAGGTGGTGGGATACAAATATTGTGCAAAAATCAATAACATTTCTATACACAAGCAATGACCTAGATGAGGAGACAGCTAAGGAAAAAAATTCCATTCAAAATAGCAACTAAAAGAATCAAATACTTAGGAATGAACTTAACTAGGAACATAAAGGACTTGTACACAGAAAACTACATGACATTGCTAAAAGAAATCAAAGGAGATCTAAACAAGTGCGAAGACATTCCCTGCTCATGGATAGGAAGGTTAAATATAGTTAAGATGTCAATTGATCTACAGATTCAACACAGTACCAATCAAAATTCCAATAACCTACTTTGAAGATTTGTAAAAGCTAACTACCAAATTCATCTGGAAGGGAAAGAGACCCTGAATAGATAAAAGCATCCTAAAAAGGAAGAACAAAGTGGGCGGATTAACACTCCCTGACTTTAAAACCTATTATAAAGCCACAGTGGTGAAAACAGCCTGGTGCTGGCACAAAGACAGAAGCATTGACAAATGAAATCAAATTGCGATTGCAGAAACAGACCACCAAATCTATGGTCAACTGATTTTTGACGAGGCCCCCAAATCCTCTGAACTGGGACAAAATAGTCTTCAATAATTGAGCATGGAAGAACTGGATATCAATAGCCAAGAGAATGAAAGAGGACCCCTATCTTACACCCGACACAAAAATTAACTCCAAGTGGATCAAACACCTAAATACACGAACTAGCATCATAAAGCTTCTAGAAGAAAATATAGGGAAACCTCTTCAAAACCAAGTTATAAGAGGTAGCTTCCTAAACTTTACACCCAAATCACAAGCAACAAAATAAAAAATAGATAAATAGGAACTCCTCAAAATCAAATGCTTCTGCACCTCAAAAGACTTTGTCAAAAAGGTGAAGAGGCAGCCAACTCAATGGGAGAAAATATTTGGAAATCACATATTAGATTGGAAATCACAAATCAAATCCAAAGGTTTGATTTCCTGTATATATGAAAAAATCACACAACTCAACAACAAAAGAACAAACAACCCAATTATAAAATGGGCTAAATATATGAATATGTATTTTTCTGAAGAGCAAATAAAAATGGTTCAAAAGCACATGAAGAGATGCTCATTTTCACTGGCTATAAGGGAAATGCAGATCAAGACTACAATGAGACACCACCTCACACCTATAAGAATGGCTGCTATTAAACAAACAGGAAACTATAAATGTTAGAGAGGATGTGGAGAAACTGGGACACTTATGTACTGCTGGTGGGAATGTATACTGGTGCAGCCACTATAGAAGACTCTTTGACAGTTCCTTAGGAAGCTACATATCAAGTTGCCCTATGATCTAGCAATAGCACTACTCAGTATACACCCAGAAGAGCTGAAAGCAATGACACAGACCTTGGCACACCAACATTCATAGCAGCATTATTCACAATCGCCAAAAGATGGAAGCAAACCAAATGCCCGCCAACAGATGAGTGGAACAACAAATTGTGATATTTTACATAAGATGGAATATTATGCATCAGCAAGACAAAATGATGTCCTGAAGCACATGACAAGATGGATGAGCCCTGAGGACATATGTTGAGCGAAATTAGCCAGACACAAAAGGATAGATACTGTATGATTCCACTTTTATGGCCAGCAGAAAGGTATAATCAGAGACTTATAATATAGAATACAGGGGACTTAGAGACACATAGAAGCTAGAGATGGGTGAACCATTAGCTAATGAGGGTGAACTCCAATGTAAGGGAATAGATAGGAGTGAAGGTGGTTGTCTAGTGGGTCTAGAAGTAATATTACCATATTGAAGGTGAGCAAGATTGAAAGGGGTTGTACAGACCTACAAGTCCCACTGACTCCAATAGAAATAGGAATGGGTTCTCGTAAGAATTACTTCAAAGATATGATTCCTGTATAAAGAGGGTTTAAGTCCAGTGTACGGGGGAAAACAAACTATTGCATGCTATGAGCTATGTTCAAAAGGAAACATCAGCACCCCACAACAACAGCAGACGTAAATAATGGGGTGAGGGACAAGAGTTAAGAGGAGGTTTCCATTTCCTATTTGGTGAGGGTGTGTTTATTGGTTTTCTGTCTCTTGGGAACAATGAAATTATCTAAAATTGAGAATGTTGATGTACTATAGACTTTGGGCCTCTGCATGATGCCCGATGAATGCAGGTGGCTGAAGGATACACTGATGGAGTAGATTGGTGAATGGTGGTGTATATTTATGAACGAAGGTTGTGCTACTACAAAAAGGAACAAGGTAGTGAGGCATGCAATGATGTGAATGAACACGTGGGACATTTGGTGAGACAAAATAAGACAGAAACAAAAGAACGAGAATTGGTATGGTCACTTTTAGAAAATGCATATAAGGAAACAGGGGCCTAGATTGTAAGCTTTTAGAGCAGACACAGTAAGTCCAGAGCAGTAATTATTATTTCTGGATTTTGAGAGGCTGTTTCATACATATAATCCGATATTTAGAGATAAGAATGAAGCCGAACAGATTGGGGTTAAAGTAATTCAGAACATAGGGGTAAGGAAGACAGTGTCTATATTTTAGAACCACACATACTCTTTGAGACCTATGGAAGAAAGGCTTATTTGTTCTGGACTGAAATTTTCTACAGTGCATAATCTAATTCAACCTATCTGTATAGCTCATTTGAACAACTGAAATACAGGGAGCACAGAATGAGAAAGAGGACCTTTAATCCTGTATAGATTATTGTAATGCCTGGAAACATCCTGGAGTGTATTATCCGGTAATCATAAAGTATTGGTAAAGTCCGCTGAGGGAGGAGAGAAAAAATATGGAACTATTAAACCTTGCCATCAGGAATCTCCTGATACTGTATCAAACTTTAGGGACACCCAAATCAATGGGCCAAGCCCTCCATCATGAGGCTTATTCTTGTGAAGTTTATGTAGGGAGCGGAGAAGCTTAGCCTACCTATAGGCATGCCTAAGAGTTACTTCTGGAGGACTTCTGTTGTTGCTCAGATATGGCCTCACTCTCTTTAAGCCCCAACTCTGCAAGTGAAATCACTGCCCTCCCCCCTACATGGGACATGACATCCAGGGGTGAAAAACCCCTACCAGGACCATTCCAGCCAATCCTAAAGAACACCTAGGGTAATACATAAGATTCCACAAGGGTTCCAGGCACTAGAGTAACTTTCCAGAAACCTACAACATCCAGACGGGTCCCTGGTCTAGCTAAGTCCTGAAACCTAGCCCAGCCTCTTCAGAACATCTGGTAGTTCCATCTCCCTACCCCATTTTAGTGGCAGATGCTTCCAATATCAAAAATTTAGAATTGCCATAGCCCGAACAATCCCAATGAGAGGTATGGAAAGATCAAAGGTGATGGTGGAATTATACAAAGAAGACAGGATTTAATAAATGAATATGAACGCTGATTCATTAAACTGATATCTCTTTTAGTGTCCAGTATTTTAGAGCATCTAGAAGTAAAAACCTAAAATTGTAAAATTGTAACCCATGTCAAAGTCTGAAATACGTTCTACAATTAAATATGTTGCTGTGCTTGGAAATTTATAGCTTTTTTGTATATACGTTATTATTCACAAAAAAGAAGGAAAAAACAGTCGATTGTGATGATAAAAAAGTATTTAAGCCCTCTAGCCTCCTATACTCTGGGGCAGCTAGAAGGAAAAATCTGAGAGGATGGTATGGTAGCCCATGACAAACTCTGGGATCTGTCCTGTAACCACTTGTTGAAGAGTACTTTGAAAACTATTGCTTTTTTATTTCTTTGCTTTGTATATATGTTATACTATACAATAAAAGAAGTTTAAAAAAAAAAGAAAGAAAGAAAAGGCACCCAAATTGTAAAGGAAGAACTGAAACTTTCACTGTTTGCAGATGACATGGTACCATATATAGAAAATCCAAAAACAAATACAGCAAACCTCTTACAGCTAATAAATGAGTACAACAAAGTGGCAAGGTACAAGATGAACATGCAAAAATCAGTACTGTTTCTATACACTAGTAATGAGAAGTCTTAGGAGGAAATCAAGAAAAAAATTCTATTTATTATAGCAACCAAAAGAATCAAATATTTAGGAATAAATTTAACCAAGGCCACAAAAGACTTATACACAGAAAACTACAAGAAATTAACTAAAAGAAATCAAAGAAGGCCTAAATAAATGGAAAGATGTACTGTGTTCATGGATTAGAAGACTAAATATAGTGAAAATGTCAGTTCTAACTGGCTTATAGATTTAATGCAATGCCAATTAAAATCCCAACAACTTACTTAGCAGAAATACAAAATCCAACTACCGAATTAATTTGGAAGGGCAGGCACTCCAAATAGCTAAACATATTCTGAGAAAGAGAAATGCTGTTGAACCTAGCAAAACCAACAGTGGTCAAGGATGGTGATTAAATTTACAAATATAGGAATGCTTTCACATGAAGGAGAACAAAAAATGTCAACACTGCAAAGTCCCCTTTGGGGACTGGGGAGAAAGAAGGAAATACTCAAATTCCTGATATTCTTTTTTTTTTTTTTTTTTATTAACGGAAAGAAAAAAAAGAAATTAACACAACATTTAGAAATCATACCATTCTACATATGCACTCAGTAATTCTTAACATCATCACATAGATGCATGATCATCGTTTCTTAGTACATTTGCATCGGTTTAGAGGAACTAGCAACACAACAGAAAAAGATATAAAATGTTAATATAGAGAAAAGAAATAAAAGTAGTAATAATAGTAAAAAAAAAAAAACCCTATAGCTCAGATGCAGCTTCATTCAGTGTTTTAACATGATTACTTTACAATTAGGTATTATTGTGCTGTCCATTTTTGAGTTTTTGTATCTAGTCCTGTTGCACAGTCTGTATCCCTTCAGCTTCAATTACCCATTATCTTACCCTGTTTCTAATTCCTGCTGGACTCTGTTACCAATGACATATTTCAAGTTTATTCTCGAATGTCCATTCACATCAGTGGGACCATACAGTATTTGTCCTTTAGTTTTTGGCTGGACTCACTCAGCATAATATTCTCTAGGTCCATCCATGTTATTACATGCTTCATAAGTTTATCTTGTCTTAAAGTTGCATAATATTCCATCGTATGTATATACCAGTTCGTTTAGCCATTCTTCTGTTGATGGACATTTTGGCTGTTTCCATCTCTTTGCAATTGTAAATAACGCTGCTATAAACATTGGTGTGCAAATGTCCATTTGTGTCTTTGCCCTTAAGTCCTTTGAGTAGATACCTAGCAATGGTATTGCTGGGTCGTATGGCAATTCTATATTCAGCTTTTTGAGGAACCGCCAAACTGCCTTCCACAGTGGTTGCACCATTTGACATTCCCACCAACAGTGGATAAGTGTGCCTCTTTCTCTGCATCCTCCTGATATTCTTGTAAGCAGTGGGGACAACAAATTCAATAGGCTGAACCCTCAATCTTAGGGTTCACCCCTATAAAATTTATTCCTGCAAAAGGCAGGCTAAGAAAGAATGAAAGAAGACCCATCTCTCACACCCTATACAAAAGTTAACTCAAAATGGATCAAAGATCTAAACATTAGGTCTAAGACCATAAAACAGTTAGAGGAAAATGTTGGGAGATATCTTATGGATCTTACAACTAGAGGCGGTTTTATGGACCTTAAACCTAAAGCAAGAGCACTGAAGAAGGAAATAAATAAATGGGAACTCCTCAAAATTAAACACTTTTGTGCATCAAAGAACTTCATCAAGAAAGTAGAAAGACAGCCTTCACAATGGGAGACAACATTTGGAAATGATATATCAGATAAAGGTCTAGTATCCAGAATTTATAAAGAGATTGTTCATCTCAACAACAAAAAGACAGCCAACCCAATTACAAAATGGGAAAAAGACTTGAACAGACACCTCTCAGAAGAGGAAATACGGATGGCCAAGAGGCACATGAAGAGATGCTCAATGTCCCTGGCCATTAGAGAAATGCAAATCAAAACCACAATGAGATATCATCTCACACCCACCAGAATGGCCATTATCAACAAAACAGAAAATGACAAGTGCTGGAGAGGATGCGGAGAAAGAGGCACACTTATCCACTGTTGGTGGGAATGTCAAAGGGTGCAACCACTGTGGAAGGCAGTTTGGCGGTTCCTCAAAAAGCTGAATATAGAACTGCCATACGACCCAGCAATACCATTGCTAGGTATCTACTCAAAGGACTTAAGGGCAAAGACACAAACGGACATTTGCACACCAATGTTTATAGCAGCATTATTTACAATTGCAAAGAGATGGAAACAGCCAAAATCTCCATCAACAGAAGAGTGGCTAAACAAACTGTGGTATATACATACGATGGAATATTATGCAGCTTTAAGACAAGATAAACTTATGAACCATGTAATAACATGGATGGACCTAGAGAATATTATGCTGAGTGAATCCAGCCAAAAACTAAAGGACAAATACTGTATGGTCCCACTGATGTGAACGGACATTCGAGAATAAACTTGGAATATGTCATTGGTAACAGAGTTCAGCAGGAGTTAGAAACAGGGTAAGACAATGGGTAATTGAAGCTGAAGGGATACAGACTGTGCAACAGGACTAGATACAAAAACTCAAAAATGGACAGCACAATAATACCTAATTGTAAAGTAATCATGTTAAAACACTGAATGAAGCTGCATCTGAGCTATAGGTTTTTGTTTTGTTTTGTGTTGTTTTGTTTTGATTTTACTATTATTACTTTTATTTTTTTCTCTATATTAACATTCTATATCTTTTTCGGTTATGTTGCTAGTTCTTCTAAACCAATGCAAATGTACTAAGAAATGATGATCATGCATCTATGTGATGATGTTAAGAATTAATGATTGCATGTGTAGAATGGTATGATCTCTAAATGTTGGGTTAATTTCTTTTTTTCTGTTAATTAAAAAAAAAAAAGAGAAGGGATAATTGGAGATGAAGGGATACAGACTGTACAACGGGACTGGATATAAAAACTCAGAAATGGACAGCACAATACTACCCAATTGTAATGCAATTATGTTAAAACACTGAATGAAGTTGCATGTGAGGTATAGGTTTTTTGTTTTTGTTTTTTTTGTTTTTTTTCTTTCTATTATTGTTTTAATTCTTATTCTGTTGTCTTTTTATTTCTTTTTCTAAATCGATGCAAATGTACTAAGAAATGATGAATATGCAACTATGTGATGTTATTAAGAATTACTGATTGTACATGTAGATTGGAATGATTTCTAATTGTTTTGTTAATTCTTTTTTTAATTAATAAAAAAAAAAAAAAAGGCAGGCTAAGCCTACTTAAATTAGGCCTAAGAGTCACCCCCAGAGCACCTCTTTCATTGCTTAGATGTGGCCTCTCTCTCTAAGGCAACTCAGCAGGTGAACTCACCGCTCTCCCCTCTATGCGGGCCATGACTCCCAGGGATGTAAATCTCCCTGGCAACGTGGGTCAGAAATCCTGGGATGAGCAGGGACCTGGCATCACGTTACTGAGAAAGCCTTCTTGACCAAAAGGGTTGGAAGAGACCAACGAGACAAAATAAAGTCTGGGTGGTTGAGGGGTTTCAAATAGAGTTGAGAGACTATCCTGGAGGTTATTCGTATGCATTCTATAGATATACCTGTTTAGTCTATGGTATATTAGAGAGGCTGGAAGCAAGCACCTGAAACCATGGAGCTGTGCTGCAGTAGCCTTGATTCTTGAAGACAATTGTATAACGATATAACTTTTACAATGTGACCGCGTAATTGTGAAAACCTTGTGTGTGATGCTCTTTTTATCCAGGGTATGGACAGAGGAGCAAAAAAAACAAGGAAAAGTAAATAAATAATAAAGGGGGATGGGGTTAAAAAAAAAAAGGGGGGTCGATTGAAATACCAGTCATCAAAACTACACTGCTAGGTGTATACTTGGAAGAACTGAAAACAGGGACAGGCATGGACGTTTGCACACAGGTGCTTATGGCACAGGTGGCCTAAGGATACACTGACTGATAGACTAAGGGTGAACTGTGGAGTACACACTCAATGGAATACTGAGCAGCTGCAAGAAGGCGGGCAGTTGTGAGGCATGCAACTAGGTGAATGAGTGAGAGAAGTGTTGGTGAAAAAAGCCAGAAACAAAAAGACAAACTTAATAATGCCCCCACTAATTTGGGGAATAACTATAATTTACAAACTCTAAGAATGGAATCTGAGAGCCTAGTTTATCAGGGGACGGCTTACTGTAAAGGTTCCTAGATTGCAAGCTCTTACAGCAGACATATCTACTCCTGAGTTGCAATGGTTATTCTAAATTCTGAGGTGCTGAGCTATTTTATGTATAACCTGGTCAATTCCTGGAACTTCAGGTATCTGTGTGACACCTGAGCCTCGGAGCCAGAGTTCTGCAGCTCTGAAAGTCAGAATTACCCCGTAGAGCAGCTGCTAAAAACACTGAAAAGGTGGTCAGACTTCAATTAGAGATATGGAGGAAGCTGATTTGGATAGGACTGGGGTAAATCAGACTAAAGGGTAAAGGATGATATTGACTGTTTTAAAACTTCAACTTCTGTGTGAGACCAAAGGGAGGATGTTTATTTGGTTCAAAATTTATATTTTCTATAACACACTACCTAATTTGTCTTGTCTGGTCAGTTTATTCAAACACCACAATTGCAGGGAAACTTGAATAGGGTGTGTGCCGGTTCGAAAGGATTCATGGACCCTAGGAAAGCCATGTTTTAATCCTAATCAATCTGTGGGAGCAACGGATTCATCTAATGCCCACTGAGCACTAACAGGTTGGAAACTTGATTAGGTTGTCTCCACAGAGATGTGACTCAGTTATGAATATTAAACGTGATTAGATGGAGACGTGCCTCCACCCATTCTATGCGGGTCTCGATTAGTTCACTGGGATCCCATAAAAGAGGAGACATTTTGGAGAGCGTCCCTTTTGAGAAGGAGGACAAAGCCAGAGAACCACGGCAGAAGGATGAGGGAACCAGAGCCCACCAGCCAGCGACCTTTGGAGATGAAGAAGGAGAACGTCCCTGGGGAGCTTCGGGAAGCAGGAGGCCTGGAGAGGAAGCTGGAAGACGCCACCATGTGCACCACGTGCCCTTCAGCTGAGAGAGAAACGTTGAACGTCATTGGCCTCCTTGAACCAAGGTATCTTTCCCTGGATGCCTGATATCGGACATTTCTATACACCTGCTTTTGGACATTTCCATGGCCTTAGAACTGTAAACTAGCACCTTAATAAATTCCCGTTTTTAAAAGCCATTCCAGTATTGGTATATTGCATTCTGGCAGCTAGCAAACTAGAACAGGGTGTGAGATCCTGTTGGTTTGTCCAGGTTACTGTGATGATACTTGGGAGACAGGGGTAAAATGCAGAAATATTTAACTTCGCCACCTGGGGAATTCCTGATATTCTCGCAAACAGTGGGGACTACCAATTTAACAGGCTGAGCCTTCCATCTTGGGGCTCGCCGTTATGATTCTGGAGAAGCTAAGCCTACTGGTAATTATCCCTAAGAGTCACCCCAGAGAACCCAATGAGTTCAAATAGAGCTGAGAGATCATATATAGATACTCCTCTATAGTTTTTAGTGCATTAAAATAGTGTGCCTGTTTAAAACTATTGTGCACCCCAGAAAAGCCAAGTTCAAATTGCTAGGTGGGATTGTTTTTATGAAATTGTTTCCATGGCAATGTGGCCCACGCAATTGTGGTTTGATTAGGTGGTTTCCATGGTGATGTGTCTCCACCCACTCAAGGTGAGGTTGCTTATTAGAGCCCTTTAAAAGAGAACCATTTTGGAAAAAGCTTCAGAGCCCACAGAGCCAGAGACCTTTGGAGATGCACAAGGAAAACACCGCTGGGGGAGCCATTTTGAAATGAGAAGTGGGAGAGAAAGCTCGCACATGTCGCCATGTACCTTCCCCACTGACAGAGAAACCCCAAGTGTCATGAGCCCTTTCATGGAGTCCAGGGATCTTTCCCTGGATGCCTTGGTTTGGACACTTCAGTGGCCTTAGACTGTTAACATGTAACTTATTAAATCCCCTTCTTAAAAGCCACTCCACATCTGGTATATCACATTCCGGCAGCTTTAGGAAACCTAAACAAACAGCTGGAAGGCAATACTTGAAACTGCTGAACGGTGTTCCAGTAGCCTCGACTCCTGGAGATGACAGTACAGCCAGGCAGCGTTTACAGTGTGACCGTGTAACTGTGAACGCCTTATGGCGAAACTCACTTTGTCCAGCGTGTGGGCAGATGAACAGAAGAAAACACGGACAAAAAATGTATAAATAATGAGGGTAGGATAAGGAATGTGATGTTTGGGGTGTTCTTTTTTTATTTTTATTCTATGTATCTTTTAGAATAATGAAAATGTTCAAAAATTGATTGTGGTGTTGAATGCACACTATATGGCAATACTGTGAACCACCAATTGTATACTTTGGATGATTATAAAGTATGTGAATATATTTCAATAAAAGTTCATCCAAAAAAAAGCCCCATTCAAGGACGGTTTCCTCTCAATCAGCTGCTCAACTGGTAGGGGAACTGCAGGTGTGAACAGGGAGCTGTGGGTGTGAACAGGGAACTGCAGATGTGAACAGGGTGCTGCGGGTGTGAATAGGGAACTGCGGATGTGAACAGGGAGCTGTGGGTGTGAACAGGGAACTTCAGGTGTGAACAGGGAACTGCAGATGTGAACAGGGAGCTGTGGGTGTGAACAGGGAACTGCAGGTGTGAACAGGGAACTGCAGATGTGAACAGGGAGCCGCGGGTGTGAATAGGGAACTGCGGATGTGAACAGGGAATTGCGGATGTGAACAGGGAGCTGTAGGTGTGAACAGGGAACTGCAGATGTGAACAGGGAGCTGCGGGTGTGAACAGGGAACTGTGGGTGTGAACAGGGAGCTGGGGTCCACTCTCCTTGTGCAGTCTGGAGGGAAGCACTCTGAGAACAGAGCTGACAAACAGGGAGAAGCAAGAAGTGGTGTGCGTCACCTCCTTTCTTAAGGCCTCACGGCCAACAGGGGAGAAGCCCGCCCAAGTCAGCAATTGCTCTTTCACTGAAGCTGTTTAAAGTTTGCTTTCTGCCACTCGCCATCAAAGCCTGATATCCACTTTTCTGCTGTCGCATTAAGTGGAGAGTTGAGATGAAGCACTTGTGCTTTGCAGCACACACAGCCATCCCTGCTGTTGGGAGCCCTTGACCGCTGCGTCCTGTCCAGCAGACGGTGTTGGGTGGACATGCCACCAGCACCACCCTTCTCAGTAAAGGATTCGAGAGGCCACTGGCCCCACCTGGGCTAACACATCCCTTATGCGTTTAAAACCTGAAGTCACCAGCTCCTCTCCTGGGTCCCAGACCCCAGTAGTTTCTCACACCACCTCTATTCCATGCCGCAGTGCGCTCACCTGCTAGACGAGGGCGCTTCTCCACCCCTCTGCACAGGTGGAACGTAAACGAAAAGGTGGGGGAGGGCTCCTTAAATTCTAAATCACCATCCAAATATAAGAGCAATAGTTTTAAAAGTACCAAGTGGCTGAGATGGACGAGGGAGACGGGAAGCGTACCCCAACACTCACCTACGCAGCTGATTGAATTCAGGTCTCGCTGGGTCTCGTTGGGTTCCAGAAGAGGCAGGAGGACCCGGTACTGAAACCCTGGCCTCAGGCCTGTAACGCTGACCGCAAAGTCCCGCGCGGAGTCCCGGTGGCCTTCCAGCAGCAGGCGGCAGGCGGCAGCGCCTCCACTGCTGTCCCAGGCGAGAGTCACCTCCGACACGCTGCGGAAGGCGAAGCGAAGGCCGGACACCGGGCGTGGCGCTGTGGGAACACACCACGGAGAAGGGGTGAGGCCCTGCCGCACGCAGGGAACCCACGACGCCCTGTGGAGGGGAAGGAGCCGCACACCCAGGGCACCCCTGCCTCCTTGCGAGCTGACGACGCCCCACCCGGCGAGCCAGCCGGCCACCCTGCATGTGCCCCAGCCACAAGGGGACAGAACACCCCTCGCTGGGCCCTGGGAGCGCCAGGACGCACCTGCCCCCACCTTCTCTGCGGCTCCTTGCCCCCGCCAGCCCTTTTATTTTGGGGGGCTTCTGAGTAGGATCTTACTTTAAAAACTGGTTTTTTGGTTTTACAAATGTTCAAAACCACTGGGTGCCCCCCCAACCAAAACAAAAGAAAAAACACCAAAGCTGTTAAGAGGATAAGTTTTGTTTAAAAAAAAAAAAACCCGGGTTGCTGTGTTCCAGAGGTGCTGGGCCGCTCTCACGTCATGCCCTGGGCGCCGTGGCTCAGGCACCCTCCGCCCGAGCAGCAGCTCAGGGCCGCACCTCCTGTTTAAATGTCTGGTTCTTCTCCAACTAAAAACAGAGAGCGAGCTGAATCTCCAGCCGTCAGAGGCAGCGCAGGGACCGATGCTGGGTAAATGCATATCTAATCGAACGTCCCCAGGCTCTCGTTTCACTGGAAGCACATGCTCCTCCAGAGAACACCGAATACATCCCTGACGGAAACGCCAGAACACAGCAGCCCCGTCTTCCAGGGGAGTTTTGGAGAAGGAAGTCACACCATTGCAGCACATCTCTAACGGGTCTTAGCAAAATGCCCAGGATTCACCCACAAACAGCAGGTTTCAAAGCATCAGGTGGAGGCGGCCATCCCTCCCTGCAGACGGGGCCTGGGTGGCGACGGTCCAGCCCCCGAGCCCTCTGGGGCCTCCTCCCAGCAGCCCCTGCACAGCCCAGGCCACAGCGGCAGGACAGCAGGCCCCAGGGACGGCCACCCACCTGTCGTGAAATGCACGTCCCTGGGCTCTCCAGAGGCCCCGTGAACCGTTTCCGCAGTGACGGAGAAAGTATACGAAGTCGCGGGACTCAGGCCTGTGATGTTGCAATGTTGCTGACGCATCACAATGGCCGTCCAGTTACTGTCCGTCTTGCTCTGGACTATGAACCTGTACTCGGAGGCAGCTGTGTCGTTGCTTTTCCAGGCAAGGACCACGGTCTCTGGGCCGACGGAGACAGCGGCCACGTCAAACACAGGGCTGGGGTCTAGGCCAGCGTTGTTCCCAGAAAACGTAAAAACAGTTTAAAAGGAAATATGAGTCACATCTGTGGTCCGCGTCTACCTCCCAGAAGTGAATTTTATAACCATAGAGTCCCATCTATTTGCTGTCTAGACTTCGCTCCAACAAAACACATTTACACATCCAAACCCACAGTGTGTGTGTCGGGAGCGGGCGGCTTCAGACCTGAGGAAACACTCGGGGAGGTGGCTCGCGTCGGCCAAGGCATGACCACGGGATAAACCTGTCTAGACACGGATACGAAGAGGCCCAAGATGCAAAGGGTGCACCTCCCCAGTCTTCAAAGGGCACAGAAAGCAGAGGCCGGGCGACGCAGAGGTGCCTCTGGGCCCCCGGGAGCCTGGACGCCCAGAGAAGAGGGGCTGAGAGTGTGAGCACCCCTGGCGCTCGGCATGCGGCCCCCAGCACCCCGGGTTCCAGGCTGCGCCACTGGCAGCTCTAACGCACGCCACGCAGGGAAGACCACACGGGCACCGGTCTCGGGGAAACAGGGTCACAGGATGTGCACGTGGAAAAACCTGGGGTCCGACTCCAGGAACTCTGGACCTCATGAAACTCTGAACCTCAGTTTCATCGTCGGTATCAGATTTGAAAACAATGAAAGCGATTATGGTTTTTAATAGTAATTAAAATTGCCCAATCGCACAATTAAATTCACAACTGAGGAGCATAAGACCCTCGTTCTCCAGTAGTAAAACCAGTGGGACCTGGGGCTCGCCGGCCTGGTGCTGGGTGTGTGCCCTCAGGGCCGGGCGTCCGCCATGCACAGGGCAGGCAGGACACCCCGGGGGGCCCCCCAGGCATGGGGGCCGAAGCGCAGGAAGTAGTCGTGCCTGGCCGTGGAGGCTGAGACCTGCGCAGCGATGACTTCCTGCAGACACTGAGTCCCTCCCACCATCCAGCCCGAAAGGGAAGGCAGGCTCACCTGTGTGCACCTCTTGGCAGCAGGTGCTGGAACCGTTTGAAAAGCTGAAAAGGTAGCGGGTGCCAGGGGCGAGCCCTTGGAAGGACGAGTTTCCGTGATCGCCCAGGACCGGGCTCCAGGCACCCTGGGCATCCGCGCTGCTCACGTTGACCACAGAAAAGTTCTCTGGGCGCTCATGGAAACGGATCTCAGTGGCCGTGGTGTTGAACCGGAGCGGGCCGCAGCTGAGGCCTGGGGACAGGGCGCAAGCACAGACACACACATGGCGGCCGCTCCAGCACCCACTGTGCCCCAGGCCCCGGGTTCAGGGTGTCGGCACAGCGCCGTCCTCCGTCCTGCCTGCCCCAGGCACGGGGCGGCCCCGTGGCCGGCACCCACCCACCCACCGTGGACCCACCACCGGCCCCAGGTGGAAGGGCACCTGGGCGCCGTGAGCTGCCCTGCGGCCCCTGTGGGCGGCCGAGCTCACGCAGGCAGAGGCCCCGGGCAGACCTGCCCCTCCGAGCGCACAGCGGCAAATGGCCCTTCATCATAGTCGCCACAGACCTCGGGGCTGCACCGATCAGGAAAAAAACATGCACCTGAATTTGGGGGACTAAAAAAAGCTACCAAGTTTTATTTTTCCCCCGAAGGTATTTTAAAAAGTCTATGAACTACTATCATCTTTGTTTCTTATAGAAACATTGCCCAAAAATTCATAAAGACATGATCTCAGAACGGCAGGACTTTCAACCAAATACATTCGTTTCATGAAAATCCTGATATCACATCTTTAGTCTTCTCACTTTCCTGTAGAACACGGAGGGTTTTAGTAGAGCAGCACCCATCAAACTGGGCCTCGACGTTCCCCACAGAAACGGGCCAACCAGAGACTGTGTTCGCGTTTCGAAGGCGGGAGGGCCCTGGACCCCGGTTTAAGTCACAGGGCAAACGCTCACGGTGCACCGGTGCATAAAATAAACATCAATCACACCTCACTATAGCGTCAACTCATTTTTTAGAAAATCCCTGGACGTAGATTGGGGAGAAAAAAAAATCACAGAGAATAGCCACATTTTACTTTTCAGGGTTGCTGAGAAAATAGAGTACTTTCCTCTCATCGGCCATTTGCACCCTCACCCCTACGGAGCGGCTGGAAGGACAGCGTAGGTGTCCTTGGAGATGCCATCAGGGGTGGGGGGGGGGAGCAGAGGGGCAGGGGGTGGGGGGCTGGGGCGGGGGCTGGGGAAGGTACTCACAGCGGCCGGTGCCCACCACCTGCAACAGAGAGAACAGCCGGGTCAGTGGCAGGCGGGGGGTGGGGACGAGGGTCTCTCCCGACGGATCCGGCCTTCCCTCCCGGCCCCCCATCCTTGAGGTGGCCCCAGCAGCTCCCTCCTGCCACGCCACTGACCAGGGAGAAGGGCCCAGGGCTCAGGCAAGATTCTCAGGCCCAAGAACAGGGCACCGGCTGCTCCCCTGCTGCCCTTCAGCGCAGTGCCCAGGTCAGGGCCGGGGTGCAGGCCCCTGTGCACAGGAGGGTGTGCAGCTTGGGAACCCCCTCTCCCTAGGACACCCCCTCCCTCAGGACGCCCCTCTCACAGGATGCCCCTCTCCATAGGACGCCCCGTTCCCGAGGACGCCCCCCTCCCCCTAGGATGCCCCCTTCTGTCCCCACAGGACACTCTTTCCCCCAGAGCGCCCCCTCCCCCAGGACGCCCCCTCCCCCAGGACGCCCCCTCCCCCAGGACGCCCCCTCCCCCAGGACGCCTCCCTCCGTCCCCACAGGACACTCCCTCCCCTAGGACGCCCCCTCCCCTGGCAGAGGGCGGTAGGGACTTGTGCTTTTGAATCTGCAGGAGCAGAGCCGGGAAGGAGTGCTGGAAGCAGGAAGGACCTGACGCGCCCCTGTCGAGGTGGGGGGGCCTCTGAGGTCTTAAATTGTGACCCCCAAGTCACTTCCTCCTACCCCAAAGGTCAGAAATAATTCAAGGTTGTGTGTTCTACCGTTTACCAAGCATGCCTTTGTAGTTAATGGGTTTTTAAGTGAGGTCCTCAAGAAAAAGAACATAACCAGAAGGGATGGACCCTGGTGGGGACAAGTCCGCAGTGCCCACCACACGGACAGCTCCCTGCCCCGGGGGCCCTTGCCACACCCTGCCCGACTCTGCCTCCAGGCGCCTCTGGGGTGCCCACACTCCAGCCCTCACCACGTTATTCTCGGCACTGACAGAATCGCCGTCAGCCCCTCAGCCTCCAGCTACCTCGGCTGTGCACGCGGTAACTGCTCGCTGCAGGACGGCGCGGCGCGGTATCCCCTGCGGTGCAGGGCAACCCCCAGGGCCCAGGGGAGGGCCGCAGGCCCCACCCAGGACACCTTCCCCTGGCCCGGGCAGGTCTCAGCCATGCGCGCCCCGAGGGCCTGAGCCTCCTCTGCGCCAGCCCCTCCCATCTCCCCCTCTCTCTCCTTGCCCCTCACAGGTCCCAGTGCCCCTGGGGACTCTCCTTTCCTCTCCAGCCCTGAACCTTGAGCGTCCAGCCCCACGTCCTGCTCTCGCTTCCAGCCGCACCAGCTCAGGCCTGAATTGTTCAGCTCATCTTCCCGCCCCTCAGTCCAGGCACTGCTCGGATCCCCACCGTCACGACAGGGTTCAGGACAGGGGAAGAGGAGCAGCGGCCAGGGAGTGGGCGCGGGCTCTGGGGGCCGCCCTGGCCCCTCCACACACTGCCCACGTCTACGGCATCTCCCCAACAGAGATTCATTCACACGTCTGTCCACCCAAATGCCACCCAGAAACACTGACCTTCTGGGTCCTGCCCTCAAGCAGTGTCCAGGAAGGGAAAGGAAATAAGCCGTGTCCACAAATAACTAACTCCAGATGGGCAGCACTGAGACTCCAGCGATTCCTGAGCACCAACATTTGCACCAAATTGCACCAAAGCATGAGAGCTAAAGCCGCGGCTCCTGCCACCAGGTGCGTGGTGTGAGAGGGAGGGGGCAGCAACGCGAACCCGGAGTCCCAGACAGCGCCCCTGCCGCTGGCACCACCGTGAAGGTGAGCAGCAACTGCGCTTCCATCTGTGCGCCCGGCAGCCCTGGCATCAGTGCGCCCTGACTAGCTGCGCCCTCTCCACACAGAACGTGTCAAAGAGCTGTGCATGCACAGGTGGAGGTGAGGACCAGCATCCTGGAGGGAAGCACGAGCTCCTGCGAGGTGAGAGTCACAGCTCTGCCAGGGGCTGTTTTCAAACATCAACTCACTTCACCCTGCACACAGCCCAAAAGGCAGCTCAGGCCGAGAGCCAGGCGCCTGCCACGGCACGCGAGACTGCAACCACTTGGCTAAGTCAGTGGCGAGAAACACACTGGATTTAGGGGACATCAAAATTAATTTCAAAAGATGGCATCAGCATGCTCCTTTCTCCTCTCCCACCTGCCCCCACAAAATAAAAACACATGGAAGCAAGCAGGTGTCCTCTCGAAGCAGACCTCGTGCCCAGCCCTGTCTCTTTGAGACTCATCCCAGCAGAGGGAAGAGCGGTAGTGTACTGCCCTGCACAGCGTCACGTCTTTCCTAACCTCACTTCCCCTCGGTTCTGCCATCCTCGCCTGCCTGGGCCTGACTTCCTAAGTAAACCAGCAGTGGTTCAGCCTTCGCCTCAGGCCCCAGGATAAGGCACCAGCAGGAGCCTGAGGGAAGTACTCCCTGGGGCTCCTGGGGGAAAGTTTTCTCACTAATGCAAAGAGACGCACTGTAGGAAATATCCCCCAGCTTGGCTGGACTTCATCAGGTCCCCTGTGATGCTTGGAGCTGGGGCAGCCACTATGTGACAATGAGGGAACAAACCGCCTGCCTGCCCAGGGGAAAGAGGGGAAACCTAAATCCTTGAGCACTAAATCAGCCAACCCTGAGCCTCCCTACCTTCAGACTTCTTACCTTGAGAGAGAAAACACCCCTTTTTGCTCAAAGTCCTTTTGAGTCATCTATTACTTACAGCCAAAAAAACACAAGCTGACACAACAACCCCAAAGCAAGGCAACTCATTTTCACAATAACCATCATTTTCACACATGAAGAAACTGAAAAGTCACAACTGCCATCTGGAGCCATGAGCTGGTCTGTGGATGCTGCTGCCAGAGCACGGAGCGGGGTCCACCAGGTGCCCAGGCTTTTGCAAACAGTCCCAGCACGCTGCCTGGCACAGAGGGTACACCACACTCAACAGAGAGCCCCCTTTCTAAGGTGAGCGCAAAGCCGTGACTCAGCTGGAGATGTCAGCAATTCATCCAAGCGAGCTGCAGAAAGGAAAGCTCACGGTGAGGGGAGGCCCGGCAACGAGAACAGACTCAGTTCCTTCCCCTCTGAGGCCCACAATGGCTCTGGCGCCTGCTCGTTGAGGACCCCACAGGCCCCTCCATGACTCGGCCCCAACCCGGGGCCCCCATGCCCGCAGGCAGAAGAAGAGATCCAAGCAGAGCATACAGGGTCCAGAGCAGGGCCACGGCCCACCCAGCCCCCTGGGCCGACTCTCCTGCCGTCTCCCTCCCTGGCTTCTCCCCTTGGCCTGCAGTTCCAGGGCTGCCCACCCTGGCAAGGGCCAAGGGACAAACAGAATCGGGGGCAGTGCTCGCAGAGAAGCAGTGTGGGCATTACGGTTTGGACTGTGCCCCCAAAGGAGATGCTGAGGTACTATGCCCAGCTCAGCATGTGACCTTTGCACCAGAGCCACTAAGGATATGCTCGGTCACGCTACGACAAGTTCATGGGCATCTGGAAGGGCCAGCATGACCACTGCCCCTATAAGAGGGAAACTGAGACACAGGTGCCAAGGCAAAAAGAAGGCCATAATGAAGACAGAGGCAGAGGACGGAGTGAGCGTCCACAAGCCAGGGGATGCCGAGGTCTGCTGGAGAGGAAGGCGGCAGGGAGGGTGGGACCTGCTTCTCCCCAGCACCTCAGGGCAGGACAGACCCCACCACCACCCTGACGGGACCCATCAGGCCCCAGAACTGGGGGAGAAGGAGCCTCTGGGTCTTAAGGCATCGCTGTGCGGTCCTTCCTTGTGGCAGCACTGGGGAACGAAGGTGGCACGTGACGGTGGCCAAAAGCTCAGCCACTAGTGCAAGGAGGGAGAGGCAGTTTCCTAGAGAAGGAGGGAAAAGAGAAGCGGCCTTGAGAGGTGGATCTGGGCAGCAGGGAAACAGGAGTGAGCTGCTGTGGACCAAGGAGCAGCAAACACACACGAGGCCAGACTGTCGACCCAGAGCGTATGGGCCCTCCACTCCTGACAGCACTCAAGGATAAAAAGGGAGGCACTCAGTATGAACTGTGTGCCAGGCACTGCGCTGGACGCTTGGTGTCCCTTGTGTCGGCACAGTCATGGAGTTTGGGCTCTGGAATCAGACCGTCTGGGGGACACCGATCAGCGCCAACCACCAGTGGCTGTGCAGCTCTGGGCAGGTAGCTCACCCTCTCTGTGCCTCTGTGTCCATATCTGTAGAACAGGCACAATAATCATACCACTGCCTTGTTACATGAGGATTAAATTAAATGATCCACTTCAGCTGCTACTGTCATAATCCTCCTCAAATCTTCACCGAGACCCAGCAAGGGTCCCACCGAGGGGACCGTCCTCCCCCAGCCCCTCCCTGGCCGCCGCAGGTCCCAGGACAGAGCGAGGTGCCCAGGCCCGCAGCAGCCCGAGCCTGCGCTCTGTGTGGGTCTCTGGGTCACTCCAGCCTGAGCGCTGGGCTGTCTCCACCTTCTCATCTGAAAACAGGGACGACAGCATCCTCCCAAGCGCTTGGGGAATTAACACGACGATTCTGACATGAGACAAACGTCCAAGGGAGCGACGCTGCCATCACTGTCACCACACCCGACTTCCGCCACCCTGGCTGACTAGCACAGGACCTCTCAATCCGGGGCCAAGGTGCCACCTGGAAACACCTGGCCGGTAGGACACGGGAAGGAACAGAGCAATTCCTGATGAAGACAGGGTATCTGGGAGATGAAATCAGTTGAAATGTGGGTCCACTGGCAATGGGGGCTGGTAAAGCATCAGGGGAGACAGAGCTGCCTGGCAGGGCTGCCCTACGTCTGTGCCACCGCCTCTCCTGTAGCACTGGGCAGGAACCAACGTGCTTCCTCCATGCCACGCATCTCCCCAGCGAGGTCAGGACACCCCTAGAGCAGAGGGAGCCCCTAGCTTCACACTGCCCATGCCCTGCTCTGCGGACTAGGGGTTCACTGCACCCCGGGGCCTGGGCTGGCCTGTGGCAGGCAGGGCTGAGTAGCTATGAGTGAACTATCAGGAACGAGGGCAAGCGGCTAGGATGGTCCTGAAGTCAGATCTGAACCCATCTGTCCCTATAAACGTCGCAGGAACAGAGGCGAGAGAGGTGACAGGACTGGCCAGAGCACCCGGGCCCACAACTCACTCATTCCCATGTGTGGGCCGCGTGCCAGGGCCCGGCCTTCCAGGGACGCCGAGACGAAAGCACCCGCGTCTCAAGGAGCCAAAGGCTGGCAAGGGAGAAGACAGGAAATAAGTAACCTTTCCTCCTCACTTTGGGTGCAAGCATTTGCTTTGGGAAGGATCCCGACATTTTATATTCTCTCACTTTGTATCTTCTTCTGAACTTTCCGCCAAAGGCATTTTTTGCAGAACGAGAGACGTAAGCAACGTCTAGAGGCTCCCGTGAAGGGAGTCATAAGGAGAGCTCACGTTCAGGGGTGCTTCCCCACCTATCAGACACGCCCAGCCCCCTGGAGAATCTGTGCTGCCCCCGCCTTTAGCACATGTTGGTCCCGCTGCCCAGTTCTTGCTCCCTCCTTTGCACTTAACTCCTGATCACTCCCCCACCGGGACAAGTGTGCCAGGTGCACAGCCAGCACTGGGCAGCGTCCTTGGGCCCACATGGGTCTCCCTTGGCCACGAGGCCCTGCGGCCGGCTGGCCGTGCACCTGGCTGGCTGGGCACCTGGCTGGCCGGGCACCTGGGGACCTGGTGTACCTGCACAGGTATGGCACTAGCCTACGTCTCAGCACGGGGCCTATGTGCTCTTCACCAGCGCACTGGGTGCCTCCAGAACCCTCCAAACGTGAGGAGCACCGGCTCGACGTGCTCTCAGAGGGCAGCAAGGAAGGCGCCGCAGCCCAGGCAGCCTCCCATCTGACGCAGCCACACACGCCTCCAAAGGAAACCCGGACAGGTCTAGCAGGTGAGGAAAGGGGGCTGGTTTGAGGAAAACTCAACCCGAATAAACTGCAGGCCTCCTCTAATGGTCTTTAAACAGGAGCGTCAGTAGATTCCAGCTGGGCTAAAGCCAGGCTGGACCCAGTGGGGGAGGCACGCCATGCAGAGCGTTTCCCTCGGCCTGCAAACGGGCAGCTCCCACCAGGTCCCTCCCAAATCTCAGACAGGAACCACCGGCCCACGCAGGAGCTGGGCTCAGGGTGATTTTCCTCTGGCCAAGGACCTGGAGGGCCTCACACCCTGATCGGGACAACCCGGCACCCGGCACTCAGCCCCTGCCGGCTGGCCGCCCGCCTGTCCACCAGCACCTCACTTGCCACGGGGGACCCCTGCTTTTCTGGGAATGCTTTCAGAAAAGAGAAGCTGATACAGGACGGATGCAGACACACTCGTAAACCGAGAGCCAGGCTGGGCACACAGCCTGCGCGCAATGAGTCAGCATCTCCACAGCAGGGACAGCTAACGTCAGACCTGGGTTCGAATCCCGACCCAGCACTGGCTCTGTGTGACGCTCATGAGCCCCCAACTCACTTGAAGCTTTAGTTTGTTCATATTTGCCAGGAAGGGCCATGGCCGAGGCCCTAGGCTGCGGCAAGCTGGCACCTGCAGGAGGGCCTCCCCGAGGTGGGGCGTAAGTCACACTAGCCGGCTGCCCCCGAAGGCACATTCATTCTCAGAAGCAGCACCATTTAGCTCTGAATAAAAGATATGCACACGCTCTCTCCTTCCCTCCCTCGCACTCTTTCAAACGCACAACGGTATTTTACTCAGTTGAAGTTAATTAGTAACCATTAGCAATAATTACCACATTGCACAAATAAATTGCATTATATAAAGAGGCAGTCTCTTAGAAAGTTTGCATTAACAAAGAAAAAGCTAAAACCCTCAAAGCCTCCTAAGTCCGGTCCATCTTTCTTTGCCATCTAATAAAACACTTTTTATTTCCATTCATGGGCTTAGCCTCCGCTAAAAGGCAGATTGTCTGAGGACATGTCTCTTTAACAACAGATTCTGTGTGCTCAAGTAATCCCCTGTTCCACTGGGCTGTTTTCTGTTTTTCTGAATAGACGCTGTACAGAATCGGGAATCAGAAACGGTCCTGTGAGCTCCCTAATTGCTTCCACAGACAAGTCCAAAATGGGTGAACGTGTAAAAGCCACCACTGACCTTAACTGCTCCCGGAGGAGCTCTGGGCCTCCAGTCCCCCCGCGCCCGGGCGCGGGTCAGCCCCACCCAGCACCGGGTGGGAAGGGGTGCCGGGACCCCCTCCCTCAGCGGCGCTGAGAAGGGGCAGGAAGTCAGCAGCGCGGCCTCGGCCTCGGCCCCCACCCCGAGCTGACCCCACGGCCTCATCCAGAGCCCGGCGGGGGACCAGGCCGCAGGGCCCCACTGCACACCTGCCACCCACGCAGGCCACGTGCACGCACGTCCCACCCAGTCCCAAACATCACAGAAGCAGGGGTCCAGGTGCACCCCCCTTTACTGGGATGCTCCAAATTCCTTACACTGGACCCACACGGAAATAGCCAACTCTGGTTCATCAGAAGGTCGGCTCCGCTGCCCTAAGCAGAGGTTGTCATCGTCCCAGGAAACTGCAAATGCTCAGCTTCTCGGAGTCTGGCATGAGGCAGAGGACACCTGATTTCAGCCATCGACCCCGTCATAGTCACCTCCCTGCGCAGTGAACTTAACAGGCTGCGAGTCACACAGTCTCACACGGTTCTTAAGAAGCTGGAGGATATGACTTTACAGCCATTTTTAAATACAGATAATAAGATGTTCCAGCAAGGTCATTCTGGCGAGATCTGTTGATGGTATTCTACTTGAAATCCAACAGGGAATCTTCCACCCTTTCAAATTAAAACATCAGGGAAACCATTTTACTTGGGCCTTGCTGTTCAAAGAAAAATGTCCCTGCTCGTACTACGGCTTCTGATATTCCGCCAGGTTTCAGACACTGAAATATGAATGGGGTTAAAAAGGATTAAGACAGAGTAAATGCTATTAACAGCTCTTCTATTGCACACATCCATCTTGCTCAGAAGCCAATGACCCACCAGGGAAAAGGAAGGGCTGAGCGGGAACCGAGCCGTTCAGCACCTGCCCGTGCACATGGAGGGTCAGCCGTTAACGCCGGGCTTTCTCCAGTCACAGCCCAGCGCCCGCCCAAGGTCGGCACCACCCATCTCCACACACGGAGCGCACGACACCGGGCTCCACCAAAGCTGCAAAGCCATTAGCGAGCGGTGGCTTCCCATTTCCAGTTCAGAACAGCAGTGCCTCCCCGTAAATTACATCTTACACGCAAACCAAACGAAATCAGGAACAGTGGATAACAGTATTCGTAAGCCATACTTTTAAGAGTCCAAATTTATAACATTTATTTATTTGGGGGCGCCACTCCATAAAAAAAAAAGGCTATTTGGGCAAACAAAAATCTGCAAGCAAGTGTTACATCTCATCCACTACTGTGTTTCATTTGGTTACACAGAATCAATAAATTCTCATTCACATAGATACATTGTTGCAAATGGTAAGAGTTTTAACAATTCATTTCAATTAAACAGAGTAGAGGTTTCATTCTGCGGAAGTCATTAAAGCAAGTCGAACTGGCTGCACAAAGGAGCACGTGGTAGTGTGCTGGTTTGAAAGGATGTATGGACCCTAGAAAAGCCATATTTTAATCAAAATCCCATTTTGTAAAGGCAGAATAATCCCTATTCATACTCTATGTTTGAAGCTATGGTCGGATCATCTCCCTGGAGATGTGATTTAATCAAGAGTGGTTGTTAAGCCCCCTTCGGGGAATGGTGAGAGTGGGGAGAAATTCAACTTCCCTAAGTTGAATTCTTGATATTCTCACAAGCAGTGTGGACAACCAAAGCTATAGGCTGAATTCCCAGACTTGGGGTTTGTTCACATGAAACTTAACCCCACAACGGATAGGTCAAGTCTACTTAAAATTTAGGCCTAAGAGTCAACCACAAGAGAGCCTCTTTTGTTGCTCTGATGTGGCCTCTCTCTCCAGCCAACACGATGAGCAGTCTCACCCTCCCCCCCCCGCCCCCGCGTGGGACATGACTCCCAGGGGTGTGGACCTTCCTGGCAACGTGGGACAGAGATCCTGGAATGAGCTGAGACTCAGCATCAAGGGACTGAGAAAAACCCTAGAATGAGCTGAGAATTTAACATCAAGGGATTGAGAGAAACTTCTCGACCAAAAGGGGGAAGAGTGAAATGAGACAAAGTGTCAATGGCTGAGAGATTCCAGAGTCGAGAGGTTATCCTGGAGGTTATTCTTACGCGTTAAGTAGATATCACCTTGTTGTTCATGATGTAATGGAGAGGCTGGAGGGAACTGCCTGAAAATGTAGTGCTGTGTTCCAGTAGCCATGTTTCTTGATGATGATTGAACAATGATATAGATTTCACAATGAGACTCTGTGAATGTGAAAATCTTGTGTCTGATGCTCCCTTTAGCTACTATATCAACAGAAGAGTATAACATATGGAATAAAAATAAATAATAGGGGGAACAAATGTTAAAATAAATTCAGTTTGAAATAGTGGTAAATGAAAGTGAGGGGTAAGGGATATGGTATGTATAGTCTTTTTTTCTCTATTATCATTTTATTTCTTTTTCTGTTGTCTTTTATTTCTTTTTCTAAATCGATGCAAATGTACTAAGAAATGATGAATATGCAACTATGTGATGATATTAAGAATTACTGATTGTATGTGTAGAATGGAATGATATCTAAATGTTTTGTTTGTTAATTTTTTTTAATTAATAAAAAAAAGTTTAAAAAAAAGAGTGGTTGTTAAACTGGATTAGGAGACAACATGGCTCCACCCATTTGGGGGGTCTTGATTGGTTTACTGGAGTCCTATAAAAAAGGAAACATTTTGGAGAATGAAGGAAATTCAGACAGAGCGGAGCAGAACAACATGGCCATGAGAAGCAGAGTCCATCAGCCAGCAATCATTGGAGATGAAGAAGGAAAATGCCTCCCGGGGAGCTTCATGGAACAGGAAACCAGAAGAAGCTAGCAGATGACGCCATGTTCGCCACGTGCCCTTCCAGCCGAGAGAGAGGAACCCTGACCGTGTTTGCCATGTGCCTTCTCACTTGAGAGAGAAACCCTGAACTTCATCAGCCTTCTTGAACCAAGGTATCTTTCCCTGGATGCCACTGATTGGACATTTCTATAGACTTGCTTTAATTGGGACATTTTCTCAGCCTTAGAATTGTAAACTAGCAACTTATTAAAATCTCCTTTTTAAAAGCTGTTCTGTTTTTGGTATATTGCATTCCAGCAGCTAACAAACTAGAACAGGTGGCCTCCAATGTTGTTTTTAGATAATGAAATACAAATGTTTTTAAAAAGAAATTTGAACCAAACATTTAAAGGAACTCCTAAAATATTACACGTTTCCTTGGCATAGTTTGTAAACTACTCACCTCTACTTAAATCTTACACAAACTCTCCAAAAGGATTTTAAAAAAAGAGAGAGACACTATGAAGTCAATATGGCCTTGATACCAAGAGAGACAAGGGCAAGTGAGAAAGGAGAATTACAGGTCAATCTTATACATGATCATCAGTGCAAAAACCCTACCAAAATATTAGTAAGCTGAACCCAACAATGGGTAAAAACAATAGCATCACCACCCAAGTTGGTTTATCCCAAGAATGCAAGAGTGGTTTAGAAATAGAAAATATATCATTTATTATACTATCAATTAAAGAGAAAAATCAAAACATCTTAATGGATTCAGAAAGAGTACATGATAATATTCAACAGTCATACCTGCAAAGCCCTTAGCAAATTCAGACTAGAAAGGAACTTCCTTAACCCAATAACAACCTACCAGGTTCAGCAAGCATCATTCTTGGTGGCACTCAGAATTCCCTCTAAAATTAAGATGACGACAAGACGCTCGATGTCACCACCTCTACTTAACACGGCAGACAAAAGAGGGAAGTAAACAACATGAGAATTGGAAAAGTAGAAATAAAGCACGCACTGCCTAGAGAAAATGTGATGGTATGATCTGCTATGTAGGAAAAATTTTAATTCTACTCACACATTATTAGAAATAATCAGAGAATTTAGCATAGTTTCTAAATCCAATGCACTGCCACATACCAGCCATAAACACTCATCGTAAAGCTAAAGCAATTAAGACAAGAGCTGCTGAGGAGCAGGAACCAACGGCCACTGAAACCAAGCAAGGACCCAAAGAGAAGGCGGACAGCGCACAGCTGTGCTCCGTGACACAAGCGGCCTGGCGGTCACCAGAAACAGGAGAACCACCAAGCAGTGGTGGGAAATGGGCCACCCACAAGGAAAGATGCGACAGGGGGTCGCTCCCATCACGCCATCTACCCAAACCTCCTCTACACAGATGAAAGATGTAAGCGTGAAAGGCAAAACTCTGAAATTTTAGAATAAAATACCAGAGAATATCTTTATAACTTCCAGGGAAGGAAAGATTTCCTACACAAGACTCAAAGCATGACCACAGAACAACAGGGCTGATAAATCTGACCCCACGAAGACTGAGAACTTCAGTTCCTCAAAGGATACCTGAAAGAAAGTGAAAGGGAAGCCACAAACTGGGAGAAGATACAAGGCATATAATCTCAGAATACATGAAGTTCAGCAAATTAATAAGAAAAGGCAATTAGCCCTGTATGCCTAATCTGAACCACATTTCATAGAAGAAACATATGTGGGTCAATAAAGATATAAAAATCTGCTCAAACTCGTTAATGAGCATAGAAATGCAAATTAAAGGCACAACAATGTACCATTTTACACCTACTGCATTTGCAAACCTTGAGAACTCTGGAGTTATGCAGCGATGGGGAGAGACAGGCATTCGCACCCAGCGCCGAGGGGAGGGCCACAGGCGCCAATGCTGGGGGGCAGTGTGGCACCTTCCTCTAAGCAGGACGACCCCGGCATTTCCCACCCAGGAATAAGCCTGGCAGATCCTCTGTATGCACCTGGAGACGCATAGGGAAGGTTCACAGTGACACCCCGAGATGGTGAGAGCCCAACGTCCACGGTCAGGACCACAGATGAAGAGCCCGCGGGCTGTCCCCCCGAGAGACAGATTGAAGAGCCCGCGGGCTGTCCCCCCCGAGAGACAGACGAAGAGCCCGCGGGCTGTCCCCCCGAGAGACAGCTCACAGCCGAGAAACCGATCACCCGCAGCAGCAGCAAGTGTGGGTGACGTTCAGGAAAGACAACACTGGGTAAAGCAAGTGTTGAGTAAGACAAGTACAACGTCCGCTCAAAAAGCAAAACTAAACAGCACGCGTCTCAGGGGTATGTACAGATGCGCTTTTAAAAATCAGGGCTAAAACCAAAAAACAACCCAAGCTGGTGATCTGGGGCAGGAGGAAGCCGAGGGAGATGGGCTAGAGAAGACACCCGGTGACGGAATGGTCGGGAAGTGGCGACACAGGGTGGTTTGTTATTGGGCTTGGAGCTTCAGTATACTCCTTAAGACAATCAAACCATACACGGTGAGGATGCCTGACCCCTGGCGCAGCCCACCGCCGTCCTCATCGGTGACCGGCATTTACCATCAGGTTCCTGGACGCTGAGCGCTGCTGCAGTCACACCCACGGCCAATGGGAGGAGTTCCCAAGACATGCCCAGGACAGCGCTGCGGTGGGGGGACGGGGGTGCAGGAGGCCAGGCCCGGGCCCCCCCACCCGGCCAGTGGCACTCCCCCCACCCAGGGTCACAGCCCCGGCAGCTGTGACACCCGCTGGGTGTCTGCTTCTCTCGCGACCTGGAGGCTGGGAGTCCCTGTTCCTGGTCGCTGGGGGAGCCTGGTCAGGTGTGGCGCCCCATGAGCCCTCCCGGCTGTGGCCCCATGCAGGCGGACCAAGGAGACACGCCCACATCAGCCGGGGGCACCCATAGCTCCGGGCAGCTGCTTTGGTGACAGGCAGCCAAGCAAAGGCCTCGGACAGCGACTCACAGCCCCCCACAGCCACACGATGGCCGACTGTGGGTCAGAGAGCACGTCCCAGTGCCCTTGGGACAACTGTGGGTCCCTCTGCAGGGTGGAGGCCACTAACCCAGGGGTGGGGTGGGCCTTTGTGGGGTGCCCACAGGGCCACGCGAGGTCAAAGTGCCCTCAGGCCGAGGCCAGCAGGGCCAGGCAAGGCGGTGCCCGGCGGAAAGGGCCGCTGTGTCTGGACACCGCCCCAGCCCTGGAGGAACAAGCTCGTCGCAGCACCTCGTCTCGGGGGACCCTCAGCTGAGAAACGGTGCCACGAGCCCCACAGCAAGTGCTCTGCATCCACAAGCAGCTGGGGCCCCCCATCCTGAGCAGCACCTTGGGGTGCGCCTCAAAACCCACACCCAGCAAGCCCCGCGGGGAGGCTGCCTCCGTGGGCTGACCGTGCCCCACATGCCCAGCAAACCCCGCCCATCCAGCCCCCCAAAACCACCTTCCACCTGGCTTGGGCCAGGGCACGGGGCGGGAGTCTCCAGCCTCGGACTCAACTAGGAACGGCGGGGCCAAGCTCGGGGCCCTCAGGAGACACTGTCCAAGAGCCTCATCCCGGTCAGCTCAGCCCCGCCCTGGTGCCACCCAGGAGCGTCCCAAGAAATGCTCGTCACCTGAAGGTGAAAGGTCAAGGCTGGAGCGGAAGGGGAAAAACTCACATGGCAACTGCCTGTGCTTCCCTGGGGGCGGGGCGGTCTGTGACCCCTCCCGCAAGTCCCCAGACACGGCTGGACAAAGCCGTGCCGCCCTAAGGGTTGCAGAGAACTTTACCTTGTGGCCTACGCTGACCTCCTCTCAGGGAAGGATCCAGAAAATGCAAATCCAGGATAACGACGGGGCAAGGCCTGTGCCCTCTTCTGCTGGGCGCGACCCGCGTCTCATCCGACCCCGGCAACGCTCCAGGAGGCAAGGCTGCTCCCGGTGCCGCTTCACAGACCACGAAGTCGGGGCCCAAAACGGGAAGCGAACTGCCCAAAGCACAACCCTTCCTCCTTGAGGCGAACGCCAGGCGGGCTGCACGCGCAGGCCGCGTTCCTGTCACGGGATGTGCTCGTGTGCAGAACCCCCAGGGCACACACGCGAGTGCCCCTCACCCGGGCCTGGCCTGGTGACCGGTCAGCAGCCACGTGTGGGAAGCTCCACCACCCGACCTCCCCAAGGCCGGCAGCTCGGGGCTCCTGAGAGGCAGAAACCATGCAGAGGACACAGCAGCCGGTCAAGATGAGGCCTGCAGACTCCAGGTGGAGGGTGCTGGACACACATCGCAGCCCCGGCCCCAGCCAGCCCACCTGCATGGACAACTCTGGGGCCCAGGCACCCCAGGAAATGGATGGGAAAAGAAGCTGGGGCCCCCCAGACCCCATGCAAAGGGAGGCGCTCTTAGGGGCAGGAGAAGGTGCTGTGGGACACGGCCCTGACAGGAGTGTGAAGAAAGGGCCGCCCCGCAGGGGGCAGCCTGGGTGCTGGTGCCACCCCCGCAGCCGTTCTGGTCCGTGTTCCTCCCCCTGGGCCATCAGGCACCGCGCACAGAGATCAGGACACTGGGGACGCAAGCTCCACCCGAGCTAAACATGTCTCGGGGGCAGCGCTGTGTGGGCCCAAAGCCTCCTCCTGCAGGGCCAGGACTCTGACCGGGCGCCCGGAGCATGCAGGAGAGCCGCGGGGACTGGGAGGGACCGCCCCAGAGAGAGACGCCTTACTCACCCCAGGCCTGAGCAGCCAGGGGCAGGGATGAGACCAAGGGGGGGATGCAGTGGGGGCTCAGACAGCAGTGGGGTCCAGAAAAAGCAGCAGGGTTCAGACAAAGCAGTAGGGTTAAGGCAGCAGTGGGGTTGAGACAAAGCAGTGGGGTTCAGACAGCAGTGGGGTTCAGACAAAGCAGTGGGGTTCCGGCAGCAGTGGGGTTCAGACAAAGCAGTGGGGTTCAGACAAAGCAGTAGGGTTCAGACAAAGCAGTGGGGTTCAGACAGCAGTGGGGCTCAGACAAAGCAGTGGGGTTCAGGCAGCAGTGGGGTTCAGACAAAGCAGTGGGGTTCAGGCAGCAGTGGGGTTCAGACAAAGCAGTGGGGTTCAGGCAGCGCGGGGTTCAGACAGAGCAGTGGGGTTCAGGCAGCGCGGGGTTCAGACAGAGCAGTGGGGTTCAGGCAGCGCCGGGTTCAGACAGAGCAGTGGGGTTCAGGCAGCAGTGGGGTTCAGACAGCGACCTCTGCCCTCGCGTCTACTCACCCCAACTCTGTACCATCCAACAGCATCTCCTTGACCCTCTAAGACAATGGGGTGTGGGAGGGGCTGAGCCCCGGTTTCGTTCAGAACGCACTTGCCCCGGATTCTCGGACCAGGGCGGCGGTCCTGACACCGAAAGGCGGCGGCGCCCGCTCTGCAGATGGGCGGGGGCTCCGCGGGGGCTGCGGCGCGTGGGAACCGCATACGCCGCGTCCACCTCCCCGTGCGCGTGGAAGGTTCCGGCCGACCCACGTTTCACACGTTAAAGCGGACGAGAGCCGGGTCCCTCAGCGCTGCCCCAGGCGGTCGGGCACAGGCCACACTCACTCTTCAAATGCGTTTCGGGGCCACCGCTCCGCGAAGGGGCCTTACAGAGAGGCTCAAGGGGCGGCAGAGGGAGCCTGGGGCTGGCGCCGGCAAGCAGGGGACGCCCCGCGTGGGGCCCGGCCTGACCGTGGGCGTCCTCACACCTCCCTGTGTCCGGGGCTCCAGGCCAAGCTGGGGGGTCCGGTCCCCACGCTGCCTTCGCGGGGAGTCCACTGAAGGGCTGGGGGAGGTGGTGGCGCGGGGAAGCCAGGCCGTCCCCGGGACAGCTGACGCGGTTTTCCCAGGGCCGCGACAGCACGAGGCTGACCACGGTCTGCCCACCGTCTGCCCATCAGTGTCTCTGCTAAGAGGGACGCCGGCACGAGCCTGGACGAGAGTGCGTGGCTTCACGCTCTGTGTCCCCCAGCACAGGGCCCAGTGCGACACCGCCACCCTCGGGACGAAGAGGACGCACCACAGGCTCAGCAGGGACCGCGGACAAAACCCTTGGCACCGGGCCTGCCGGCACCTGGGTGGAGGGCGCAGGGCACACAGTGGCCCCAAGGCCGCTCTCGGGTCACCAGGTGAAAGAAGAGATGGCTGAAAAAGGGACCCAGGTAGCGTCTGAGCATCCTCGGGACCGTCACGGTGAGGGCAGGGACTCGCCCGAGACAGAGCCTTCCGGGTGGCGCTGCTCACTGGCCACCACCCAGCCAGCCCACTGGTGGGGTAAAGAGGCTGGTGAGGAAAAGTGGGTCGCCCTGCTTTTCAGCCAAATCTCTCTCAAACTGAATCATCCCATTAAAACCTTCACATTAACCCCCCCCCCGGGGGGGGGCGGTACCGTGATTTCACAGATAAGGGAACAGCACATAAATGCAGAGGCAAGATGAACACACGCTGTGCGTGGCTGACGCAAAACCCGTGCTCGGAGCAATTCTCCAGACCCCACTCTGACCTGCCCGGATGTGCTGTGTGACCCTGGGCAGCTCA
The DNA here is from genome assembly GCF_023851605.1 of Tamandua tetradactyla. Taxonomy (NCBI): domain Eukaryota; kingdom Metazoa; phylum Chordata; class Mammalia; order Pilosa; family Myrmecophagidae; genus Tamandua; species Tamandua tetradactyla. Next base: position 124,863,010 of record NC_135334.1, on the reverse strand, counting down.
CGTGAAGTGTGTCTAATCTAGAAATGTTCTCTGTGTCTCAGGCTTGTCACCGTAAGGACTAGTTCCGAAGGCATTCAGGCTTTTCACCGCAGTTTCAAACACACACCAAAATCCTGAAGGCTGTCACTGGATCCACAGCTCTTCACCAAATAAAGGGACTTTACCACCTGCTATCGTTCTCATTTCACAAAAGGAGGCAGTGACCTCCCCAAGACACAAGATGGACGCATTCTAGTTAAAGGCCAGACCTTCAAATGGAGTAAGGTTGGTGTCGTAAGATCTCAAGCACTACACTGTCCACATATTCCTCCTTTTAGCGTGGACTGCTGGAAAGTTCTCTCAAGCTAGGTGTCAGCTTCAGACCAGCATGCGGGAACCATGCGCCCGTGCGCCTCTGACCACAGCAATGCCACGACATAAACTCATGGCTCAGCTGGCACAGGGGAAGGGCTCAGGGCACTTCAGCTGCTGGACAAACCAGCACAACGCGGTGCCCAGATGGACGGTGCAGACTGCTCCAGGGCAACGCCCTCGGCAGGAACGTACCGCTTGTCTTGATTTACAGAGGCAATGAGGAGGAGGAAGGCAGGGTACATGCTGCTTTGCATGCATCGGTTCATTTACTCCTCACAAGCCCGTTTGCCCAGCTGTGCCACTCCCAGTAGCCCATGATATGAAAACATTTCTAGATTAGACACACTTCAATGTGTTTCATGACTCAAAGTGGGGAAACTCCCCCACACACTTCTGAAAAGCCCCATCACACTGCAGGAAGTGATAGAGGAGCAATTAAAGTAAACACACGCACCACGCCTTCCTGTAGACGGGGGTCAGCCTGGAGGGGCAGGTGGCCCAGGCCACTGACTCAGCGGCTCAATACATCCCGGGAAGCGCCCCTGTGAGGTCACTGCTGTCATCTCGGGCTGCGGGGAAGGAAACGAAGCTGCTGGCTGCAGCTCAAGGACGGTCAGGGGACTGGGATACACGGGGCTGGCCCTCCATCCGTCACTTGCCTCAGGTCTCCAACGGAGAGGCTCTGTTGACCCAAGTGCAGGATGCGACGGCTCCACAGCTAAACGTCCTCCCTGCCTCGCCACAAAGCTCGCTCAGCTTTAAGCCTCATCTCCTCCTGGGAACCTCCTGTCACTGGTCTCCTTCAGAGAGAACAGCCAAGACCCAGAGAGGCCTGTTGGGGTTAAACGGGAAAAGGCCAGCGCTGGAGGGCACATCTCACACTATCTGAGCCACCCCAGCCGGGCCCAGGGAGACACATCAGTGCTGAGCTCGGGAAGCGGGCCTGGCATTCGGGCAGCGCTCCTGACGGAAGGAGGGCCACAAGCCTTGCTCGCACGCTTGGAGAAGAGTTCTGAGCATCTGTAGGACCCGCAATGCGTACGCTCTTCTAGACCAGCTTGTCTCTAGCTCTTGGTTTCATCTCCCCTTACGCTCTCAAAAATTATCGAGGACCCTCAAAGAGTCCTTGTTTATAATACATCTATTAACTTTTAACATAAAAATAACTTTGTCATGGAAAACGATGTTTTCCAAAACAAAAAGTAAATAAAATAAGGGAGAAGAGTGGCATTGTTTTAGATTTCAGCTAATCTCGTCAATGGCTGGCTTAACAGAAAGCAGCAGATGCTCATGCTCGCTGCCGCGTTCAAGCTGTCACAACACGAGGTGCGGGATGGAGAAGTATATGAAGAAATTCTGGTCTCACACACGTGCCTTTGCAAAAGGGAATATTCTCATAGCCTTTTCAATAATTATAGATGTTCTTCTTTGATACTACACCAAAACTCAACAAGTGGTGACTTTTTAATGGTTAGTTGGACGATGGAATCCGAAACCTGTCAGTGACCTTCCACTTCCTTTGCACAGAAACCCTTTCATCATCGCACTCTGACTGGACCTTCTCCCCATGTGTGCTGTCTGGTCATCATGCGCTAGTTACTCCAAAAGTATCGGTTCACTGAGATTTGCATTCTTAAGAAAATGAGGGTGAAAACTTAATGTTTTACTATTATTATGAAAATAGTTTCGACCTCAGAGACCCCCTGAAAGGGTCTTGGAAATACCCGTGGGTCCCAAGAGCATTCTTTGAGAACGATGTGTCAGAAAATATGACTCTTCTTTTGAATTTTTTCAACCATTAAAAAATACAAAAACCATTCTTAGCGTGTGGGCCATCCAAAAACAGACGCAGGCTGTCCTCAGTGCACCCCTAGTCTTTACCACAGTCCCCCAGCAACCTCTGCTGACCTGGCTGTCCTGGCACCTCTCACCCCCAAACCCATCCTGTTCACCCTACCCAGGCAGAGCTTCATAAAAACGTGCACTTGACTCATCTCCCACCCCTTATAAGGACACAAGGACATCTCCCACCCCTTATAAGGATGGCCAACATCCTGGCTGCATCTGAGTTCCGCCTCAGTGGGACACGGAAACCCCTCCCCACCCTGCTCCTGACAGCCTAAGCCCATCCTTCTCAAGCCTGCAAGGAGCTGTGTCCACCTTCCTAGGACTGACTCAGACCTCTCCCTTAAAGCCTTCCCTGACGGAGCAATGCACAGGAGCCTGGGAGAGTCCAGAATGACCACATGACTCAGCAATCCTACATCTAGGTCTGTGCCCACTGAAAGTGGGGACTTAGACACCGGCACATCATTGTTCAAGGTGCATCATCACTGTTCGTGGTGACAGGATCAGTGTTCATGGTGACAGCATCACTGTTCGTGGTGACATCATCAGTGTACATGGTGACATCATCAATGTTCGTGGTGACATCAGTGTTCATGGTGACATTATCAGTGTTCATGGTGACATCATCAGTGTTCGTGGTGACACCATCACTGTTCGTGGTGACATCATCAATGTTCGTGGTGACACCATCACTGTTCGTGGTGACATCATCAGTGTACATGTGACATCATCAATGTTCGTGGTGACATCAGTGTTCATGGTGACATCATCAGTGTTCGTGGTGACACCATCACTGTTTGTGGTGACATCATCAATGTTCGTGGTGACACCATCACTGTTCGTGGTGACATCATCAGCGTTCATGGTGACATCAGTGTTCGTGGTGAGAGCATCAGTGTTCGTGGTGACACCATCAGTGTACATGGTGACATCATCAATGTTCGTGGTGACATCATCACTGTTCGTGGTGACAGGATCAGTGTTCATGGTGACAGCATCAGTGTACGTGGTGACATCATCAGTGTACATGGTGACATCATCAATGTTCGTGGTGACATCATCAATGTTCGTGGTGACATCAGTGTTCATGGTGACATCATCAGTGTTCGTGGTGACACCATCACTGTTCGTGGTGACATCATCAATGTTCGTGGTGACACCATCACTGTTCGTGGTGACATCATCAGCGTTCATGGTGACATCAGTGTTCGTGGTGAGAGCATCAGTGTTCGTGGTGACACCATCAGTGTTCATGGTGACATCATCAATGTTCGTGGTAACACATCAGTGTACGTGGTGACATCATCAATGTTCGTGGTGACATCATCAATGTTCGTGGTGACATCAGTGTTCATGGTGACATCATCAGTGTTCGTGGTGACATCATCACTGTTCGTGGTAACACATCAGTGTACGTGGTGACATCATCAATGTTCGTGGTGACATCATCAATGTTCGTGGTGACATCAGTGTTCATGGTGACATCATCAGTGTTCGTGGTGACACCATCACTGTTCGTGGTGACATCATCAATGTTCGTGGTGACACCATCACTGTTCGTGGTGACATCATCAGCATTCATGGTGACATCAGTGTTCGTGGTGAGAGCATCAGTGTTCGTGGTGACATCATCAGTGTTCGTGGTGACACCATCAGTGTTCATGGTGACATCATCAATGTTTGTGGTGACATCAGTGTTCATGGTGACATCATCAGTGTTCGTGGTGACATCAGTGTTCACGGTGACATCATCAGTGTTCGTGGTGACACATCAGTGTTCGTGGTGACACCATCACTGTTCGTGGTGACATCATCAGTGTACGTGGTGACATCATCAATGTTCGTGGTGACATCAGTGTTCATGGTGACATCATCAGTGTTCGTGGTGACACCATCAGTGTTCATGGTGACATCAATGTTCATGGTGACACATCAGTGTTCGTGGTGACACCATCACTGCTCGTGGTGATGTCATCAGCGTTCATGGTGACAGCATCAGTGTTCGTGGTGACATCATCAGTGTTCACGGTGACACCAGTGTTCGTGGTGATGTCATCAGCGTTCATGGTGACAGCATCAGCGTTCATGGTGACAGCATCAGTGTTCGTGGTGACATCATCAGTGTTCATGGTGACATCAGTGTTCGTGGTGATGTCATCAGCGTTCATGGTGACAGCATCAGTGTTCATGGTGACATCATCAGTGTTCGTGGTGACATCATCACTGTTCATGGTGACGTCATCAGTGTGGTGACAGCATCAGTGTTTGTGGTGACATCAGTGTACATGGTGACATCATTCACAATTGCCCAAAAGTCAAAGCAACCCAAGCACCCAGCAAATGGCCAGATGGATAAACATGAGGGGATCCACCCATCCGACGGAACACTAAAGGGAACGAAGTGCTGGTTCAGGCTGCCACATGGGCGAACCCTGGAGACATCACACTGAGTGGAAGAAGCTGGACACAAAAAGGACAATCCATACAGGCTCGCACTGCAATGAAGTAACTAGAATATGCAAATTCATAGAGGCAGGAAGTCGCTCACCAGGGCGTGGTAAGACTGGGGGACAGGAGTTCCTTCTTAGTGAGTGCAAAGTTTCCGCATGGGATGACATAAAATGTTGGTAAGGACGGTGCGCCAGAAGCCCCGCACTGTGACTGGAGCAGCACCAACTGCACACTCCAGGCAGCTGCAATGCTGAGCTGTATGTTGTATGTATCTTAACACAATAAAAGTTTTTTTGAACCACCCCGGCCCCAGTCCTGCAGTACCTGTTTATGCCATTCACTGGCCCTCAAGGGCTCACAGTCTGCAGGGACAGAAGTGTACGCAGATCATTACAGCAGGATGAGCATTCCCAGGCCTTACCAGAGAGCAAAGGAACCTGCAGGGAAACGTGTGTGTGTGTGTGTGTGTGTGTGTGTGTGTGTGTGTGTGTGTGAGAGAGAGAGAGAGAGATGATAAAGGGCTTCATCTGCGGACCAGATCTCGAAGGGTCAGCATGGGCTGGTCACCAAGGGTTTGGGAGGAGCAGCTCTGCAGGTGGAGAGGTGCGCATGGGGCAGGGCCAAGCAGGGGGTCTGCACCGGGCGGGAGGCCCCATGGGCATGGCCAGCTCCACGGGATCGCTGGGGGCTCAACATGGTGCTGCCGTCCACGGCAGGCAGCAGACCTGAGCACTGCCACGGAAGCTGGACAGCCCCACTGCTTGGTCCTGGGGGACTCAGTCAGGCCCGGGGGCCACAAAGAGCACTGCGGAGCCAGGGGTGCCCGCCAGGCCCAGCACCCCCGCTTCCCACCCCCGCCCACCTCCAGGCCCAGCCCGGCTCCACCCTGCTTAGCCATCTCGGAAAATGCTGCTCACAAGCTATATTTTTGTTCTCAGCTCTTGTAACTAGGACAAACCAGCAAAAGTAAAGCTTTGAAAAGAAAGAAGACTTGTTCTTGGCCACCAATTGCAAAATCACTTTTTTTTAAAAGACAACTCATGCAGACCAGGCGGGGCCAAGGCGCAAACGCCACGGCGGCGCGCGCCTGCTCACGCGCTCGCTCCCCGCAGCCCCAGGTCCGGGCGGGGCTCGCCAGGCCCCACGCCGTCTGCTGCGTCGCCCACAGGTCTCCCGTGAGAGGTGCGCTCGGCTGGGCAGGGAAACCCCGAGACGCCGCCGGCTCCGCCGTCCAAGCGCACGCTCCATCTGAAACGTTCTCCCCAGGCCCTGCGGCTCGGCCACCCGCTGTGTAATGAGCCACATCCCGCAGGAGGCAGGCGGCAGGGCGTCGTCCTCATCCCGAACTGCCGCCTCCCTCGGGCTGGGCAGCCACGGCCAGGACGCGGGTCTGCTCCAACGCACAGAACAAGGCGCGGTGCACGCGGACATCCGACAAGAGGGTCAAGGAAGAGGAGGCCTTGACGCCGGGCTCTCCGACGAGGTTCCCGGTCAGGACGACTGCCCGTCACCCATCCCCAACTCCCCCTGCGGCTAGGGGCCCGGCTGTCCCCACCCACGGCTCGACCTGCCACGCCCCAGACGGTCCCACCCCCCACCAGGCCAGCACGCCCGCTCCCATCACACGCTGCAGCCTAGGATTTAAACTCGGCAGAGTAATTTGGTTTCCATGCTGGGCGATTACAAATTCAGGCATGATATACGGACTCTTTTCAAATAAAACCCTCTAAATATACTCACACACAAATCAGTCCAATGTCCCCACATGCTGATACTAAACAGCTGAAATAGTTACTGCTGCAAACAAACCGAGAGCCCAAAACATGGCAAGATATTTGGGGTTCTCAAATTTAAAGTTCCTTAAACACCTTATTTTTCGTTTTTTTAATTTTAGAAATTTTCTTCTTCAAAAGTTTAAAATGGGGTTAATACATTTAAATACAACTTTGCCTTGTAAAACAGACATGCAGTGGGGCAGGTCGTGTCATATCCAATGTCCCAAAGGCCTTGTGAGTGGGTGGGTCAACCAAAAGTGTGCTAAAAACCTTTCAGACACTTCCAGCTACCCTGATTTACTTTTTTATGTCACACATGCATCAAAATTTTTAAAAGAATAAATAATTTCAACCACCACCCAGAAAAAAAAGAAGAGAGACGCTGAAGTCAAAAGTGAGCATTTGCTAAAACATCCCCTTTTCATTACATTTGAAAGGAAGACCTTTAAATGCGGCTGGGGAGACCTTTCACTGCGCCGCCAGCCATCCTGCACGCAGACGTTCTCAGCTCAGGGCACAGGGGAAGAGGCCGTCGGCAGGGGACGCAGCACCAGCCCAGGCGCAAGGTGACTCCCCAGCAGTGACACCAGGGGAGTGAACCCTGTGATGAGCGCTGGACAAGCATGTTAGCGTCCACCTCACAGGTGAGACATGAGATGAGCAACTCATGAGAAAGATGAAGCAGTGGGGCCAGGGTGGGCCGGGCTGTTCCCGGGAGCCTAGAACTGCTCAGGCAGGTGCCGTCAAGGCAACCGCACTGCCAGAGACCCAGCAGGGACTGGTCACCCTGGAGATGCAGCAGGGACTGGTCACCCGGGAGACACAGCAGGGACCGGTCACCCCAGAGACCCGGCAGGAACTGTCCACCCCAGAGCTAACCCAGAGACCCGGCAGGGACCGGTCACCCCGGAGACCTGGCAGAGACTGGCCACCCCAGAGACCCGGCAGGGACTGGCCACCCCAGAGACACGGCAGGGACCACCTAACCCGGAGATCCAGCAGGGACTGGTCACCCTGGACACCCAGTGGGGACCAGCCACACCGGAGGTGCCCAGTGTCTGAGAGCCACTGCAGGGAGAAACAGCTGAAACGGGGCAGAAACAAGGTGCGTGTGGAGTGGCGGAGACCACCGGAGATGTTTAACCTGGAGAAGAAGGTACAGAAGGGGATGGGAGGAAAACGTGCAGGTTCTGGGAGCAGCCCCAGAGAAACCCGGCAGAGCTAGAGGGCAAAGGGCACAGGTGGGGGGGACTCAGAATGGCACCTGGGATCAACACACCTGAACTTACTCCGCTTATCCAAGGACCATCATCCGTGTAGCCAAAGCCACAGACCACCCACACAGTCGATTTTTTAATATTTTTCTTTAAATTGGCCTATTTATTTTTTACTGGTAAATTCAGCTTCAACCTATGCCATGCTATCCAAGAAACCATGGGCTTGATCGTGCCTAACGTGTATGAAATAGTCCCTGTGTGACAGCTGGAAGCATCTCGCAGGCCGGCCCTGGGGCACCGCATTTGGAACCGCACGTCAGAAAGAGTCAAGCAAAACCCAAGGGCAGGAGGCCTGAGCCTCCCAGCCCTGCGTCCATTTCCACTTTGTGCATTTCCTCACCTGCAAACGGGCACGGTACAGAGCCTCTGTCTACGAGGGCAGCTGTTTAAAGCGCACCCCACCCCCGCCGTCCTAAGCACAGCACCTGACTGTACCTCCTGCCACCACTGCAGTCTTCCCATCGCTTCGGAGCAGGGCCCCAGCGCACCTGCTGTCGGAGCAGCCGTCCTGTCTGCTCCGATTCTCTCAGAAGGTCCTGCATGGAAAGGTGAGGTCTGAGCCCTCGGCCACCTACCTGCCTCCCGAGTCCCTGGGGTCCAGTACTGATGCGATCCCCAGAAAACCCTTAGAAAACAGTAATAACGCGTCCCTCCAGCAATCAACAGTCCCAAGACGTTCCGGCCAGCTGAGGCCCCTCCCATGCCACTAATTCCAAGATTTCCCTCTATGTTTGAAGAGGTCAAAGCCACTTTCTTAACATCTTTCCTTTTTTCTCTCTCTCTGCTGTACGGCAGGGTCACATTTCATTCCCGTGACTGCAGCACCATTTGTTGAATTTTGTTTGTTTATTTGTATTTGTCGGTTTCTTTGTTTGTTTGGGACGTGCATGGGCTGGGAACTGAACACAGGCCCCCCACATGGCAGGCAGGAATTCTACCCAAGCCGCCCTCACACCCCTGAGGCCAATGCCACCCTTAGTAAAAATAGTTCTGTCTCGTGAAACAATGACAAGGAATGATCTCTGCTGTTCTCGGGAAGCTGCAGACCTCAAGGATCCCATTTAATAGATGGTAATTAATATTTTAAAATTTTAACTTATGTATGAGACAAAAGCAAAAAATATTTGTTACAAAGTTTATGCTTTGACTAGTGCATTTCCTAATATAACTTATGTGGACTGTTTAATTGAGATTTTGTAGGTTTGTCCAGAGTGATGCCTGATAAATCCCAGAGTGATTGGAACAGTGAATAAAAAAGTATTTTCAAACTCCCCTTCAGGAAATGGTAAAAAAGGGGGAAAATTCAACTTCCCCAAGTGGAAAATTCCTGATATTCTCACAAGCAGCGGGGACAACCAAAGCAAAAGGCTGAGCCCCCAGACTTGGGATTTGTTCAAATGAAACTTAACCCCACAAAGGATATATCAGGCCTCCTTAAAATTAAGCCTAAGAGTCACCCCCAAGAGAACCTCTTTTGTTGCTCAGATGTGGCCTCTCTCTCCAACCAACACAGCAAGCAAACTCACCACCCTCCCCCTGTCTACGTGGGACATGACTCCCAGGGGTGTGGACCTCCCAGGCAACGTGGGACAGAAAGAAAACCTTCTTGACCAAAAGGGGGAAGAGCAAAATGAGACAAAATAAAGTATCAGTGGCTGAGAGATTCCAGACAGAGTTGAGAGGTTATCCTGGAGGTTATTCTTACGCATTAAGTAGATATCACCTTGTTATTCAAGATGTAATGAGAGGCTGGAGGGAAATGCCTGAAAATGTAGAGCTGTGTTCCAGTAGCCATGTTTCTTGAAGATGATTGTATAATGATATAGCTTTCACAGTGTGACTGTGTGAGTGTGAAAACCTTGTGTCTGATGCTCCTTTCATCTACCTTGTCAACAGACGAGTAAAACATATGGAATAAAAATAAACAATGGGGGGACAAATGTTAAAATAAATTTAGTAGATTGAAATGCTAGTGATCAATGAAAGGGAGGGGTAAAGGGTATGTTATGTATGAACTTTTTTCTGTTGTCTTTTTATTTCTTTTTCTGAATTGATGCAAATGTTCTAAGAAATTATCATGATGATGAATATGCAACTATGTGATGATATTGTGAATTACTGACTATATATGTAGAATGGAATGATCATAAGTAAAGAATGTTTGCATTTATTTGTTGTTGTATTTTTTTTAATTTAAAAATTAATTTAAAAAAAGACTCCCACTTAAAAAATTTTCACAGAGACTAAGGCATGAGGACAGACATTCACAGGCGCGGCATGTCCACACTGAAAGCCAGACCATGCAGTTGCAGAAAGAAAGGCCATGGTGCCAGCTCTGGAGGCCCACAGGGCTCACCACCATGCCAGCCCCAGCCAGCCAGGCCCCGGGCACATGGAGCCCCAGGCAGGAACCCTGAGCCTGCCACAGCCTCGGTGAGTCCCACTCCCATGTGTCCCCCTTCCCGCGGGGACGCAGGCGTTTAAGGATGTGGGTTTTCCGCGCTGCACAGTCCCTAAATATAGCGCTTCATCTGACGCTCAGCCAAAGAAACGGCAGCCCTCCCGACCGCATCAGCACGACTGGCCCGGGGGGGGGGGGGGGGGGGGTGCCAGACGGCCACGTCCCGGTGCTGCAGATAATGCAGTTTGGAGTGACTCAAGGGGTCACTTTTCACCAGCGGCTCTGACAAGCATCTCGGCCACAACACTGCCCTCCCATCAAGCCTGTTTCCTCAGCGCAGAGGCCGTCCCACCCCACTGGCCGCTTCCTGCGACAGCGATGCTGCCTCTTCCGTGGTGGTCCTGATGCTGCACAGTCACGTCACGTCTGCCCCCCCCACGCAGGGAGCCCGGCCACCCGTCAGCTCAGCGCCCTTTGGCCTCAGCCACTGGAGCCGCAGAGGCTGACGGCACCTGCCACGATGACTCCCAGACGGGCTCCAAACCCACGGCCTCTCCAGAGCGCTGGGCTGGGGTCCCCGGGGTGGACGTGGGATATGGGGGGCACGGAGAGCAGTTAATGAGCCGGGTGGGCCGCAGCAGGGACGGCTTCTCAGAGACCCCCACGGGTCAGCCTTTGGGGAGCCAGCGCCCAGACGGCAGCGGCAGGGTCGGGGTGCTGGGCACCCCTGCCTCATGCCTCCCTCCTGTCTGAACCCGTCACGGGGCCGCACTGCTGGGCTGCAGCCTGCACGGGTCCCATGGCGCCCTCCTCAGTAACCAGTGTGCCCCACGCCGCCAGCAAGTGCCCTGCGCCTTGCTGCCTCCCCCAAACGAGGCGCGAGGGATGGGAGGCCACGGGGGCCTGCCTGCCAGAAAGCGGGGTACAGTGTCCAGGGTTGATGCCCACCCACCACACCCTCTCCCAAGGACACACAGCCACGCTGCTGCAGCAGGTCCCTCCTGGGCGCCAGGTCCCACCCAGGTCGGCAGACGTCCCTGGCCGCAGCGGCCCACCCGGCAGCCGTGCCCCCCACTGTCTGGGGAGCTGGGTGCCCCCACTCGACCCCGCAGGAGGGGAGAGCCAGGCTCTGTCACGGGAAAGGGGCTCCGTGCAGGGCCTGGGGACCCCAGGGGGAGGGGAGGAGGAGGCACCGTGAGGGGCTCGCTCGGCTTCCTTTCCTGGGCCCCCCCCAGCAGGCTCCGGGTTTCCTCAACCGAAACTATCTGCATCTCCTGCCCAAACAGACTCCCTCTCAGGTGGCCCTGGAAGGCCCCCATCACACGAGGCTGCGTGGAGAACCCGGGTCTCCGGGTTCTCAACACCTCCCCAAGGACCCGCCAAGCTGGGGGCCCGGTGGGGGGAGCCGAGGAGGGTAGGGGGCCCCAAGGAGGGCGAAGACAGGCCCCAAGGCGGTGGGGGCCTGAGGAGGGGGGGAACCGGTGCAGACCCGAATGTCATGGCGTCCAAGGGGCCATGCAGCCGTAAAGGGCTCAGTGGGGGGACGCTCGGCTTCCACGTGCTGCATCGGGGTCATCACCTTCCTTGCAATGAGTCTTACTCCGGAACTTCCTTAAGATGCACTTTCCACTTTCGGGAAATAAAGTAAGAGTAACAGTACCTGCCTGCTCGGACACAGGGACCCAGGGTTAAGTGCCGGGCTCCAGGGCCAGCGTGCACTGGGCAAGTGGGGTTCAGGGGCGCTGGCCGAGCCTCTCCTGGGAGGTGGCAGGAGGAGAGGCTGGGACAGCGTGCACTTAGTGCAGAAAGCGCTGGAATTGCTCAGAAACACCACAGCTGCGATCTCATCACCAGTTACAGCATGGAGGTGACCCACAGCGCTTTGCAAACAGGCCACAGCGTCCCAGAAGACACTTTAAACATCTGTGATCTAACAGAGCACAGGCAATTCACAACGGGAAAGGGTCTTCCAGACGTTTCCAGAACACACCAATGCAAATCTGTGCAACGAGCAGACATCAGAGGGAAGCGCAGGGGTGTGGGGTAAAGCCAGGGCACATTGGGGGGACATCTGGGGGGGTCAGGGGCCTCCACGACCACAGCATTGGGGGGACGCAGCTCCAAGACCTGCCGGCGCTGGGGAGAAGCCCCTGGCCCGGCTCCCCTTTAAGCAGCCAGGGCTGCTAGGAGGGCAGAGGCCCCCTGCCCAGGTGGAAGCTATTCTGGGGATCCTGGAAAAGGAGGGCTCAGCCAGGCCACAGACGGCCTGAGAAGAGGCCTCTAGGGTACCCCTAGTCCCAGGCCCTTCCCAACTCTGCACCCAGCTGAGGGTACAGCCTCCGGCCAACCAGGGCTTGGGCCGTTCACCCCACCCCAAAACTAGAGCGAAGGAGAAAGAGAACCCCCTTACCTCACAGTCCCCGGAAACAAAGCCAGGGTGGGGAGCCCCATGCACCTTGAGAGACGCCGTCCCACATATAAACTGGGACTAAAAGGGAACGGGCACTGGGAACAGCTCAGAAAGCCTAGGAAAATGGTTTCTAAGCCATCTCTAAAACCGAAGCAGAACGCGAGGCGCCCACTGAAGAGCCTTTGAAGAAGCAGAAAATCAGCTCTCAAGCAGCAAAAAAAGTGAAGGCGAACCAAGGCTAAAGCCAAAACATGAGCTCTTTTTTAAAAACACATATAAACTGAGAACTATCTACAACAAATGCCAGATTTTTAGCTTGGGAGAAAAACAGAAGGCTTTGGGTAAAATAAACAGAAGGGGGGAAAGTTACCCAGCCAAAACCGAGGGAAACTCCTTCCCTGCAGATCAAGTTCTGACCTTTACGTGAACCCGAAACAACTAGCTCATAATTTTGCCAAGCCCCAGGAATGGCAGGCATTTTGAATGACGCTACAATCTTAGTTCCTTCTCTGGCTTTTTGTTAGGCAGCCAAGTGTATCAGTCAGAGCAAAAGTAGCTGAAAAATGCACACTTCCCTCCGTCGGGAAAGATTTAAGAGCCATCATCGAAAGGCTGCCCTTTCTGCCCATGTCCGAAAAGACGGAATTCCCAATGGGGACTTCTGAACAGAGAAAGCAATTTCCTTGTGTTCAGTCTTCAACAAATACTAACTGAGCACCTACCACGCGCTGAGACATTCCTTTAGAGCAGAGGACAAAAGAGAAAGACGCGCCATCTTCGTGGGCTGGCCCCTCCAAAGCTGGGTGTTTAAGTGAGAGCGTCTGTTCTCTTTAATGACAAGTGTGACAGGTGTCGCACACCCTCACGTGTGCATTCACACCAGCTCCATCTACACACAGCCAGTCGCCTGGAGCTCACGCCACCCCACTGCCCCGGCAGCCAGCACCGAGCTACCCCCCAGGGGTGACCCCACCCCAGGCCGGGGGGACAGCTCCGCGGACACGCCTGGAGGCCACGCTGGCCAGAACGGGGCAGTTAAAAATAAAAACTCCCAGAGCAGGGCGCGGGGCTTCGGGGCACGGGCCGGGCGTGAGCAGCCTCTGCCCCTGCTGGGGCTCCCCGAAAAAGCCACCGAGGCGTGCAGGACTCAGAAGCTCCTTTCCAGAACATTCTTCGGGGGGAGTCGGGACAGGGAAGGGGGGCAGAGCAGAAGCCTCCCTCCCTGCTGGAGCACTCCCAGTGGCACAGGGATGGCCACTGGAAGGTCCAGACAGAGAAGCCGACAGGAGCCCCGAAGACAGCTTTACTCAGGGCTTCCGACTGCCCCTTCAGTCCTGCGTCCGAGCCCGTAAGGGTAAAGCGAGTGTTTGTTCTCGGAACACGGTTTATCCCGCTGTGTGTGTGGCGAGGCGAGTCTGGCCCCTTTGTTGTTTCTGAAAGCCTCGGTGCATTATGAAGGGGCTCACAGAGCTCCTCCCTGTGCACGCTGCGCCAATACTAGTGAAAAGGGGAGATTTCATGGGGCTTGCGCCCTAGTTACAGACGAACCTTTTCAAAAATGTTTGCCAAAAGGTAACACTTCATTTGAATGCTGTTTCATTGACCCATCGCTTGACTTCTCAGTGGCCACAGGGCCGTGCGTTTTCATTTCACCAGCGGAAAGAGCTACGTCATGGACCCAGGGCTGCGGTGGGCTGGGAGGGGGCAGGTGCATCCCCACTTGCAACAAGCTGATGGGTTAGCGTTCACCCGCAAGGCAAGCCTAGGGGGACCCCCACCGGACCACCCACCCTTCTGCCAAGCAGGCCTGTCGGGCGCCTGGGCCACAGCCCTGGTCAGACTGCCCACCGCAGCCGGGCAGCCTCATGCAAAGCTGCAGTTTCAAGCTTGGGGTCAGGGAGGCAGTCGGCGCTGCGACCCTTGGGGTCAGGGAGGCAGTCGGCGCCGCGACAATTGCAGCAGAGCCCAGGGCTAACCTCAGTGCCACCACAGCCAGGCGTGACCTGGTGTCTGTCACTTCACCTTTCACCTGCAGGACGGGGTGAGACCAGCAACTGCCAGGTGAGTGGTCCTGCGTGTCCAGTGCACAGGGTGCCATCCCACTGCCCCTCCCAGGCCCCTTCCCTGCCCTCTTCTACCCAGTCCACTCCAGTTGCCCTCAGGAGGCCGCGGGTGGACCTTGAGCCCCCAACTTGCTGCCAGCCCCAATGACCCCTGCAGCGGCCCCCACCCCAGCCAGAGGAAGAGGCCTGGTGCCGCCAGGCTGGCTGTCCCCCACCCCATCTCCCGCCCCATCTCCCACTGGCCCCAGCACTCCTTCTGCCCAGTGGTATCCCGGACCCAGGAGTGCTCAAGCCGCAGGGGTTTGCCGTGCCTCCTCTCCCTGCTCAGAAGACCCTCTGCCCAGTCCCCCACCAGCTCAGCACGCAGCAGCCCCAGCAGGCCTGGTGCCCCTGCCCACCCAGTGGGTCACCCGTGCCCCATGCCCTTGGAGCGGGCAGGAGCCGGCGAGGCGCTGACGAGTAGGCAGACTCGGGGTTGGCTATGCAGGTCAAGCCCAGGGGACTGGGAGCTGGCATGGACAGAGGCCTCAGGATAGTGGCCAAGGGGGACTCAAGGTGCTGAGACTTTGCAACCAGAAGGACAAAGTTGCTGTGAACTAAGGCGGGGGACTGGAAGAGAACCATAAGTGGGGGGGGCAGGGGGGAGGGGTGCGGTGTGGTGGGCTTTTTGTTTTTTTCTGTTTCGGGAAGGGGGGTGACATTTCTTTATCCCACGTACCCACTTCTGGTTTCCAGGAAGGATTTTTCCTCATCACTCCTGGCTCTGGGCTGCCCCTGACTCGAGTCTCTCCAGGAAACCAGGGCTTTTTCTTGCCCTCGCGGACTGCTCCTCCAGCAGGAAGCCCTACGGGGCTCCCCCCACCCCAGTCAGGGTGTCTGTGTCTGTCTAATCTCGGGGCGCCTGCTCCCACACCTGAGCCATGTCCTCTGCCCAAGCCTTGATTAGCAGGAAACTGACACCCTGAGCTCTCCCGGCTTTCATCTGAAAAACAAGGCAGCTGTCTAAACCCCAGCAAGGAACGCTGCAAGGCATTTAAAGTAAGTAACTTTCATCCGGTTTTACAGCTCATTTGAACCTCATAAAATACTCCCCTAATATGGCGGGTGAATCAGCAATGAGCCCTGAGCACAACAGTCCAGCGGTCACAACCAAGACCAGGGCAGGCAAGGACGGAAGGGTCTATACTGTATCATTATGGCATGGCACAGCTGAAGAAAGAACCCAGAGAATTAGTTAAGAGGCCACAGCACAGGAGGTGATTTGGGAGGATGCTGCTGGGTCTTCTGATTCAAAAGGCTATGCTCGTTTTGCATTTTTGTGCTGTGTGACGTGGGGCAAGATACTTAACCTCTCTGTGGCTGAGTTTTACCATCTGAAAATGGAGATTATGACAGCACTGACTTCACTGGGTTATTAGGAGGATTAAATGAATGAACTGACGCAAAGCCCTAGGAAAAGTAACTGACACACAGCAAGTCTCAATAACTCCCATCACCATATCATCATCATCACCATACCAACTGCCACTGCTAAATCCTCACTCCGGCAAGGTCCATAGAGTAAATGGTCCCAGGCGCTAACCTGCCGAAGTCTTACACATAACGCGTTCCACCCCGCTTCCCACGCAAGAGCCTGGTGCGCAGAGCGCACAGTGACGTGTCCTGGCCACTGCTCACCGGCATCCGAGCACAGGACGCACAATGTATTTGGCAGGAACATGCTGCTTCCTTACATAAAGCAACATCTGTGCTTCCAGCTTCACATCGAGACCAATTCACAGACTCCCTTTCAGGCACCTTAGCCCAAAAGCACAAAAGGGGCAAGAACTCCAGAGTACCTGCCGAGGGGGGCTGCCAGCGTCACCCAGACCACATCCTGCACCCCACAAGCTGCAAACCCACTTCCTCCCCAGGGCACACCCCAGGCAGCGAGAGGCAACACCGCTCCAGCTCCTCCAAGAGCACTTGTGCCGTGCCCTGTCACCATGCCAGCACACAGCCAAGCTGGAAGGATGCCTTCCCAGCACCGGGAAAGGGACCAGAGGGTCCTGGGCTGACGTGGCCGGTGGCCAATGTCGCTGGCACAGCCGGGCCCAGCCTGCGGCACAGCCCAGAGACCAGCTGGCCCGGGGCCTTTTCCAGGCCTGACTCAGGGGCCTCCCAAGGACCAGGTCCACCCCGGAGCAGCACCAGGGGGCAGGCCGGAGCCGTGAAGCCTGGAGTCGGGGGCGGGGGGGGGCCCTGCATGAACTTGGGGTGGGGGAGCTCCCCACATGTCCTGAAACCCGCCAGAGGGCAGAACTGTCAGGCACATGCTAAGGAGGATGTGACAGTCACACCTGCAGGCAAGGCACAGGGGGACCAAGAGGAAATGAAGGGCGACAGCTGTAGCCCAGGGCGTGGTGGGGGATTTGGGGCCGCCCAGGCCTAAGAATCACTGCTCTCGGCACCCACGAGCATGCTGTCCCCCTGCCCACCCTGTGCACTGGGAGGCAGGGGCCACACGGGGGGCTGAGCCCGTGACAGCTGTCCACACCCGCTGGGGGTCACCTCCTGCCTTCACCTGAGCCTCACACGCACACTGGGAGGGGAGGGGGCTCTATTTCATGAGGAAGGAAATTCACACTCAGGAGCGAAGCGGCTCGCTTGGATACCAGACTGCGTGGAAGCACGGGTCAGAGACCCGCTGGGGCCCAGAGCCGCGCACAGCTGTTCTCACGAGAGGGCTTCACCAAGGGCTGTCCTGAGAGGCCTGGGGTCCATCGGGGACGGCCGGCGGCAGGGCAGCGGAGACACGAAATGACCCAGGAGTCAGGAAAGGACACACCTCCGGGTCGTGGGTCCTGGCCACGGCCCTCCACCACCCAGGTCACTTCCTCATCCGAAATACAGCCGGTTAGCAAACTCGACGACGGGCACAAAGCACATGCCACGTAAGAATGACCCAGAGGTCGTTCCTCTGGGTATAATTCTCAGTAAAACGGGAGGGACTGCTGCGAGGTGGAGAGCGCATGGCCGAAGGCTCACCGCAGCACTGCTTTGCTGCCACGAGGTCACACTGGAGTCCCTGGCCAAGGCCAGCCCAGACCAGTTTTGCTCAGCCATACGTTTTAAATATAAACTGGATGCCATCATTCTGAAAAGAGCATTTTCCATTAAGAAAAGTCAGAAGAGCTGGCGGCATGGGGCCAAGCTTCCCACAAGGGGACACGGGCTGGGGCTGACCCTCCAAGCCAGGCCAGGCCCCACGGCCCCTGCCCCCACTGGACCCTTCGCTGCACAAAAGTAAGGCAGCAATTTAAATTAGAAAATAATAAATAAATGTCATGATTTATTAAAATCAGATAATACAGAGAGTTATAAAGAAGAAAAGATTTCATCTATCATCTCAGCACTGTGAACATGTTGCTTTGTGTTCTGTGTACACACAGCTATGCTTTTCATAAAAACGGGATCATACTATACCTGCTATTTTAGAATGTAATTTTTTAAATATAGCATTATATTAGGGATAACTTTACATGTCAATAACAATTCCACACTAAAAATAACAACAAAAGTAAGGAAGCAAGAGATGGCAGACCTGTGCCTGCTGGCCTCCACAGTCCCACCAAGGCCTCACCAGGTGCAGTGTCGGGTCCCCCTTTCTGTGCCTGTGTGCCTGGTGACGGGACAGGGAGCCAGCACCCTGAGACAAGCGTGGCCCCCAGCACTCCTCCATGCCCGGCTGCACGTCCCACCCGGGATCTGCTCTCCCACTGCAGAGTCAGTGTCAGTGCAGGAGTGCCAGCACTCAGAGCCAGGCCCTACCCTCAGGGGCTCCCCACCCCCCGAGAGCACAAGGCCAAGTCCAGGGCGAGGTGTGGCCGGCCTCACCTTCACAGCCTGGCTCCCACCCTAGAGCTGGAGTGACAGGCACCTCCATTCCAGGACGAGGCCAGGAGGGCTGAGACCACCCACAGGCTCCAGAGGAGGTCTCAGAAGGGAGGGGGTCTCAGTTCACGAGACAGAGGCAAGTGGCTACCCCAGGGGAAATGCACGCAAGACCTGGAGATCGTCCATGTCTGCTCCCAGCGTGGCACCCGGGAGCCACCACATCATAGACCATGCAGACACACTAAGCCGCGCATCCCTTTCCACGTGCTGACTGACCCTGACCTTTGAAAACGAGCTCCGCCCTGACGGGGCCCTGGTGCAAACCTACAAGCAATTCCATGCGCTGGACAGCACAGACCTCAGGAGGCAGAAGTCACTTCACCTTCATACTCAGTTATATATCACCACCATCATCATCACCATGACCACCATCACCATGACCACCATCATCACCACCACCATCACCATCATCACCATCACCATCATCACCATCATCACCACCATCACCACCATCACCATGACCACAATCACCATCACCACCACCATCATCACAATCATCACCACCATCATCATCACCATCATCATCACCATCACCACCACCATCACCATGACCACCATCATCACCATCACCATCACCATCATCACCACCATCATCACCATCACCACCACCATCACCACCATCACCATGACCACAATCACCATCACCACCACCATCATCACAATCATCACCATCATCATCACCATCACCACCACCATCATCATCATCACCATGACCACAATCACCATCACCACCACCATCATCACAATCATCACCATCATCATCATCATCACCATCATCATCACCATCACCACCACCATCATCATCATCACCATGACCACAATCACCATCACCACCACCATCATCACCATCATCACCATCACCATGACCACAATCACCATCATCACCACCATCACCATCTCCATCATCACCACTACCATCACCACCAAGGCTGGACCATTTGCCAGCTGCTCCCTGCATCCCAGGGGCAGGGCACGCCGCTCACTCTCATAAACCCACTGAGGCACACCTGCTCCTTTTTAACAGATGACAAGACAGAGTACGTTGCTCAAAGTCAGAGCCAAGATTCCAGCCCAGGGAGCCTGACCCCAGAACCCATGCTCAAATGCCAGACAACTGTTATGTCCTAATTTTCAGATGAGGAAACCAAACCTCAAAAGGCTCGTGAGTTGTCCAAGAGGTTAAACTAGAGAAGAGGGGTGTCAAGAGTCCAAGGTCTCAGCTCCAAGTCTACCTCCTGCTGCCTTGGCACTCTCAGCACTGGGCCAGGCACTTCTGCTGCGGCAGGGGCTGCCAGGCACTGGAGAATTCTCGGCTGCATCCTTGCCCTCTGCCCTCCGAGGAGTCAGCAGCAAATACCCGCCCCTCCCCCACTTGTGATGATGAAAATGTCTCCAGAGCATCGCCAACTGCTGCCTGTGGACAAACCACACTCCGCCAACAACCACACAGGCTGTCTGAGCCGGGCCATGAGCACGGGGCCCCCCACCCATGGGCACAGCTGGTCACTGCTCCACGCCATCCTCACCTCTGCCACACAGGACAGTCCAGGGGGCAAGGCTCCAGGGGTCACAACTCCTTCCAGCTGTAACCACTGTAGTTATTCCAGCCGTCCAGGAGGCCAGCTCACAGCAAGACCTGACATCCAGGGGCAGCGTCTCCACACCTGCAGAGAAGCAGCATCACCAGGAACAACAGTTCCCTTAAACACCAGGGAGGCAAAAACATGATCGAGCAGTGTCCCCCAAGCCAACGCACACGCTCACCCTCACACTCACACTCACTCTCACCCAATCTCACACTCACACACATACACACAAGCAGCTTGGCCTGGGAGTCAAACATAAGAACCTTCAGCTCCAGCCTGGCCCAGCACACAACCCCGATGCTTCTGAATCACATCAGAAACATCGAAACGCCCAAAAGCAGAATGCTTAAATAAATGCTACAGTGGACTGCGGAATAGGATGCAGCAGTTCAGATGGAGCTTTAAAAGACCTATGAAGAAACACGAGAACAAGCATACAGAAACCATGCATGTAGCGCGGTCGGCTTCATGGCATCCTGTGCTCGGGGATTCAGCCAGGAGGAGACAGACAAGATGTCAGCAGCGCTGACCTCCCGGGGGAGAGGCTAAGGTTAAATCTGTTTCTTCATCAGACCCCTGTTCATTCCCCCAGTTCTCTCAGCATGAATCAGGAAGCAGCCTCGGGGTAAGGCAGGCTGAATCCCAGCTCATCCACCTGCCCAGGACCTGATTCTCCGAGCTTACCAACAACAGCAAGGGCTCAGCACAGTACCTCTTAGTATTATCTTTTTAATGTATTACTATCTTTTTCCCGGGGTAAGTCCAGGAAACAGAAATAAGGGACAAGAAAGGACAACACCTGTTAATGGGCTGTCATCCCTGAAACAGTTCTATTCGTGCCCACAAAAAAACAGAAACGTTTGCCAAGCACTTTCGTAAAACTCCTTGGCGAGCATCACGGAGATGATGAGTGAATCATTTTCTGAAAACCAGCCGCTCTCAGACTCCCCACAGACCCAGCCCTACGGTCTGCTCTACCCGCAGCTGAGACGCATGCTTCTGAAAAGTGCACAGAGAGGGACGCTCCAGGGGAACCCTATTTATGATATAACAGGTGGGAGCTCCATTCCACAGACTGAAAAAGTGCATTTTTAATCTGATTTTATTGTCTGAAAAGTGTTCCCTAATTTTACCGTTCTATTTAAGGCTCTGACAAATGGGATTTTCTCAGCACAAAGCATCTCAGCAAATTATATGCAATTAACTCTTCAAAGAAATGCCCCGAGGCTTCAAATATAGCCTGCTAAAAGTACATTTTTGCAACTATCCTGTAAGTTAGAAATCATTTCAAAGTTAAAAAGCTAAAAAAGGGTGGGCCATGGTGGCTCAGCAGGTAAGAATGCTCGCCTGCCATGCCAGAGGACCCGGGTTTGACTCCCGGTGCCTGCCCATGTAAAGAAAAAAAAAAAAACAAGTCCAGCCTGGCACACAGCGGACACTTGAGCGTCCTGTGGAATAAATAAATGTGTGAACACAGGGGAACTAGAAATTGAATTGATGAGGAAAGAAGCTGCACATGTGACAAAACGCAAGCGCAAACAAGATTAAAGGCTTGGTCCGCACACCACAGCACACACTTCTGCTTGCCGTGAGCAGCACGGGTGAACCTGGAGGGCAAGTCCAGGGCGTGGAGGGGCCCAGCTGCGACAGCCAGTTCTCGCCACGGGGCAGGAACTGAAGGGAGGTCTTCCCCATTCTTTTCAACAGAAATGACCGCTAGCCATCAGCTTCGTCACCCGAGACCACGACCTCCCCACGTGTGTCCAGTGCCAGAAGACAAAACACATGAAGGTTTTTGCCTTTCCTGATAGAGCTGATGTAGACAGCTTAATTGAACACCATAAGTACATGGAACCTTAAGCAGACCATGAGATTTTGTAGGTTTGTCAAGAGTGATGCCTCGATAAATACCAGAAGGGTTTGAACAGTGAATAAAAAGTATTTGCAAAGTCCCCTTCAGGGAATGGTGAGAAAGGGAGAAAATTCAACTTCCCCAAGTGGAGAATTCTTGATATTCTCACAAGTAGTGTGGACACCCAAAGCAGTTGGCTGAGCCCCCAATCTTGGGGTTTGTTCATATGAAACTTAACCCCACAAAGGATAGGTCAAGCCTCCTTAAAATTAGGCCTAAGAGTCACCCCCAAGAGAACCTCTTTTGTTGCTCAGATGTGGCTTCTCTCTCCAGCCAACACAACAAGCAAACTCACCGCCCTCCCCCTGTCTACGTGGGACATGACTCCCAGGGGTGTGGCCCTTCCTGGAAATGTGGGACAGAAATCCTAAAGTGAGCTGAGACTCAGCATCAAGGGATTGAGAAAACCTTCTCAACCAAAAGGGGAAGAGTGAAATGAGACAAAGTGTCAGTGACTCAGAGATTCCAGAGTTGAGAGGTTATCCTGGAGGTTATTCTTACATATTAAGCAGATATCACCTTGTTGTTCAAGATGTAATGGAGAGGCTGGAGGGAACTGCCTGAAAATGTGGAGTTGTGTTCCAGTAGCCATGTTTCTTGATGACGATTGTATAATGATATAGCTTTCACAATGTGACTGTGTGATTGTGAAAACCTTGTGTCTGATGCTCCTTTTATCTACGATATTGACAAATGAGTAAAACATATGGATGAAAAATAATTAAGGGAACAAATGTTAAAACAAATTTAGCAGATTGAAATGCTAGTGATCAATGAAAGGGAGGGGTAAGGGGTGTGGTATTAGTATGAATTCTTTTCTGTTGTCTTTTTATTTCTTTTTCTGAATTGATGCAAATATTCTAAGAAATGATCATGAACAATATACAACTATGTGATAAAAACGAATGTTCATATTGTCTGCTGATTGGTTTTATTAATAAAAATTTAAAAAAACAAGAGAAGGGGCTTCACAGGCTGGGCGCAGGGGCTGCCCCGGCCAATTCTGGTCCACTCTACCCCAGGGTCACAGGTGACTGAAATCCACAAAGGCTCTGCCTTGGCGCCATGCGCCTGCACCCTGGTTTGGTGGATAAATGGCCCCTGTCGCCCAGTGTTTCTCAAGCAGGTGCAACTGTACGCCTGCCATCCCCACGCCCACCCCCACGCCCACCCGCAGCCCACACCCCACAGGGGAGGGGCAGCTGCTCCAGGCCCTGGGGGTGGGGGGCGGGGGCTGTACCCGGCCAGCTCAGAGACGCCCCTGCCGCAGGGAGGCCCCGCCCCACCCTGGGGGGCGCACGGGCAGGCTGTGGGTGCAGGCAGCGGAGCTCTGAGAAGGGGCCTGCTGTGAGCTGGTCTGTGCCCCCCGAAAAGTCTTGCACGCCAACCATGACCAGTGGTCACCAGTACAGCTGGGAGCGTGCCCTCCCCGCTGTGGGGCGCGGGCCTCACCGACCAATGCGCAGGCCCAGGAAACCATGCATTTTATGCACCATTGTTCTGCAAACCACACCTTCTCTAATTAAGGTAATAACGATAATAATGAATTTTTTAAAGATCTGTTTAAGTCCTCGCCACAGTTAACTCTGAAGGCAACCTTATTTGGAAATGGGGTCACTGCAAATGGAATTAGTAAACTTCCAGTGCAGTCACACTGGATCGGTGGCCCTCAGTCCAGCAGGCCTGCTGTCCCTGTAAGAAGAGGGGACGAGACCCCAGGACCAGAGGCAGGGACACCACAGGCTGCGGGCACCAGGGGTGGCGCGGCGAGGAGGTGTCCCCCGCGACCCAGGGGCAGTGCGCCCTCCCCCAGGGGCTACACCAGCTCCCACCTTCCAGGGCTCAGCTCGTGGCCCCCGGAAACGAAGGCAGCACATCTGAGCAGGGTTTTGGGCTCACCTGTCACCCAGACACACCTGGACAGGGCCAACGATTCACACAGCACAGCCAGGACAGGCAAGGGGCCAGGGGCCAGCACGAGGCGGGGGGACAAGTTCATCAAAGAAGAGGCTGCTGGGCCACCTGCCGAGCCCAAAGGACACAGCCGCCGGGGAACCCCATCAACTCCACCTGCCTTGAGGTAACGAGGATGCAGGTGAGAGGCAGGGGCCAGGGGCCGCAGGCAGGGCACCCAAAGGGCCTCCTCAGCAAAGGACTCCCCGGAGCACCGTGAATGGCCAGAATCAGACAGAAGCAACAGCACATGGCGGGCCCGCAGCCCTACCCAAGGGGGCACGTCCTCGGCGGTGGAAGTTCCATGTCCCACCGCCTTCCCCGGCCCAGTAGCACACGCGTGCTCACGCGCCACAGGAACTTCCAGACTTCTGCTTTCTAGAGGCTGAGCAGGTTGACAGAGGTTAACGCGGCGACCAATTCGCGAGGTTCCTGTGAAGCCCTTTTATCCCACCCGGCTGGGCCAGGGCTTGCACACAGGGAGCTCAGTAACTCCGTCCAGTGAATAAACGAGTGGTGGTAACCCTGGGCAAGGCCCCCAGCCCCCGGTTCTGTGTCCGTCGCGTCCCTGCACTGTGGGGCGGCCGGGCCGGGCCGTGACCCTGCAGAAACTTCCCGCACTTCCCATGCCTGTAAGCGGCAACCCAGCCCATGGAAGACTCAACGTGAGGCCACAGCCGGAGGCCAGCTTGGAGAACAGCCACACCCCGTGCGCACAGTCAGGCGGCATTTCCATTCCCTCCTCGAGTCCCAGGAACACGCAGGACTGCTTGTGAGCGCCAGGTGGCCAGCCCTCACCCCTCGGGGGCAGGCGGGACAGGGCCACGGCCTCAGCACTCACCCGAGGTCGAACGCCCCTCACCCCCCATCCACGCTGATCCAAAGGGCGCCGGAAAGGCTGACTGCACTCTCCTCCAAGCAGAGCTACCCTGCTGGAATGTTCCGCCAGCTCCCTCCACCAGCTGCAGCCCATGCATCCACGACAGCTCAAAACTGTGAGGCAGAAGGAGGAAAGGGAGGCGGAGGGGAGGGGAGGAAAGGGGGGTGGGGGGGAGAAAACCTGACTCACAACAAAGGTCCCTGGGCAGCTGCACCCCAAGCACTGGCCTTGAAGGTGCTGCCCCCGCCCCACTCTGCCCTAAAGAGCAGCTCTCCGCTCCGCCTCACGCGGCAGGAACCATGCCCTGTGGGGCTTCAATCCCAAAGGGCATCCCTGGCCACTCCACAAGCCCATTCAAGGTCCAAGGTCACAGCCCAAGGTCACCTGCCAGGATGGAGGACCGAGCGAGTCCTGCGGTGAGGCTGCAGCCTGAGCCCAGCTGGGCCGCTGCCCGCTGGGGGCCCCAGGAAGCTCCTGAAACCTCCTGGGACCTCTGCCCCCAGCTGTGAAAATAAAGATGGTATAAGGCGGCCCCCTGCCAGCCCCGCCCAGAGACCAAGAGCAGTCTGTCTGTCTGCGTCGGAGGCTACAAAAGCCAGGCCTCGAATGGATGCGCTCGCCTCGAGCACCGTGTGTTCCCACAGGGCGAGCCCAGGTCCCCGAGTGTGGGGCAGGAAGAGCTGCACAGCCATCCCAAGAATGGGCCTCCCAGGGTCAGCACTGCTGCCCAGAGCTGGGGGGACGCGTGTCCCAAGGACACACCGAAGTGGCTGAGCACAACCTCCCCAGCGCTGGGAAATTCCTTCCTGTTCTCAGCAAACCCTTACTGAGGGTCTACATGGGGTGGGCGCCTGGCAGGGAGCAAGGCCATCTCCCCCTCCCACCCCTGCGGCTTCGGTCACTACGGCACGTCCTGGCCCGTGTCCTCAGCCTGGCTTCCGCCGGGCAATGGAAGGAAGATGTGGGTCTGCCTGCTGCTCTGCAGTCCCAAGCGTGGTTCCGTCTCCTCGCAAAGGAAACAAGGAGGGGACCACCTGACCCACCTACTTACGGGTGCTTGCAGGACCCAGACCCAGTGCTCAGGCTCCCTGGGACCTTCCTTGGCCCCCCTCGGCCCCCCCGGATGCCTCGGACCCCCCTCGACCCCCCTCGGCCCCCCTCAGCCCCTCAGCCCCCCTCGGCCCCCTCAGCCCCTAGCCAGTGCGGCCAGTGGCAGCTGCTGGCCACCTGCGGCTGCACCTCCAGGCCCCTGCGGGCCCTGGACACGTCGGCGGCCCTGGACAGTTTTGAAATAACCCTGTTGATGGAGGGGGGAAGGAAACCGTGTCAGGGGAGAAGAGGCAGGTCCCACCATTTCCATGCCCGTCCTGTCTGGCTCACCTTGCACAGGTGGCCCCTGTGCTGGCCCACGGACCGCTGGAATCTAAGGACAGAAACCCGCTCCTGCGCCGAGTCCGGAGCCCGCCTGCGCCGTCCTGGTCTGACCGGCATGTTCTGGAAAGGAATACGATGTCAGCCTCACCGCGGCCCCATCTGCGGAAACGCACTAGGAGAGATGGTCCCCCAGAAAGGAAGCGCTACGAGGAGGGGCTGGGCGGCCCCAGCTCGGACCTGCTTGCCAGCACCCGCTGTGCTTGGTTCTTTCTCCTCAGGCAGCCTGCTCGATGCTTCTTAATACCTTCCCCATAAATGGGTTCACAAGTCATTAAAAAGCACCTTTATTCAGGTCCTGAGCAAGAGCCGAGGGCCGGCAGTCAGGGTCACCTCTGACGTCTCTTTGGGTCCCTACTTTTCTGCCCACCAATCAGTCTCTCACAGACACACTCACACTCACACCCTCACAAGGCCAAAGAGCGTCTGTGTGCAGGACCACAGCTGGTTCGGCTGCCTCGATGCTGGGGGTGCAGCCTCCCAGTCCCGGTGCACACACTGAGGACAGAAGGGATTTCCAATCATTGGCAAAAGATCAATTTCTAATAAATCTGCTCAGATTTGTCATGTAACTCAAAAAAATATATATACATACATATATATTTTTTTTAATTAAGAGAAAAAAACGCAACGGCGTGTTGTCCTTGCCACGCGTGGGCAGCACAGCTGTCACCTGGACGCCCGGAGACGGAAGGCTCATTGGCCCATCGGCTCGAAGGCAGCGGCCGACACACGGGGCAGCGAGCGGGGATGTGGGTGCACTGTCACGAGGACAGATGAGAACGAGACTTGTTTGACCTGCACAGCCTCGGCCACAGCTGGACAAATAAATCCTAGGACCAGAAGTCCCCCCACAACCCGTCCTGCAGCCAGGCCCCCCACGGAGGTGAGCCCAGGCCACAGGGACCTATGATGGTGAATTATTCAGAGGAAGACGATCTCTATGGGGTCAACAAATGATTCCAGCCTGGCCTCCGAGCAAACACAGTCTCTCTTTGCACTCAAGAGCTTGGCAACCGGCAACCTCCAGGGCTCCAGGCACCTAAAGTTCTGCCTGAAATTGTGTCATACTTTCCCGGTCTCGAGGGTGATGCCTTTTAGCTTTCGATCCAAAACGAGCCTCGACTCATGGGCCATTCTCAAGGACAGACCACACGCTGGGTACAAAGCAAGTCTCAATAAATTTAAAAAGACTGAAGTCATACAAAACACTTCCTCGAATCATAAAGGAATGACGCTGGAAATCAGTAACAGGCAGAGGGCCAGAAAATTCACAAATATGTGGAGGCTCAACAACACACTCTTAACCAGTGGGTCAAGGAAGAAATTACAAGAGAAATCAGTAAATATCTCGAGACAAATGAAAATGAAAACACGACATATCAAAAATTATGGGATGCAGCAAAGGCAGTGCTAACAGAAAGAGTCTCGAAATGCTCAGAAGCCAGGGTCTGTGCCGGGGCAGAATTTTGTCTACTGAGAAACAAACAGGTGTCGTTTGTTTGTCCCCTTCTTCTGAGGGATAATCACCCGCGCAGGGGCGCCGGGGATTAACGAGCTACGGAAGCACCCGGGACACGTGGTCCAGCGGAGGCAGAGGCGGAGAAACGAAACACAGACACGGCGAGCCAAGCGACCCGAGAGGGTGGGTCCAGGCTGCGAGCAGCGTGCAGGTCCCAGATGTGGACAGCCGGAAGTGGCCAGGCGGAGGGTGGCGTGCCCCAAGGCTGCAGCCCGCCCAGAAGGTCTGGAGGGGAACCTGCCCGGCCTCCTCCTTGGCTGCAGGGACACAGGAGACGGCGCTGGGCAGGGAGCAGGCCCCACCGCCCGGCCCGCCAGGACCGCACGGCCCAAGTGGGAGCAGAACCGCTCTGGAACGTCTCCGCGGTGGGGGGCGGCTGTGTGGGAAGCAAGCTGGGGGCAGGTGCGGAACGACAGGATGAGTGCAACCAATCCAATCGCTGTCACAGCTGTGTGCACGAGGACGGCATCCAGATACTGCCTCTGGGGAAAGAATTTCTTTTGCTCCCCGTAAATGTTTACATCTGCCTAGGTGTGCCGGTGCACACAAAGACATGCACACACGTGCACACACCACATGCACACACGTGCACAGACCCACAGGCACACAGGTGCACACACATGCACACACCACATGCATGCATGTGCACACACCACATGCACACACATGCACACACGCGCACACACCACAGGCACTAGCATGCACACACCACATGCACACAGGTGCACACAAAGACATGCACACACATGCACACACCACAGGCACACAGATGTACACACCCACAGGCACACACGTGCACACACCACAGGCACACACATGCACACACATGCGCACACGTGCACACACCCACAGGCACACGTGCATACACCACATGCGCACACGTGCACACATCCATAGGCACACACATTCACACACCCACAGGCACACACGTGCACACACCACATGCACACACGTGCACAGACCCACAGGCACACAGGTGCACACACATGCACACACCACATGCATGCATGTGCACACACCACATGCACACACATGCACACACGCGCACACACCACAGGCACTAGCATGCACACACCACATGCACACAGGTGCACACAAAGACATGCACACACATGCACACAACACAGGCACACAGATGTACACACCCACAGGCACACACGTGCACACACCCACAGGCACACGTGCATACACCACATGCGCACACGTGCACACATCCATAGGCACACACATTCACACACCCACAGGCACACACGTGCACACACCACATGCACGCACAGCACACGCAGCATCACAGGGGACATGTGACAGAGTCCAGGTGCTTTGTCACCCTGCAAAGTCAAGGCTGCCGGGGACTCGGGACAAACTACGCCCGCCGGCAACTTCTCAGCAAAGCCAGCACAGGTCAGCTGAGGTGTCTGGAAAGGCTTGGTGATGCCACGAAGGGGCAGAAGGCAGAGGGGGGATGTAACTGTACTGTCAAACTTCAAGTGGGGGCCCTGGGGCCTTCCACCAGCCAGCTCCTCAGTAAACCTTCAAAAAGAAAAGAATTGCGGGAAAAAACAGAATCAAAAGGCGTGTAAAACTGGGTAAATGAACCACATTTAAATCCACACCCAGGAGAGCAATGGACATGATGCTGTTCCGAAAGAGAAAGTAGGGCACGAAAGAGGGAGAAGGACTCCAGGATCAATTCATAACCCAATAAACGCCCCCCACACACACACAGTTGCGTCTGGCGAACGACGGTGCAGCCTGTGCGGGCAATAGCCCAGGAGCCACACGGGCCTGAGTCTGGCCC
Organism: Tamandua tetradactyla; assembly: GCF_023851605.1. NCBI lineage: Eukaryota > Metazoa > Chordata > Mammalia > Pilosa > Myrmecophagidae > Tamandua > Tamandua tetradactyla. The sequence continues at coordinate 124,833,413 of NC_135334.1, read as the reverse complement.
CAGCACTGCCATCTGCTTTGTGGCCATGCTGGAGCTCGGTCTCCACGTGTCTGGGCCACGGCTCTTGTCACGCCTGAATGCCAGCCCTAACGACAGTCTGTGCATAAAGCAGTTCACACGTGTGAGTGCTCAGAACGCTGTGAGTGGCAGCCTACAGATGCAACCTTCATGGCGCAATCAGAAAGCACAAGCGAAAGCCACACTGTCCTTCCAGCCACTGCAGGGAGGGCCTGCGGCCGGTGTGGACGTGGCCGTGGAGACCCCGTATGGTCAGCCTGCTGTGAGGCTCCCCCCGTGGCCGGCCAGCAACACCATGAATACCCACTCACCAAGCCCTTTCCGAACACGTGCCAGGCCACGCAACTGCCAACACCGGAGCCACGACGGGGCGACCAACTCTTGGCTTCAAGGAGCGGAACCCCGTCAGAAAGACGGGGCACTGTGGGCACAGTGACTGGGATGCCGGGAAACCGCAGGCACGGTGGGCAGAGAGGCAGGACACAGGCTGGCGGCCAGGACACAGCCGGAAGGAACTTGTGCAAGGAGCAGCATGGAGCTGAGCCGGGACGCGCCCTGAACACAGGTGGGCTGTAATCACGTGGGGGAGGGGGCGCAGGTGACCGCAGGAGGAGAAGGAGCAGGGAATGAGATGCACGGGGCAGGTGGCAACAGGTCACTGGGGCAAAGGGCGCAGGAAGGAAATGGTGCAGGACTGGGCTGGGGAGGGGCTCAGATGCAAGGGCGTGGGGTGGGTTCCGATGAGACCCCGGGCTGGGCGCAGCTCTCAGACCCTCCCCAGAGTGAAGCTTCCCGGGTGTGTTTGCCCAGGAGCCCTTCTCTCCCTGAGAGGACACACAGCTTGGAAAATGCCACGTATCGACCAGGCCTCTGCTCCAAAACAGACTATTTTATATGTTTAAAATAGCTTTCAAAAAAAAAGAAAAAATGTTGTGTTAGTTAATTCTTTTAATTAATAAAAAAAATGTTGTGTTAATTTTTTTAATTAATAAAAAAATAGCTTTCAATATATAAAGCACTCAGCAAGAGGTTTGCGTTGGGCAGACTAAATTACATTCAATATGGTCTTTCAAACTGCATTTTACTCCTGACAATGACATTCTTTTAAACACAGAGATGGTCTTTAAAATGTGGGATCTGCACGTGCTGTGACACCCTCTGCTCCGTGCAGGTAAAGAAGACGGCTCCAAGTTCGCTTATCAGCTGCTGCTCCAAGGAACAGTTAACCACGATCAGACTGAAAAGAGAAGAAGAGGGCTCTGCAGTCCTCAAATGCAAAAACCAGGACAATTAGTAATAATAAAAAGAGCTGACTTTTAAAGCAGTCAGATCTGAGTTTAAAATCCTCCTTTTCTCTTAGGTTCAGACTCTCCGTAAACTCATTTCTAGGAATCTATGCTAGGCCAACTGCCAATGTAATATGCTTTATAATAAAACAGCAAAAGGAGAACAGGCAGGATTGAACCGAAACCTAAGATTCCAAAAGCGGTGAAGTGGTTCAGTAAGTGATGACACACGCGCGTGACAGTCTTTGAGGCCACCATTATCACTCACTTTTCTAAAGATCTGGTTTTGTTAAATATAGTCACAACCCATGTAGCACTAAAGGAGGAAAAAAATGCAGCTTTAGACCCCTCTGCAAGTGATGTGAAATTTCCAGACAAAAGAAACGCAAGAAAGGAATGCAGGAAGTTTACAATCAGAAAGGCTCCAAGGAGCGAAGCTCTGCAGTTACAGCAAGGCAGAGAAGTCAGTGCGGGGAGAAGGGCCGGCCAGCAGAGGCCCCTGGACAGACCTCCCATCTGCTGCAGATGTAGGTCAGTGTGTCACTTCTTCAAAGCGGTGCGTCAGGGTCAGAGGAGCCGGTGAGTCAAAGGCAGCACAGCCGGGAGCTAAAGGAAGAGGCCCCTGCAGGGAGCCCGGCACTCCTCTAAGACTTCCATCTTGCGCTACCTTTCATCCAGCCCTGACTGAGAATGCACCCTCGACTGGACAGTCTCCCTCGCCATCTGGCCTATAAATTGGTCCTGTGTCTCCCAAAACCGAAAGGGGCAGGAGCTCATGGACAGCGAAATGCCAGGAGGACAAATTTAGAACACAGATCAAAAAATGTTCCGCTCAGACCCGCAGAGCGACCCGAGAGACAGCGGGAAAGCAAGAGCAGTGCTGTCCCTGCAACTGGATTCCGTGCTCCAATTCGGAGCAGGGCAATTAACCCCGCGCTTCAGTGCGAACACTGAGGTTTTTCAGTCTGATGAGAATACCATTTACTATCATCCTGCAACATCCAATAATAGCAGCAGGACACAATGGTCCATTGAGGCCTGGCCGGGCACACAGGCTTCTACGCCGGCGGCTTCTGTGACCCTCCCGCACACGGCCACAAAGATGCGATTGACACACCAGCCTCCCCTTCCCATAAGCCAGAAGAAAAAGGAAAAGAAAGAAACCGCAGTTTCCTGTGCAGGCCCCACCCTCTCGGGGGCTCCCAGGACGGCCAGAGTCCCCGCCGGCCCGGGTCACTTCACAGGCACGGCGCTGGGCGTAAGGGGCCCCCGGCTGAACACCCGGGTCCCCATGGCCTCGACTCCCACCGTGGGGAAGGACAGCCGCGGCCTCGCAGGCCGGAGCCCCAGCGAGGGGACTGCAGGGCTCTGGAATCCCAGACCCGAGTTTGAGCCCGGACTCAGCTGCTTGAGCAAGTTACATAAGCACCTTCGCGTCCCCTCTGCAAACGGGCCTGTGGCGCCTTACGGGGGCTGCGCGCTCACACATCTAAGCACACCCAGTCTGCGGCCAGGCAGCCCCCTTCAAATCCCAACCCCACCAGCTGCCAGCTGCATGCCCTGATTCAACCCCTCTGTGCCTCAGTTTCCTCCTTTGTGAAATGGACAAGATAGCAGTTCATACGTCCTGGGGCTGCAATGCGGGTGGCATGAGCGAATGCGTGCAGCACACAGGGCAGGTGCAGGCCGGGCACCGGCCCGAGCACACGTATGTGAACAGCAACAGGACGAACCGGGCGGACTCTGGGGAGGGGTGTCCGCAGATGCAGTACCAGCAGCACCCCTATCACACTCTACTATGCCATTTAATCCTTTAATTGAAGCCCAAGAGAAACAGAGCCCCATGAGGGGCCTAAATCCTGGAGAGGGCCCGGCAATGTGCCTTCAAGAAAGGAAGAGAATAAAAAGGCTCTGGTCAATGGGAAGCCCTGAATGAATGACCATTTGTCCCTTCCCTAGCTCATCTTTGGCAGGACAGCCGAGTTCTGGACAGAGCACGCCCTTCTCACGTGCCACCGGAGGGTCCCCAGAGGGAAGGCAGGCCAGGGCGCGGGGGCAGGAGGACTGGGATGGAGGCGAGGAAAACAGAGGCCTGGGCCTAGTGTCCAGGCCAGAGCCCTCTCCGGTCGCGGCCATGGTCCCTGCGTGCCCGGGCAACCCCTGGCTGACTCATCAGAGTCCGTCGAGCTGCTGCGTCTGCCAACCGACCCGCAGGCCCCAAGAGCTCAGGCGCCAGACCCAGGGCAGACGTCCTCTCTGCCCCTGTGGCGGATGCAGGCTGTGTCCCCTCCTCCTCCAAAACCTCCAGTCCTTTCAAGGCTCGCCCCGGCCTCGCCCCCACCTCGCCCCCCGCCTCACAGCTCTCGGGCCAGAGCACGCACAGGCTCCTCTCCACAGCGACTTCTGTCGTCGTCGGGTCGTGATCCCATCCCAAACCCCAGCCCCCTGCGCCCTCAGCACCGGCACCAAAGCCCTGGGCGCGGGCGGAGAAAAGGGCACAGCTGGGAGGCAGGACGCCTTGAAACTCAGGACAAACCTCAGACTCAGCCCAGCGGGCAGTCCTGTCTCACCCCACCCCCACTCCAGGGAGGCCCCTGCCTCCCCTCCCCACTCCCTGCGGGGTCCGGGCTGCACACCCGATTCCCACGTGGGTCTGGTCTCCGCCTGCACCCCTGTGCCGTGAACCCACTGCAAACAGGGTCTCTGGAGGACGGTATTTTAGTTCCGGTGTGGCCCAGCTACATGAGGATGGGCGACGGACAGGGCCACCGCGTCCTTCACAAGCAGACGACAGTGACACACCGAAGGCCGGCGGGAGGGGCCCGAAGCCAGAAGTGAGCAGGAACCCAGCAGAGAAAGGAGAGCCGTCCTCCATGACAACCGGACGCAGAGACACGAGCCAAGGAGCCCCAAGGCCTGCGGCAGCCAACACCAGGTGTCAGACCTCGGGGAAACCAGCCCCTTGGCGCTTTGTGTTTGGACTCGCGGGAGCCTCACGAGAGCCAATAAATCCCCGCTGTGCGGCATGGGTCAGAGCAGCCCCGCAAACAGGCAGTCCTCAAATCGCGTTCAGAGCTGAAAATTTCTCCTACAACTTCACGTGGACAGTAGATGCAATCGGGTGAGAACTGACCGCCTTCCCACAGCGCATCCCGATGGGCCGCCCGCATCTGAGCGCGTCCACCCTCCTCCCACTGGGAGGGACAGGAACATATGTATACGCACATTCGCCCCTTTCTCAGGCTGACCCTCCGCTGCTGCCCTATTTCCCTCCTCTCAGGCTCTCTTACCGACTCGACCTTGCCACCACCCCCGTCTCTGCGTCACGTTTTCCCTCTCTCCTGCGTCCCTGCCAGCAGCATCGATGTCTGACCTGTCAAAGCCCTTCTTTAACAGCATCTCCCTCCAATCCCCATTTCTCTGGTCCTTTTCAGAATAAGACGCCGTGAAGAAATTTTCTCTCCGACCTCCTCTTCTTCACTTGTCGTTTGTGTGAGCAGAGCTGCGCCCCTCCCCGCAAAAATAATACGTCCAAGCCCTAAGCCCCAGAACCTGTGACCACACACACCTGGCAATTCGGTCACAGCAGACGTTAAGGTGAGGTTACACGGGGTGGCGGGGGCCCACATTCAACATGATCAGTGTCCCAACAAGAGCGAAAAGCGGGCACAGACAGAGACACAGAAGAGAGGCCACGCAGAGACAGGCGGAGACTGGAGTGACGCTGCCACAAGCCAAGACGGCGGAGGCCACGGGGAGCTGGAGGCCAGGAGGGGTCCGCCCCCAGCCCTCCCGGCCAGCCCGCACGCCACACGCCTCCAGCCTCCAGACCGGGAGGGAATCATTTCTTTCGTTTAAGCCTCTCGGTGAGCAGGTCTTCGTTACTGAGGTCTCAGGAAGCTGGGGCACCCTCCTCGGTTCAGGGCGTTCCGGCCGAGCCTTCATCCCCAGCCCCCTGAAGTGGCCGGAGTCACCCATCAGCGAGGGAGCCTCTGTCCTCCTCCCGTCTCCTGGCAGCCCGCGGCAGGGCTGACCACTCCCTCCTTGATCCTTTCCTCCGCAGCTCTCCTCCTTGCTCAGTGGCCCCCCTCCTGCTCGGTCACCCCCACGAGCTGCGGCGGGCCCCGGGCTCCGGCCTGGGCTGGCCTCTCCCCGCCATCCGCTCTCGGCCCAGGTGACCTCAGCCATCTGCGGCCCCCAGCACACTCTCCAGGCTGACCACTCGCGGTCACGCTCCAGCCCAGACCTCAGAGGGCAGACGCTGAGCTGGAACGCCCACTGCCAGCACCACACTTCCGCCTCTAGGCCACAGAGACACCTCAAAGCCAGTGTGTCCAGAATAATTCTTCCGATGTTCTTCGCCATAGCACTTTCCCCACCCATTCTCCACCCTCACAGTCCCAGTCAGCGGCCTCCACCAGCCTCGTGCTCAAGACAGAAATCCACGGGCCACCCTTCCTCCCACACCCACTCCAGCTGGAAAGCCTGTGATTTCCTCCAGAACTCACGCAGCGTGGCACCTGCATCTCACCCTGTCACCACCACAGCGGCCGAGCGACCTCTCCAGACTAAACCCGCTCCCGCCCGCTTGAACGTTTCCAGTGGCGGCGTCCTCTGGCCGGAACTAAACTCTCGGTTCCTGGTCTAGGCCCGGCAGATGGTGTTGAGCCTCAGACCTCACGGCCCTCCTGTCATCTCTGTTCACCCCACCACAGGGACCTGGTTCCCTGTCCTCCTATTGCGTATGCTCGTTTCCCAAATCATCAGATCTCACCTCAGAAGTTACGGCCCCAGACCTTCAGCCTCCAGATGGGTCCCTGGTCCAGATAAACCCTGAAACCCAGAGGGGCCAGCCTCTCCAGAGCATCAGCTAGTTCCAGCTCCCTACCCCATATTATTACAGCTCCTTCCAACATGGAAAATTAGAATGGGCATAGCCCAAATACCCCTAAAGAGTGGGACAGAAAGATCAAAGGTGGAGTTATACAGAGAAGGTGGGATTTAACAAAATTGATGAATCATTATATTGACATTTCTTTTAGTCTCCAGTGTTATAGAGCAGTTCGGAGTAAAAACTTAAAATTGTGGGATTGTAACCCACATCAAACTCTGAAATCTACTACTAATTGTTGTGCTGTGCTTTGAAATTGACTGCTTTTTTGTATGTATCCTATTTTTACAATAAAAAAATAAAAGCTGCCTCCCCAGAAAGGGCACCCACGAGCGCCACTCCGGCTTGATCTTCCCTTGGGCACGTGTCAGCCCCGAGGCACTCAGTGCGACCGTCTCCCTCCCTCAGACCCAAGCACCTACGAACAGGGGTTCCCATGCCGCCCCCTCTCCTGCACCCACAAGGGCTCACCAGCCATGGGCTCCCGAGCCACCGGCACCCCACCTGGACGGCCTCCCGTCCTCGCCCCCGCCACATGAAGCCAGCAGCACGCTATGCTCTTTCCATCCCACATCAGCATAATAAAGTATATTCAGTAATGCCTGACGTTCATTTGAGCTTTACAAACATTTTCCAGGCAGCTCTGCTCAAGCATTAACTATGCGAACTCCAGCGCTGCTGGACTCATACCCCATCTTGGGTTGCCGCTTCCGTTAATGTCCTCCCCTGTCCACAGAGGCGAGGCTGCCCTTTCCTGTGTGGCTGCCCTGCGCTGGGGTTGGTGATGCCGTCAGATGGACACCTGTGCACAAACGGAGAGCCCGGGGGCGGGAGCAGCTCATGCCTGTCCTTGCCCACTCCACTCACAGGGAGGGGCGGGGCCGACCAAGGGCTGCCTGCGGAAGGGACGCAGGCATCACCCGGCCAGCACCCCTCTCCACCATGAGGCGCCCTCGTTGGCCCCATGACCCACACCGCTGACCCCTCCCTCAAGGGTGTAACTGCAGCCTCGATGCTTCCCCAGGCTCCAGGTCCCGTCTCCAGCAGCACAGCACCTCCAGGCAGATGCTCCAAAGGCCACGGTCTCCTCCGAGCGCATTCTATGGCCCACAGGCTGCCTTGCGCTGCTCTTGGCTGACCCCAGGGCCTTGGCACATGCTGTTTGTGACGCCTGGAGGCCGCTCCCCTCGACGGCCACGTGTCACTTCCTTCACTCTCCAAGTGTCACCGTTTTGGAGGCTTTCCTTGACCCCCGCATGGAAGTTAACATCCACCATGCACCTCAGGGCATCCCTTACCCTTTTCACTTCCCTTAAAGCCCGGAAGGTTAGCTGCCACCACACTGTCTTTACATAGGCATCCACCGTTCCCATAGAACATAAGCTTCTCTTTTTTCTCTTCCCCCTCTCTGTTTTGTTTCATAATATTTTGAAACCAATGGCACATGAAAGTCCAGAATTCAGAGAGGGGAATTTCATACACAAAAAAAAGGAACCAGCCAGGGGGAAGTATCCTGGCAGGGACAGGGGGCAATGCTGGGAAACCAAACCCGGCCACGTCCCTGCCCCAGGCCGACCTGGCCAGCAGACACAGGCGGCCGTACTCATGGACAGGACGGAGCCCGGGGCAGTGTCCATATTCCCCCACCTGCCTCCTTGTGACAGCCCTGCGACACTGCCCAGGGCACGCTGCTGCATGTCAGGGCCGCGTTAGCCCCCGGACGCAAATCAACCCGAAAGCCATCAAGGGAAGCCCTGGCGCCGTGCCCGGCCGTGGTCCCCCCCACACTGACCAGGGGCCACGCGAAGCACCACCCCTCCCCACCCCAGGGCCCGACAGAGGCCTGTCCCACCAGGTGGGGCACGGCAGGCCGCGTCTCTGGCCCCTCCTGGGTCAGGTCTGTGCATGACCCCTCCAGGCAGGGCTCCAGGGTGCTGGGGAGGTGGGGCCGCCTCGGACCCGAGACTGCAGGGGGTGCTGGGCCGCCTGCGACCGCCTGCGGTGCTAGTTCCCCTTTGCACCCCGTTTCCCAGGCCCCGCCCACCCCACCCCCCTAGAGTGAAGGCCAGCTCGGGTCTGCGCCTGGGGTGCGCGCGGGCTGCGGTCCCTGCACAGACCTGGCGCGGCTCTGGGGGCGGGTGCAGGACCAGGAAGGCAGCTTCCGGAGCTCCTGCAACCCGGCCGCAGCGCAGCCCCTCCTCCCGCGAAGGCCCCCGGTTTCTGTCTATGTCTGAACTGTCCCCAACTTCAAGGCCTCGTCCCTCACCCCCTTGCCCCTGGGCGTGCGCGTGCGGCTCCCTCGAGGCCCGAAACACCGAAAAGCGGAATTCCGCGCAGCTCCACCAGGACAGAGCCGGCGGGGGCCGCGTCCTGCACACGCTCCTCCCCTGAAGACGCGCCGCGGGCATGAGCTGGCAATGCAGGGCCGGGCTGTGAGCGGGCAGAGGCCGGACGCCGTGCGCCGGGCACATGGAACCTGCTCCCAGATGAGACCCGAGGCCTGAGACGCCCCCGCCGCCCCTCCAGCTCGTCCTTTCCGGCAGGAAGTTAAACTTCACCAGCCCAAAGCCCCTGCTCAGTGACCGTCGAGATGCCTGTTTTGGTATATGCAGCCAAAGCTAATCCCAACACAAAGCCAAAGCAAGTAAAACACCAACAAAACCTGCCCTGTCTCCTATCCTTAACCAGCTTCATAAAAAGCAAAACATCTGTCCAGATAAAATCCAGCATTCCTACAAATTATTCTAGCGTATATTTGCATGTCCAGACCTTCTTACACTATCATCTCCTCCCTGGCTCCAAGAGCATAAAATCAAGATTCTCCATCCTTCGTAATTAGCGTCTTGTCCAGACTTACCTGGAGGCACAGTCCTGCATGGGGGGAGGTGCAGGAGCCATTTTAAGCTTCCACATAAAAGCAGGAAGGACAAAATGGGACTCGAGCTGGAAATAGTGCGTCTCATCTTTAATACATTTTCCTTTCTGGGATACACCTCTAAAGGTGCGTTTATCAAATACACACAGCGCTGGCGCCCTCAGTCACACTGCCACGGGCAAAGAGACTGAGTCTGTCCTCGTCTTAAAAAACCAATCTAACCCCAGTGTTTCTCTAATACTTAGAAAGAAAACAGGCAAAGAAACCCTGAATATCAAAAACAAACCAAAGCTAAAAAGTTCTGTAGCATCTCTTATGTGTGCACAGGATTTTGTGGTTTTCATATCGACTCAATCCACATTAAAGAAAGTATAATATGGGCTAGGTTCTATTATCCCATAACTTCTAAGGAAATGTGGATTTCCAGCGATTAAAGGATTTGTCCAAGTTTACACAACCAGCAGACCCATCCCCGGGAGGGGAGAGGGCCGAGGGGGAAGAGAAATTTCCTCTGGCTTCTTTGTAACTTTCCACACCGTGTGAATTTTATGTAACGATGTACACAATTTACTTTGACAGTTTAAGTTTTTTTCTTTTTGAAAGAAAAATGGGTCATTTTTCATGGCTCAGAAAAGGGAAAAATAATTTGAACAACGTGCAAAGTGGTCACAACAGCTGAGCGCTGAGCTCAGATGTGAGGGGCTCACCTGCCCTCACCTGTCCCAAGCAGCATAAGACACGTCCACGGAGAAGCTGGGGACCTGGGGACAGGACCCTGCGGCCGCAGCTGCAGCCCCCCAGGCTCAACCTGCAGGGGAAGGCGCTGGCTCCGCTCGGCACTCTGCTTCAGATTCACTGAAGCACCTGCCCTTTGCAGGGCTCCTGGCTGTGCCCCTAAAATCTCCCCTAGGCATCTAACGACTGGCTCACAGGTGAGGGGTCCCCACGGAAAACTGTCAAGTGAACCCACGGTAGCCGCCGAGCGGCCCCCAGTCCCTCATGACACACGGCATGAGCCGCGCATGCTGGGCCCTGGCCCCAGGGGGACACGGGGGGGGCACAGGGCCCCAAGCTGCTGCAGCCCCCCGCCGAGGCCGCCCCTCCCCGACCAGGGCCTCCCAGGAGAAAGGCATCGGGGGGCACGGGAAGCTGTAAAGGTCAGCCAGGAGGGCTGGAGCAGGACAGCCAGGAGTCCCCCCACGTTGGGTATCCAGTGCAGGCAGCGTGCGCACACTGGCCGTTTGGGAAGCCCTTCTCTCCACGCAGGGAGCCGATTCCACAACCACAGGGACCCCACAGCCGTGCACTGGGGCGCCCGAAGCAGCCAGGGGGGCGGTGTGGGTGCAGGAGGCCCAGCCAGGGGGCGTGGGCAGGAGCCTGTGCAAGTGGACGGGAGGATGCAATCCATTCCAGATGCTGGGTGGGGAGGGCAGCGGCTGCAGGTGAGGGTGCCTGCAGGGCAGAGCTTTCAAGGACGAGTGTGGGTAACAGTTTCCAGAAACCGGGGAAACCAACATGCAGGAAGAGGGGGATGGCGTGTGCAAAGCCAGGGAGGAGAGACTGCCGGGCAGCCGGAGGGGCTCCGCGGAGGCTGGGGGGCTCTGGGGCGTCACACTGCAAAGACGCGAGACGCTCACGGAGGCAGGAAACTTGACCTGCACCCCATATACACGCCGTGCTGGGAAATCAGGACCAACCACAGGCAGTGGGGCCTGGGGGGACCTGAGGGGCAGTGGGGCCTGGGGCACGGGGTGGGGAGCCGAGGCCGAAAGGCGGGCCGGTGGGCAGAGCGCGTGGCGTGCGTCACAACACCTCCCTGATGCCAACTGCCGGCCCTGTCCCGCCTGCTCCCTCCTGCGTAGCTGGTACCTGGCCTTCCGGAGGGGCTGGGTGCCCTCATGGAACCCTGCAGCCTGTGTGTCCCAATGCCCTCTGCCCGTCACCAGCCTTGCCTCCCACCCAGAAGCCAGCAGGTGGGACTCTGGGGTTGAATGCATTGCAAATATTTAAAAATCACAACCACCACCAAAAAACCACTAGGCCTGCACTTCTGCACATGGCAAGCTGCCCAGCAGCCGCCCCCTAGGCAGTGCCCTGTGCAGTGTCCAGGCCACCCCATCCTAGATCTCCACGGCAGAGAAGGGATCTTGGCTGCCTGCCGTCACCCACCAGCAAGCCACCTGCCCCACCGCAAAGGCCCCTGCATGTGCCCCTGTGACCACTTAGCCCAGACACTGCAGCCACCCCCAGCCAGTTCCCCCAGCCCCCGCAGCTCAGGCAGGAGCACAGCGATGGGCACACTCCACCCCAGCCTCCCTCCTGCCTGGCGCACAGCGCACAGGGCACAGGCCATGCGAGAGCACACACGCAGGGCGGATCCAGCAGCCTCAGCCAGCCGGGACAGCTCATAGTCACCACCGCTCGGACCTTCAAGGCCACCATCCTGACCAACCACCAGTCCTCCCACCCCAAACCGCGTGGCTCTAATAAAGTGCGACTGAAGAAGCCGCAGGGAGCACCAGCCCCACGTCGCCGTCAGCAGAGACATTCCAGAGCCAGGGCCAGCTCTGGTTCGAAGAGGCGCCTAGGGAGCCCGTGACGGGCGCTCCTGGAGGCAATGGTACAAACGGACGGACACTCGGCTCTGGGAATCCCTCATGACTGTCAGAAGGGAAAAGGAAGAACAGAAGAGGGGGCGATGGCAGCGACCACTGGGCACCCTCAGGCTGGGCCCCGGCGAAGGCAGAGCTGCTCTGTCAAGCTTGCGCGACCTCCAGAAAGAACTACGGGCTGGGCCAGAGCCGGGCTTCTCCGCTCTTTGGGCAGCTGCCCTCCTCGCCTAGACTCCTCGCTTCTCCAACCCTGGCACCTTATAACTCGCAGGCGTTTATGCCTCCTACAGGTCCATCGGCCACCGTTCTCCCACCAGACCCGGGGCCCCTTGGATGGCCTCTCAGCCACCCCATGCCTGTTTATCCCCTCACCCGGTCCCACCCCACTACAAAACACCAGAACACCTCTCCCTCCCCCAAAACCAAAACCCACGAATGAGACGAACCCAGTGGCTCTGGCCGAGGCAGGGACGGGCGCCCGGAAGCCGCTGCCACTTGGCCTTGGGCTGCCCCCACTTCCACCCCTTACCAGGGGTCAGAAAACGGCCCCGATCACATCGCACTGCTGCATCTTCCAGCTCTGAAACCGGAGGCCCAGAGAGGGTGCGTGCCCGGCCACAAGAGCACACAGTGCGCGGGACACAGAAGCTGGAGGTCCACCAGACCTTGCCTCGCGCACTGCTAGTGCTTCCTGTTACCTTAGGGAACCCGTACCCCAGTAAACTTACCCGAGCTGGGCACTCCTCGAAGGCCTCCACACAAGCTCGAACATGTTTAATCCCACCACAGCCTTACAGCAGCTCAGTTATACCTTTTATATCATCTTGTAGTAGCTCCATTTTATACAGTAGGAAGCAGAGGCACAGAGAGGCTAGGTAACAGGGCCAAGGTCACACAGTCGGTGAGCAATGGGCAGGGATTTGAACCGGGTGAGGCTCCCTGGGTTTGCCTTTTACCTGCCGAACCTTGACGCCTGGGCTTGAAGGACAAGGGGTCACCCTGATGACCCCTGGGGTGTGGGGCCCACACCTCCTCCCCTGCAGTGAGCAGTACGCAAGCATGTGGACGCCCGCTGCGTCCACAGACCCAGTCAGGAACCACGTCCTGGAGCAGGCTCGGAGGGCTGAGGGAGGGACGTCCTCCCACCCCGCTCTCTGCCCCCCTTCTCCCAGCAGCTCCCTGAAGCAGGGGGTGCATGGGGTGGGGGGAACAACTGTGTCTTGGGACCAGGCACCCTGGAATCACGGGAGTCACTCCTGCAGAGCCCCTTGTAAGGGGGAAAAGTCAAAGTACCGTGAAAATGGGAAAAGGGGAAGCTGTCTGGAGGTCACTGCCAATGGCTGGAGGTACTGGGCCCACACCGAAAGGTCTTCTCGGGGCTCCACACATCCCCCCGTGCCCCCGCGGCCTGGCCCCCCTCCACCTGCCCCCAGCCCCCCACCCCAGGGCGCCCACCACCACCAGACGTGCCCATGTGGAACCTCCTGCCAGGGCTGGGCCCGGGCACCCCAAGAGGATTAAACGCCCTCGTCTCTCTTACTTACAAGTAAAATTAAATTTGAAAGTCAGTGGCCTCTCTCTCCAGCCAACACAACGAGCAAACTCACCAGCCTCCCCATGTCTACGTGGGACATGACTCCCAGGGGTGTGGACCTTCCTGGCAACGTGGGACAGAAATCCCAGAATGAGCTGAGACTCAGCATCAGGGGATTGAGAGAACCTTCTCGACCAAAAGGGGGAAGAGTGAAATGAGACAAAATAAGTGTCAATGGCTGAGAGATTCCAAACAGAGTCGAGAGGTTATGCTGGAGGTTATTCTTATGCATTAAGTAGATATCACCTTGTTATCCAAAATGTAGTGGAGAAGCTGGAGGAAACTGCCTGAAAATGTAGAGCTGTGTTCCAGTAGCCATGTTTCTTGAAGATGACCGAATAATGATACAGCTTTCACCATGCGACTGTGTGATTGTGAAAACCTTGTGTCTGATGTTCCTTTTATCTACCTTGTCAACAGAGGAGTAGAACATATGAAATAAAAATAAATAATAGGGACAAAAGTTAAAATAAATTTAGTAGACTGAAATGCTAGTGATCAATGAAAGGGAGGGGTAAGGGGTATGGTATGTATGAACTTCTTCTGTTTTCTTTTTATTTCTTTTCCTGAATTGGTGCAAATGTTCTAAGAAATGATTGTGATGATGAATACGCAACTATGTGATGATATTGTGAATTACTGATTATGCATATAGAACAGAATGATCATATGTTAAGAACGTTTGTATGTGTTATATTTTTTTAAAAAAATTTTTTAAAGGATGGAATAATCATATGGTAAGAATGTGTCTGTATGTGGATATGTTTCATAAATAAATACATAACACACATTTGAAACTTTTAAAAATAAAATAATCATAAAAGTTTAAAAAAATCCCACTTCTAAACAATAAGTGCTGCAAAGCAAATAGGACAGGGACCAAAACAAAGTCTTCCCTGCAAAATCCACAGCTCCACTCTGCATCCACCTCGCAGGCGCGGCACACGGCACAGCCACCTCCGGAACTGCTGTGGACGCTGACTCTGAAAGCGAACCTTCCTCAGGGAGGGGATAAGCGATCAGAAGGAGACGCTGCAGCACTCGGCAGCATCGTGGAAGGGAAGGCCAGCAGCCCTGCAGACCCGGGTGTGGGGCCTAGAGGACACCCCCACATCCACCCTCCGCCCGCCTCTCAGCGTCACCTCCCACACCTGGGGAATGAGGTCTGCCGGCGGCCACCCTAAGACAACCCGGCGCCGGAGAAAACCCAGCTCCAAGGGGAGGGCGGGGTGCGAGAGCGCTCGCCCAGCGCGGCTTGTCCACGCCCCTGCCCAGCAGGGCCAGAGGTCCAGCAGGAGAGGGTGGACCAGGACGGGACCCTGTCCCTTACGAACCCTCCCCTGTCGCTGTCGTAAGGGCCGAGTGCACAGTCGCTGACGCCCGCACGCTGCTAAACAGAGTTTAGAACACTCCCGGAGACGGGGTGGGGAATTCGCATTTCCAGCTGGATGGGCAGAACACAGGCCTCCTCCAGCACACGCGCACACGGTCACATGCGCACACGGTCACACGCGCACACGGTCACACGAGCACACGGTCACACGCGCACACGGTCACATGTGCACAAGCCCACACGCCCACAAGCGCACACGCGCACAAGCCCACACGGCCACATGCCCACAAGCCCACACGCGCACAAGCCCACACGGCCACATGCCCACAAGCACACACGCGCACATGCGCACACGCGCACAAGCCCACACGCCCACAAGCGCACACGCGCACATGGGCACACACGCCACAAAGGCTTAGAGGAGCAGTGAGCCTCTTCCCTGCCCAGACAGTGAGGACAAAGGAAGTCCTCCCTCTTATCCTCCCAGTACCTAGCTCTCCGGGCAGGAGTGAAGCCACAGTCCATTGCACCTGGACACAAAAGCAGGAAACAAAAGGGGCCACCACCTACTGCAAACTAAAACTCATCAAGCCCCGAAAGGGGGGTCAGCGCCCCACCCCTAAGGGTCTCGGGTCCCATGTAACCTGCTTTTCTTGTCCTGTGTCTAGTCTCCAGGAGAAACAAATCCATATTATTAATAACTGCCTTTCACAGAATTTTCTTTTAAAGCTTTACTATTACATGGTATGTGGTAAGAAAAAAATTCTAAAAACCAACGAAAGGGAAAGCCTGCCTCCCACTGAAGACGCCTGCAATCGAGGTCTCTCCTCCCGGGGCTTCGCCTTCAGGGCTCTCCCCTCCGTAAGGCAGGAGCAGGGTCCACGCAGGCCCAGCCAGCGCCTGTCCCCAGCCCCGGCCGAGCAGAGGCCACGTCGCTCCTCTCACCCTGCAGCACCCCCGGCCTCCCCTAGGACGTCACACAATCAACTCTCAGTGTGCTGGCTGAAAGGGGAAAAGAAGTGTGGAACCACTTCTAGAATGAAAAGAGTTACACAACCCTCTCCATACATGCCGAGGAAAAGAAAAAAACTGGAGAGAAATGCACCATATATTAAATGATGTAGCTAGGTTGAAGGATTATGGTTTTCATTTCCAGCTTTAGGCTTTTCTCTGTTTTCCACATTTCATGGAACTTGCATCCAGCGTTTTTAAAGTAAGAACTAAACCACGTCTCACGTGTGCAGGCACTCATCTCCCGGCCGCTGCCCCGCAGGCCCAGCGCTCTTCCATCCCTGTCACCGCAGGAACTAACCCGTATTTCTAAAACGCTCCACCGTGTCGTTAGGATTCCCAGTCGATGAAACCTCCCAGGGGCCGGGGCTGCCCTGTGACCCGGCTTCCCGGCAGCCCTGAGGGCTGGGCCTGCCCCAAGCGCCCGATGACCATGGCGGGCTGGACCGCCCTGGCCGCCACCCTGGAGCTCTGCAGGCACCTCCCGCTTTCACAGCGCACTGCCCAACATGGCGTTGCCGTGGGGCTGGCAGGGGGCCCGGGGAGCAGCGGAGGGCAGGGGAGCTTGGCCAGCGCGTGGGGGGCGGCATGGCTGGAGGCTGCCCACACTGGGGACGGCATCCTGTGATTCAGAAGCAAAGGTGGCCGCACTGCCGGCTCAGGGCCCACGGCACGCCTGCGCCACGTCGCCGTGCGTCACGGACACTCACGGCAAGGTCACACCGTGCACCCCGTCCCCTCACGCCCACGAGGTTCCCGACTCTGCCCCTCCTCCCTGCATGGGGTCAGCAGGTGGCTCGACCTCCTGGGCCTGTTCCCATGTCAGGAACGCAGAGACCCACCACGACCGCAGCGTTGTCTGAGGTTGAGGAAAACAAAGCCCCAGAAACAAAGCCAGACCCCAGCTCTGCACGAGGCATCCGTCCCCCTCCCGAATCGATGGGAGCCCCCTGCATTTGGGGCCCCCTGCGTGGCCTCACCCCCACCCCTAGCCTGAGCTGTGCAGCCACAGGGGCAGCGCTGCCCTCTCTGTGCCTCAGCCTCCTCACCCGGAGAGGGAGGGGCGCGATCCCAACCTTAGAGGGATCTTGCGAGTCGAGAGCTCAGAGCAGAGCTGGACGCTGCGCACGGGCAAGGCACTGCTGACCCGCGACTGTGCCGGGCCAACACTGCTGGCCGCTCGTCACATCATCCCCCCAGCCAGCCCAGCTCCTCGAGACCCGGCAGGCCACCAGAGCTTCCGGAAGGCTCCGGCCACCAGCACCCGCTGCAGAGGCCCGTCTTCGGGCCCAGACCGTCCTGTTTGGTTCACACTGTTTTGTTTGACTAATTTGGGGTGCTATTTTTAAAACTCAGGAGAGTTCACATGTAAAAATCTCGATTTCCAGCTCTTCTTAGAAAAGCATTGGAATCCTGGACAACCCTGGGTCCCCCAAAGTAAGAACCCCAGGCTCACCATCCGTGCGGCCTGTGTACTCGGGTCACGCAACTCAGCTCTCACAAAAGAGATTTCATTTTTGATCTCAGATTCCAATCAGGTTGCTGGGAAGAGTCAGTGAGTTACTACTGGTCAGCACGTGGAACAGCGCCAGGCACTCCACGCCGTCCGGCCGCCCGCCTTACATGAACGGAACCAACCAGCCAGGGCGTGTGCTCCTCCACGCCACAGTCCCCAGCGCGCCCCACCGCCTCAGAGACCCTCTCATGTGTGGGTCCAGCCCCTGGGGTAGCTGCCAGCCTTCTGCCCTCCGAGCCGCCCTCCCGCCACCAGAACGAAGTCGGAATGACAAGCACAAAAGCCCCTGGCGCCCTGGCCCTGGCGAGCACTCATCCACTCCACGCAGGATGGCCAGCCCAGCAGGGGCAGAGCCGGGCGGCCTTCACCTCTGGCCACCTCTCCCCGCAGCAGCACAAGGCGGGCAGCCGGGCACACTCGCCCGAGCTGCAC
Organism: Tamandua tetradactyla; assembly: GCF_023851605.1. NCBI lineage: Eukaryota > Metazoa > Chordata > Mammalia > Pilosa > Myrmecophagidae > Tamandua > Tamandua tetradactyla. The sequence goes on along the minus strand of NC_135334.1, from coordinate 124,815,845 downwards.
AGGCTCAGCCAGGCATGTCCCTCTACAGAGGCCACAAGCAAGCACACGCACACAAATGTCTCGGGTGTGGCGACTCCGCACGGCCAAGAGGCTGAGCAGCTGGCAGCAGGCTGCGACACCGCCAATCTCTGCCCGAGCAGACAAGCGACCCCAGCGCCCTCTGCCCCGCCTCCCCCTCCCCACTCTGCTCACCAGGTCCCACCTTTCAATTCACTTGGCCACACCTATGAGCACCCAGGGCGCCAGGCTGACACGGTGCCCGTGGGGAACTGAGACTCGTCAAGGAGACAAACACCAAGGGTCTGGTGGCAAGAAAGGATGCGAGAGGCTAGCGGAACTGCAAGCAATTTAGTGTGGTGGCCCCTGGAATGTGTGATGCAAACACGCTGCTCTGGATGCCACCCGAAAAAAGAGAGGTCAGGGGCTCAGGTGCCAGGGGCCCTTCTGCTCATCCCCAGAGTGGGCATTTCTCCCCAGAGCAGACACCAGCCCCGCCCCAGAAAACTGAGTCCACGTTTTGCAGATGAGTTCCCTTGACACCTGGGCTGATCTATTTGAGGCAAACGTAATGAAGGGAGCAGGGGAGGAGCTGCTGACACAAACATCTCCAGAATGCACTCAGACAGTCCAGTGAGGAGGCACACACAGCGTGTGGCAGACCCCTGCCCTGGCCAGGACCGCCAGGGTATGTGCCCATGTCTGAAGTCTGCTGGACTCTGCCACACTGGGTTTGTGCTTTGTGTCCTTTTGTAGCCTACATTTATATTACGAGCCCCTCCCTGGGCAGGTAAACCTTCTCTCAACGTGTCCGTGGGCTGCGTGGGAGCCACACGTCTGCTCTCCCGGGCGCTGGGCCCTGAGCACATTCCCACGCGGCTCTGGCTTTCCACAGCAGAGTGGCCGCAGGGAGGCTCGGCCGCCCTGACGCCAGCGTGTGACCTTCCTCGGGGAGGAGAGGTGGGGACGACTCCGGTCGCTCTGCGAGGCCGGCGGAGTTTGTCACCCAAGGGACCTGACCACTATTCCTCCCAAACTGACCTCCAAGTTCTGCAGACTCAGCTCACTGGGCGCCGGGGCTGATGCATCCATCCGACGCGGAGGTAATGGGTGGGGCAGTGGGGAGTGTCCGACCCAAACACCTCCAGAATCGGGGGCTCAGCCCCCCTCAGGGGCCAGACGAGGGCACAGAGCTCAGCGTCCAGGAGCCCTTCCACCCTTCCCCAGGGGACAGGCTTCTCCGCAACATAACAGCTCAAGGGCCGTCACCCCCAGAAAGCAATTCAGCGTCGGTCAGATGCAGGCCCCGGATGGTGTCCCCAGGCCCGGGAGCTCCTATGGGGCTGCAGCGTCGGCAGGAGCCGGCTGGAGGTAGGGAGCTGCAAACCTGGGGCACCGTGCTGGCCCGCCTGCACGTGAGGTCAGCGGGGAGATGGCCCACGGGTCCCACAGCCTCAGCGTCCACCCTGTGAGGTCAGCTGTGAGGTCAGCTTGGGGAGGGCCCCGCCCCCCGTCCCATTTTGAGGGCTCTAGACCCGGCAGGGAGGTGGGCAGAGCAACAGCCCCATCCAGCAGTGAAACGAAGGTCTAATCTGTACCCCATGAGCCTTTTCTCATTTGAAGACAAATGAGTCTGTCACACCTGAAAAACTGAGTGACTGGCTCTTGACCCAGCACACCAAGGTCACAGCGGCGCTCGACCGCAGGGCTCCCGGTCCGGCTGTACAGTGGTGATAAGGTGGCCGCAGCCCTGGGGACCAGTCGGGCAGGGCCCGTTCCCTCCAGGGCCCAAGGGAGAGGCTGGCCTGGGTGGCAGCAGGGGCGCGGGGGGCCGCGGGGGCGGGGGGCCACGGGGCAGGGGACTCACAGGTGGGGGGGCCACAGGGGCGGGGGGCAGCACAGGTGGGGGGGTGGGGGGCGTGCAGGCGGTGGGGGGGGGGCAGCACGATCCTCACCCCTGCCTGCACCTGCAGCCAGTGCCTCCCACATGGCTCTCGGCTTCCGGCAAGGTCCAGCGCCTGCCCGCTCTGACAAGGGCATCCCCGTGGCTCTCAGCAGGCATCTCTCTCCTGTGCCACCCACACTCCAGGCACTGCAGCTACTGCCCGTGACCCTCCCCTCACCCACAGACCCTGGCTGGACATACACAGACCCCTCTGCCCCTCAGCCCCCAGGGAGGCCCCACGGTCACCTGGCCTGCTAGACGTGGGCAGCACGAGGACTGGTTAAGAGTGGAGTGACCTGGTCAGGGTCCAGCTCTTCCTCCTTGACACACACACTGGGCTTGGCAGGGCGGCCCGGGTCCCCACTGCCTGGGCCCCACACTCAGCACCGCCAGAGCTCACTGTGCTGACCCCTCCGTGACCCAAGCCTTGCCTGGAGCCCACCCACCTGCTTCTCCAACCGGCCTGGAAGTGCCTCTAGGAAAGCCGCCCAGCCCTCCCACTGCTGGCCCACGCTGGGACTCCAGGACACAGCCAGAGAGGCCTGGGTGTCTGGTGGGCGCACAGAAGCATTTCACTCTGCAAGCGCTCACCTGGTAGGGATCTAACTAAACAGGTACCCAGAGCAGAGCGTGCAGTCCAGTGCCAGCTGTGAGACCGTGCCAGGTGACCTGTGCAGCCAGGTACCAGGTGATCTGCACAGCCAGGTAGGGTACAGTGAGGCCCAGCTGGCTTCTGCTGCAGTTAGAAATGCAGCAGGGGCAGCCAGACAAGTGCAGAGGCAATACAAAACCCAGACTGTAACCTGACATTTTCCCTGGGCATTAAAGAAAAATGTAATTAAGTTTTTAAAAGAGGATCACACAGACCGGGTTCTCTGTGAGTCACAAACAGTCCAGAAGTGGAGTGAGGCAGCCAGCACCCAGCCCAGCTGGCAAGCCTGCAAGTGCAAATATTAAATTCAAACTGTACTTTTAAAAAGCGCTAGCACCTAGAGAACATTATGCTGAGTGAGTCCAGCCAAAAACTAAAGGACAAATACTGTATGGTCCCACTGATGTGAACGGACATTCGAGAATAAACTTGGAATATGTCATTGGTAACAGAGTCCAGCAGGAGGTAGAAACAGGGTAAGATAATGGGTAATTGGAGCTGAAGGGATACAGACTGCGCAACAGGACTAGATACAAAAACTCAAAAATGGACAGCACAATAATACCTAATTGTAAAGTAATCATGTTAAAACACTGAATGAAGCTGCATCTGAGCTAAAAAAAAGCGCCAGCACTGGTGTGGGTGTAATGAAACAGGCCGTCTCAGGCACCGACGGCAGCCTTTGGGAAGCCGTTCAGCACGCAGGGGCAAAGACGACAGCAGAGCCTGGAGGGTCTTCCTGAAGAAATAATTCCTGCTGAATGGAAAGAGCCGTTCCTCCCTGCACGACTTACAATGGTGAAAAGTGGCCGCTGCGTCACCCTCTAACTAGGGAAAAGGTTAAGTGGACTACAGAGCTGCCACTCCATGGAGAACTCTGCAGCTCTTAAAAATTACGGTGAGATCATCCACGGTACCATATGAAAAACATTTTCTTCGTTCAGCCTTTTGGCAAAAAAGGATCTGAAACTGTCCCTGCTCTGTGATGGCGATTGTTTTAAAGAAGAAGCCTCCTGGAATAAAGCATGGCTGTGACTACATTAAAATAATACCAGTTCTGTGATGAGGAGAATAGATGGCTTTTTTTTTCCCTTTCTCTGTTTTCTGAATTTCTTTTAATGTTTTCATACCACTTTCATGTGATTAGATTAAACTGGAAAAAGACGAGCAGACTCACACTGAGCCTCCCAGGCTGCCGCAGACCCTGGGGCCACGCGATTAAAGCAGCCACTGGACAGGCGGTTCCGGCTGCTCCTCTTCTTTTATCAAAATGGGGCAAAGCCTCCCAGAAAAGCCACAGCCCGGAGGCGCCCCCGCCCCCGCCCAGCAGGAGGCACCCCCAGGCCCCCACACTCACACCCCTGCGGCCACAGCGCGGAAGGGCGTCCAGTCGGCCGTGGAGAAGCAGAAGGCTGATGAGCTGGGTTCAAGGACCACACTTTTTCCTTCACTTATTTTTTCTTTGGTCATAATCGTGATGCACCAAGGAGGCACTCCGTCTGTATTTGAGGCAGAAATGCTTAAAAAATGGACAAGCACGCCTACTCACCAACACTCCACGCACTCCTGGGCCTGCCCCAGTCCCGCTCCCTGAAGCACCTCGGCCCACAGGAATCACACCCACCAGAGAACACAACACTACAGAAACGTCACACAAGATGGGAGGCCAGAGGGGAGGAGGCCCCGGGTGTCCTGGGGCCACGGTGGGCTTTATAAAGCTAAAACCAAACAGCTGAGGCTCAAACCCTGACTCCTCCATGGATGAGCTGTGTGGCCGCAGGCAGGGTGCTTAACCTCTCTGAACCTATTTTCCTCTCCTGTAAACTGACAGCCAGAAGAGACCGACGGTATTCGGGCATCACTAGGGTTCCCGCAGTCAACACTCCCCAAGCAGCCTGCACATTCCCTGGTGCACAGAAAGAATGAATCAGTGACAGCTTGTTGTTTTAACTGCGATTCTCTTTCAGGCCCAGTTTTTCTGAGAGGTTTGGTGATTTCCCAAGATCGCACAGCTAGTAAGACACAACGTTGGGATTCAAACCCAAGTCCAGAGATCTCCAAGATGGGTGCTCCATGTAGTAAAGCAAAACCCCACCCCCAAGAACTCAGGGACCACGTTCCCCCACACGGGTACATACCTCGGGCTACCACTGCAAAAGCAGGACTACTAAGAGACAGTTAGGAATCACAGGGGCCTGGGACAGCTCCGTCTGCTGCAACACGGGGTAGCCGCAGCTCTACACAGGCTCGTTCCTTCCTGCCCATTCAACAAGGACCGTCCGGAGCAGGCCTGCTCCGGACCCTGCACTCCTGAAGCTACATCCTGGCGGGGAAACGAAGCAGGACAGCGGGACAGAGGAGCGCGTGGACTAAGGCCTGAGGGACAGACGTGGCCAGAGGATGTGGGGCTGCCATGAGAGGGGCTGGGCGTTCAGGTGTCCACTGCCTCCGGGCCCGGTTGCTGGGGTGGAAGGACAAGGGTCAGCGGCAGGGTGCCACCCGAGGAGGGCGAGGGCCCATGGCTGGCTGAGGGTCTCGCAGGCCCCGGTGTGGCGCGGACTGACCGAGTCGCGTGTGGTGATGGGCGCCCGTGGCTGGTGCTTGGTGGAGGCTCATGGTCATGCGGCGTGGTTCGCGGTGCCCTGGTCCCCATGCCACGCCCTCAGTGCACGACCGCTGGCCCCACTGCACACTGGCATCCCGTGGGTACACGAAGGTGCCGGGCAGGGGCTGTACCCCTACCCACCGGATGGGTGGGGACCTCAGGTCAGGACTTTCCAGAAGTCCCCGGTGGCCTCCTGCGCAGCCACGGCCGAGAAGAGCCCCGGCGCCTCGAGGCCACCCTGCTCGGCGGGTGGGTGCTGACCCAGGACGGGACAGGTGGACGGCTCGGCCTTGGGCATGGGGACCATCCCCTGGGGACGGAGGATTCCTCAGAGGTCAGATTCGAGAACCAGACCCCCAGAGCCCCTTCCAGAGGAGATGCAGTCTCCTCATGCTGTGGCTAAGCCTCGGGGCCTCAGCACCAGCCCTGCCCTGGCCTCCGGGCAGTGGACCCCGCTCCCCCCTGCTGGCCGGGCAGCCGGAGGGCCAGGGAACCCCTCCCAGGGCCAAGCGGCCACCAGCAGCCACGGGAAGCCGGACACTGGCCGGAAGCTCTGCCATCCCCCGCCTAAGGGTCCCTGCTCCCCAGAAGGATGGTCCCAGGGCACTGGTCAGCCACAGCAAACGGGCGGCAGTAAGCTCAGGGCCTCGCGGTCACAGCCCAGCACTGGCAGGTCTGGCTTTGGTCCCTAAACCTCCCTCCCGTCCTCCCCACAGGCCCCTCCTAACACAGGGCTCCCCCGCTGGGCCTGAGACAGACCATGCAGCCGGAGACACGGTGTACACGGAGCCCCTGACGGCACAGGGGGACGGGCACGGGGCCTCCCCGACGCCCTGAGGTGTGGTCAGTCCCCCGGTGCAGGAGCACAAGGCAGCGGGACAGCGGCCAGACCCAGGGAGCCGGGTGGCCTCGGGACCTCACCTCGAGGGGAGCTAGGCACTGCCCCGTCCAGTGCAACCCCCGCCCTCATCCGGCCCCCGGCACCTGCAGGGCCATGCGTCGGAGTCACCTGCCAGAATCAGAGGGACAACGAGGCCCAGACAACAGCACGGGCTGGCCCAGGCTGACCAACACCGCGCTGTGACCTTCCTGGGTGAACAAAGCAGCACCTTCTTCAGAGGCTCAGGCTCGCAGAGGCTACCGCGCCACCCCTGGGCTCTGGGACTCGAGATACAAAAACGCCAAAAGCTGCTCCAAGGAGCCAGTGGGGGGCCCTGGCAGCAGACCTCCCTGTAACGGGCCATTCTCCCGCCTGGACGGGGCACACTCAGCCCACGGCTCCCAAGACGGGGTGGGGGACACCCCTGCCCACCCCAGCCTCTGAGACCCAGCAGAGCCCAGCACCCCACGCCACATCAGCGCTGCCTCCTCCCCCGCCCAGGCAGCCTGGGCAAGTGTCAGTGGTCCCCATTTTACGCAGGAGGAAACTGAGGCACAAGCATGGAGAGAAACAAGGCAGATGAATGGCCACCGTTGCCCAGACTTGCAGTGCACCAAAGAGCTCACCCACCAGCCACGGGGCCAGCAGGGTGTCCACACGACTGGAAGGCACACGTCGGGCTGACCTGCGGTGTCCTGTGAGGGGTCAGCCCTGCACCTCAGGCCACCGGACGAGGAACGCAGTGCCGACAGCTGCGGCCCCAGCAGGGCCCCGTTCCTCCCAGGGGGGCTATGGCAATGTCTATACATATTTTCGGTTGTCGTGCTTGAGGGGATGGATTGCTGGCCACTAGTGGGCAGAGACCAGGGTGCTGCAAAACAGCATGCAACGCCAGAGGAGCCCCCATGACAAGGAGGTCTCTGACCCCAAACGTCGACAGTGCTGAGGCTGAGCAGGCCTGGCCTGAGAGACGTGCCCGCCCCCCTGCCGCGCTGCGGGCTGCAGGGGCCAAACGCCATGGGCCAGGGACCAGCAAAGGCTCCGCGCACAACTCGCACCTGCCGCGAAGAGCGGAGGCGGGCAGCCCTCCCGCCCTCCGCCCGTGCCGCCTCGGCCTGGCAGGCATGCCCCAGGCGAAGGAACTGGCTGTCGGACCAGACACCCGGGCAGGGGCGGCGCACACGGCTGTAGCACAAGCCTGGACTGGCACGCACGCGTCTGCTGGTGCTGACACCCACTCTTCCTACTCTTCCTCTAAATGCAGCCACATCACCAAAGCCCGGCTTCACACTCAGCAAACCCAAATTCATTCACGCCAGGAACCAAGACCCAGCGAGTTGTCGCTATGCCGTCACAGGGGGCCGAGGCGGGGGCCGGCCACCTTCACCACCTCACGCCCCAGGGTCCGAGGCCCACGGCAGACACCCCGTCCTCCTGGGGCCCGGACAAGCACTCCATGCTGCGCGCCTCAAGCACAGGGTGGAGGCAGCTGCAAACACCCCACTCCCCGAGCTCCCCCGGCCACGGGGTGACCCGCGAGCCCGTGATCAGCCTGACGCGGCCTCTGCCCTGCACTCAGCCAGCCTGGAGTCCACAGTCTCCGGCCCGGGCACTGACCAAGGAAGCCCACAACAGCCACAGTGTGTGACCGCGGGTCGGATTACAGGTCGCCAAGCCCCAAACTTCCTCCTGCACCTGCACCGCTGGAGTCACCGTCGGAGTGAACAAACCGATACTGCGACACGCAGGTGCGCTCACGGTGACCGTCCGATGCACGGGAGCAGCTACCGTTGCTGTCTTTATTATTCCCCATTATCCTGACTATTGTCAGAGATTTAACCACAAACTCAGCTTAATTAATAGTGTCCATCGTGGCGAGAGTCTGGAAACAAACTAGAAGGCGAGTCCCAGGACTCATTAGATAAACGATGATACCTCCACGTAATGGCATCGGATGCAACAGCTGGAAGCGCGGCAGAGCCGAGCACTTCCTGGTGAGCGACACGGTCGTGCCGCGTTGACTGGTTCACACGCCGCCCTGTGAGAATGGCGGGAGGGGTTCACAGTCCCGGGGGGTCTGGGCACTGGAGATTTTTTTGTTGTCTCCTGCATTTGCTGAAAAATGTCTGGATGCAAACTTGGCATCTACTCTATAAGGTGTCCATGTTTGTTTGTCTTCAAGAAAAATTTCAAAATACTTTTCCACCGAGTAACTGTGACCTCCAGGAAAAAGTCTCACGTTTATTCTGTGACTTCCCAGAGCCCTAGGGAGACACCTACCCCAACTGTAAAAAAGGAAAGGTAAGTAAAAATAATGAGTTACAAAGCATGTGCAGGAGATGACCTTACTTTAGTACGCAAAGGCAGACAGATAAAACATGCATAAAAAATGACATCACCACCCATCAAAATGGCAGTTTTCTTCAGGGAAGTGGAAATGGCAGGTAATTTTGCTTTCTTCTTTACGTACATTTTTAAACTTTCCGTAAGAAACAAATGAACTGGGTGATCTGGGAATGGCCTCGAGCTTGGATAACAACCGTCCAGCCCACGGGCTGACAGCCTCAGGGGACACTCTGGCCCAAACTCAGAGAGTACTGAGCAGTAGGAGCACCTGGACGGCGGTCAGCCAGGGCCAAGGTGACCCCGCTCACCCGAGGGGCAAGACCCACAGAGCCAATGCCCACCTGCTGCGGGCTCGCCTCAGCCAAGCCCGCCGGCCATCAGTACTGCACCGTGGCCAGCAGGGCAGTCGGCAGGGACGGCCCACTGAGGTCTACAGGAGGGGGCTGGAGGCGGCCCCTGGGCTTTCAGCCCGCCCCCTTCCGTCCCAGGCCCCCGCCCAGGAGCAGCCCTCCCGCCACTGACCGCTGCCCGGCGGCTCTAGCACACACAGGGCGGCACTGGCTGGGAGCCCACGACATCGCCCTCTGCAAACAGGCGCTGCCCACATGCCCTCGACTTCCACCATTCTGCCCCCCAGGAGAGGCGCTTCCAGTTTTGGGGACAACCCAAGCCATGATAAAAAATTCATTTTATATGCGGTTCAGCGCATGCACACACACACACAGCTGAAATAAGTGTCAGGACACAATCCTTCCCCTTCCTACATGCAATAAGCTCTGGTATTTTCTCTTCTATCTTTTTTTAATGGTGACTATAACCCACTAAATTAATTTTGCAACCCAAGGTTTTAAATATAATGCCTTACAGCATATAAATCTATTGTTGGGTTTTCCAAACTTTACTTTAAAACCACATTTTCTGAAACACATTAGGTGGAACCATATAAAACTGCCAATATTCAAAGGACCAAAAGCAGTAATTTCACATGATTCAATCTAATAATTATGCACGAACTAAACTAGAGAACTCAACTGCCCAGTTCACCTCTTGTAAGCTCATTCTAAATTTGCGCAATCTCCAAAGCTGGAACGCACAATGAATATGAATTAATCATGTGCAAAGGCCAGACGACACCTGACTTTAGGTCCCCAAACTGAGCCATTAAGCAGGAGCGACAGCAGCAGCTCACAGGGACGCTGGGATGGACGAACAGGCCCCTGTATGTTACAGGGCCTTGCAAACTGGAAGGTAATTTTTTCTAAATTTGTATAATAGTAAATTATGCCCATGTCCCAGCAGCAGACATTTGTGGAGGGTTAACTCCATGCTGAGCTCTTGTCCTGCAGATCTACTCAAGCCTCCACCACCACCTTAGGGGTGGCTGTTCTTGTGATGCCATTTCACAGACGGGACAAGTGAGGCCGCGAGCACTCAGGGGTGCCCAGGGTCCCACAGCAGAGCTGGAGCGGCCAGGCCTGCCACCCTCCGTGCCGAGCAGTCTGGCCGCAGCATCCAGCTTCCAGCCTCCGCCCAGGGAAGGCTCACCTTGCTGCCCTGGGGACAGGTGGTGGTGTTCAGCAGAGATTCACCCCACGTTCTGCCCCCTGCAGCTCAAGCCAAGGATTAAGTCTTTTAAGTTTTTGGTTGGAGGCTTAAAATAACCCCTTTCGGCCCTACTGAAAATGTACCCAGAGACAGGAAGGCTCACAGCCAGAGATGTCCAGGTCACAAGGTCAGGAGAAATGTTAAACCCAGCCTAAAGTGGACACCACTGCCTAAGGGCCACACTTGAGTCACATGGCAATGGTCATTTAACTTCAATTCATTCAATCACACACAAGAGAAATATCATTTCAGCTGTGCTCACAGAGATGCACGCACTGCTCACCTGCCCACCCGACACTGTACATGTTTAATGGATATATGCACACAAGCCATCGTAGGCAATTTCAGAGGTTTTGTAGCGCAATTTTGACAATGCATAGTTAAGGCCTAAATTTAGACTCTCACTCAGGGCACTGCAAGTGGCTCAGTGGCAGAATTCTTGCCTGCCATGCCGGGGAACTGGGTTCAATTCTCAGTGCCTGCCCATGTAAAAAAAAAAAAAAAAAATTTTAAACTCTGTGTTTTAAAATGCTGTCCTTGTATTTCTCTACCCACTTACGAGGAGCCTTAACATAATGTGATCTCATTTAACCTTTCAACCACCCGATGTGAGAGCTGTTCCTACTATTAGCACTTTACAGATGTGAACCAAGGATCAGAAAGGGTCAAACATCTGCCCCAGACCACACAGCAAGGCGGTGGGGGAGGAACCTGGTATTCCATCAGGCTCCCGGCTCTGCGACCTCTCCACCATCCCAAGGACCTGCTCTCTGAATCCCTAAGGAACAAACTGTAAAAATGATATATTTGCCACACAAATGAGAACCAAATGACTAACTTTTTTATTTTCCAAAGAGCTCACGGAATCGATACCAAAAGACAATTTTTTTTTTTTTCACATTGGGCAAAGGAAATGAACAGGATGTTAACCAAACAAAAGACGTACACCTGTCTCCAAACCTACGCAAAGACGCTGAATTTGCTCGTAAAGACTCAATTCAACCTTTATGGATAGGAAATACGGAAAATCGGCCCCTGTTGGTGAAAGTACAAACTGGGGCCAGGCTTCTGGAGGACAATATAGCAATAAACTTTCAAAATCCTAAGCGCATGTACCCTCTGATCCAGCAGCCTGACGCCCAGAAATTGACCCTAAGAATATATTCATGAAAATCCCAAGAAATACACCAAGACATCCCGGGGAGGATTAATTGTAACTGGGGGGGGGGGGGGGGGAGCACCAACAACTGAAGTGTCCTCAGTGGCTGGACGGCAGACAGATGACAGCGACTCCACATCCAAGCACCAGGCGAGCATGTGAAAGAGCGGCTGAGAGCTGTCCATACAGACATGAAACAACCTCCAGGATCCCTGAGGAGATGAAAGACCAGAGAGGACAATGTCTAGATTACATCCTTTTAATGTAACTGTTTTAGAAACAGGACCACGGAGATATCTGAATATATTACATAGAAACGCCCCCCCCACCCCCACCCCATGAAATGCAAGGAAACCCGGTAGTTCTCTTTGCAGAGAAGGGCTGATACTTTCCCAACCTCATACAGTGAGGATGCCAGGGTTTTTTAACCTGAGCTGCACAAACTATTTAAAGAGGCTATGAAACTCCTGAAATTGGATACAAAATGGTAAATATGCGCATTCCTTTTGGGGCGGGGATCCTGCAAGGCACCTTCTGTCCTCAGCCCCGGAAAGACTGAGATTATGGTACAAACTCCACGGCGGTGCTGGGTTCGGCCGTCCCCTCATGTCCACGGTGGTCCTGCTGCAGCCCTGGCACAGGTTCCCACAGAAAAGGTCACCTGCCCTGGCCTGGGGAAGCCCACGGCAGCTGGCATAACACCGACGCCGTGGGCTCGAGCCTCAGCAAGGGCAACGGGGTACATCTTCCCTCTGACAGGAAGAAGGAAAAGTGGAACTGAAAATTATTTGCATGTTTAAAATTAGACCTTCTGTGGGAGCTGACACGACTCAGCTTTCAAAATGCCCCCCGCCCGGCCACGGGCTGATCTTTCACCTCCTCCCAGGCCAGCACTTACACGGCATGGAAAGTGTGAGCAGCCAGCGAAGAAGGAAGTGGCGGCACACCTCCCCCAGCTCCTGTCCTGAGACCTCACCAGACGTGCTGCTGCTCGGCCTCCGGGGTGGCCCTGCCCTCCTCGCCCCCGCCCCCTTCCTGGCACACCCAGGGCTGGCCTTCCCTGCAGGGGCACAGGGTTGTCACATCGCACCACCACGGGCACCCGGGCTGGTCTCCCTAAGATCCAAGCGGCCTGGGGTCCCGCCCGCCCCCCCACCGGGGTGTCCCATGGCTGCCCCTGTCAACATCAACTTTTTTCCATAATCACATCATACTATTAATTATGCATTCCATTTGTTCTTTAAATCAACCTGTAATTACGCTTTTTAATAATGTATTTATCGTGACACTATAGTTAGGTTCATTCTACCTATAAAATCAGCAGCTTGAGGTGCAACCTTTTTTTTTTTAACCAATATACACTAAAATAAACAACTCAACATTAAAGAAAAATGTCTGTTACTTCAGCCAAGTTTATCTCATTCTGGGTTATTCCATGCCACTTTTTAGGAAGCGCTGCCCTGGGGAACGTCTGATAAACGCAGTCATGTGAGCCAAGGGGATGACGCCTCCTCTCCCCACCGACCCGAGCAGCCCCGGAGGGGTCCCTGCCCTGGACCCTACACAGGCCCTCTCGCCTCATCCACCCTCTCGCACCAGGGAGGCAGAGGCCTCAGGCCCCATTTTCCATTAGGGAAATGAGGAGTCCCCTGGGCAGGGGACTTGCCCAAGTCCAGGCAGCTAATAAGCGGCAGAGAACCCACAGTGGCCGCTCCACCCCGGCCTCACCGGCCCAAATCCAGGGCTCCGGGGAGACAGGGGCGGCGAGAGGTGCTGAGTGTCCACCCCACAGGCAGCGTGGGGACAAGAGCGGGGACAGGCGCTGGCGTCCACCCCGTGGGCGGCATGGGGCCTGCAGCCTCCTCAGTTGCTCCCTGCCCTCACCCAGGGGCCGAAGGCTCATCTCTTATTTGCAGGCCGTGAAAACCTCTCTAAAAAATAAAACAGTGCAGGGCGGCAGGCAGTCTGGGGGCCATCGGACCTGGCTCTGCCACGTGTTACTGTCGAACGCTTGGTGAGCTCCGAGCCTCAGTTTCCTTCCAGATAAAACCGCAACACGAACGGTGCTTACCTCCTTGTGTTTCTTAAACGACCAAATGAGATAATGCATTAGGGCCCTTAGCCCACTGCCTGCCACAAATAAGGTCACCTGTAATTACCATGCTGTCTGCAGCACCATGTTAGGAGGGAAACACACAGGGGGAAAAAAAAAGCCTTTTACCCAGCCATCTGGTCACTCAAAATAATTCCTCTGGCCAAGAAGTGAATGAACTGAGAAGTAATTACTGGTGCTGCTCTGGCTAAACCCAGGCCCACAGTCAGCAGCTCTGCTCAGCCTCAACCCCAGGCAAAAATTACTTTTAGGAACTAAATAGCCTCTTTGCTGACCGAAATTGCTCACTCAGGAGCCAGGACTCTCTCAGCTCGGGGAAGCTTGGGTTTTCCGTGGTTATCTTTATCGTGGGGCTGGACCTGAAATCGGCTTAAACTCACAGTTCAACCATAAACCCATTTGCTGGGTTTCCTTAAACTGCCTGCAAACAAAGCATCATTATGTGGGCTTTCCATTTCGTTCTGCAGCAAAACAACATTATTTAAAACCACCCATATCAGAATTTAAAGAGTTTAAAGAGGAGTCAAAATATCTTCTACCTGGGTGAAGCAGGTAGGTGATCAGATGAAGGATTAGCTAGGAAGGTAACAGACCCAAAGTTATTCATCAGGACACAAGAAAACAAAGAAAAAGCAAATCTGAAACCCTGGGAGACCAACAGAACTGCTCAGTCACTGCTTTTCTTCATTTTTTATTTTAAAGCAGCCCATTGCCAAGCTAATTTCTTAAAGGAATCTATCAGAACTACATTTCTCGAAGAGCAGAGGCGGGGCAGCTCATTTTGTCGCGTTGCCTAAAACATATACAGAAACCCCTACTATTGTACGAAAAAAAGCTACAAGGAGGCATGAACTCTGCCACGGCAAGGTCACCAGGCTGGGATCATTTCCCGCCGCCCTCCTGCCATGCTCAGCGGCAGGGAACGTGGTGCCCGGTTTCAACCCTCCTCCTCCAGGCCTACAAGGCACCGTGTCTCGAGGCATCTTGAATTCCCAGCTCCCACGAGTGTCCCCAACGCCCAGACAGAGATGCACGTCTGCCGTGACTTGTCCACGGTCCGTCCTGAAACAGGTACACGCCATCCAAGTCTCACAGTGCCAATCCAGTGTTGGGTGGGTACAAGAAACCTTAGGCCAAATGCTAACCCCAAAACAGACACCCAGTTTCCCAAACGCACAACCTTTGAAAACATCTCAGATATGATTAGATTTTGGAAAACCATGTCACTCCACCGTTTCAGGAGTAAACAATGAGGCATTATTGTGCCTATGGTGAAGAGTGAAGCAAAACATGGCAAAATCTGTATTTATTTACTTATTTTAGTATATATATATATATACACAGGATCATGAAAGCAGTGGACAGAGGCAGGAGGCCCTAGTGACAAACCTGCACCCTACACTATCTTGCTAGACAGTCTTGGTCTAGTCAGTGACTTCTCTGGACCTCAAGATCCTCATTTAAAAAAA